>NW_026652286.1:69143578-69743578 GCF_009828535.3 Hylobates moloch | reverse complement strand
TATAGGCAGTCCCCATACTAACAGACAAGGAAACGTATGTTCAGAGTTTTTAACAGAGATTTTAATTCATTTTCTTAATTTTAAACAGCTAAAAAGTGGCAAAGAGCTTAATCTCATACTTGTGACATTAACACTACTCCTCACTCCACAGTCTCAAACTCCAGGCAGGTATTAAGTAAATATAGGCAGCTATAATAAGCCACAGATTTTAAAATTCCATAAATGGGAATAAAAGATACGAAGATGAGGCCATGGGCGGTGGCTCATGCTTGTAATTCCAGCACTTTGGGAGGCCGAGGTGGGCGGATCACAAGATCAAGAGATCAAGACCATCCTGGCCAACATGGTGAAACCCTGTCTCTACTAAAAATACAAAAATTAGCTGGGCATGGTGGTGTGCGCCTGTAGTCCCAGCTACTGGGGAGGCTGAGGAAGGAGAATCGCTTGAACCTGGGAGGTGGAGGTTGCAGTGAGCTGAGATCACACCACTACACTCCAGCCTGGTGACAGAGCGAGACTCTGTCTCAAAAAAAAAAAAAAAAAAAAAAAAAAAGATGATGAAGGAGGACAATAGTAAATAGTAGGTACAAGTTTTACTAGTCTCATCTCTCTCTTTCAATTTTGATATCCCCCACAAATAGAAATAGGTAGCAATAGTGACTCAGCTAATCCATTTAAATTCCAAAATAATTCTAAAACTTGGTGGACTTACTATACTGGTTTTATAGATGAGCAAGTAAAATAATTAGAATGCTATGAGTTCCTCTGACCTGAGAATTATATTACTTTATACAATGTCACAATGTTTTCCAAATTTTAAAAGACTTCCACCTCCAAGTGTCTGTCTAGGACATTTCAGGTTTACAGAGATGAATGGGCTAGGAATGCTTATATCCAAAGCACTAGGCATAAGCCATGTATATAAATAGCTGCAAATACAGAGTACCCTTCACATCCTGACTTCATGCCAATTTTCCAGTTTTATATAGATATTTCTCTAAACACACAAAGATATGTATATTTCTCAATAATTACCATTTCTTGCCTTGCTTACTCTATTCTTTTCTTATTTTCATATTTTTCTACAGCCAAACCCAACTTTCCATCAAGCCAAATTCAAATACTGTATAGTTGGCCCTCCTTACTGCATCCTCAGATTTAACAATTTTTTTAAAGCAATATCTACATAAAGTGAAGCACAGGAAAAGAAGGTATTCCTGTATCGGCTCCCAATCTAGGAAAAGGTTAGATAAGCAATTAGGTGAATCCCATGAGTCAAATGTAGCTGAATTAGGAAGACTAAATCAGAGGAAATAAAGCATAAACCATTTAAATCAAAATCAGAATAATAGTAAAAATTGAAATAGATTTGTTTTCATGGAGCTAGCTGGAGGAATGCATTAATCATGGTTCTTCTTTTTTTTTTTTAAATGTTTTATGATACATTGACATCTTGAGGTCCTGCAGATCCAGGCAGGGACTGCCCCTCCCAGAATCAGCCAATTCCTAGAGATGGCAAACATGGTGGCCGTGAGCATCTTTTTGGTACGCAAACTGACTAATCCTGAGTCCATATTCCCTTTATATCTCCTTTTATCAGGCTTCTGCAGTCAGGGACACTATGCCCCTTTCCTACATCACCACAGGATCAGGTGCCAGACATCGAAGGACTACCTCCAAAGCCCAGAATCATCCACAATAATTCAAAGTATCTCCTTCTAAACTGGCTCAGCATACCTACCCTGCCTCACCTATTTCTTCCCACAAAAAAAAAAAAATACAATAAAAGCTCTGGCCCATCTTCTCACTCCTCTTACCTCATGACCAACTCTGGTGGTTTCCCAGGTGGCTCTGCATGGCATCACATGGTATACCCTCTTCTCCTGGGAACTGTGAGTAACAAATTATCTTTTCAATGGCAGTAGTCTCCTAATCTGTTTGCTTACCATTCCTGAACAAAAGCAAAATCCCAGATACATTTAAAACAAGGTGTCTTTCTCATATCTCTTAGAAATAGCAGGTAAGCAATCCTATGTCATATCTTCTGCCCCTTCCCTTCCCAACATTGAGGCAACTGCTGGAGGTGAGGGCAGCATGTTGCAATAAGAATAAACTAGGGTTTGGGAAGAACGTGGCCAAGGGTCTAATTCTATTTCTGCCACTTTCTAGCTATTATGTTGAGTAAGTTATTCCATTTCTTCAAATATCTGTTTCCGTATCTATAAAAGTTATCTACCTTGAAAAGTTGTTATGAAGAAATAACATAATTTCTCACAGAGTATTGGGGATCTAGTAAGTACACTGCAACCGGGCGCGGTGGCTCACGCTTGTAATCCCAGCACTTTGGGAGGCCGAGGCGGGCGGATCACGAGGTCAGGAGATCGAGACCACGGTGAAACCCCGTCTCTACTAAAAATACAAAAAAATTAGCCGGGCGTGGTGGCAGGCGCCTGTAGTCCCAGCTCCTTGGAGAGGCTGAGGCAGGAGAATGGCGTGAACCCGGGAGGCGGAGCTTGCAGTGAGCTGAGATTGCGCCACTGCACTCCAGCCTGGGCGACAGAGCGAGACTCCGTCTCAAAAAAAAAAAAAAAAAAAAATTATGAACAAAAATATGCTAGGCGTTGTTTTGTGTAGATCTAAAAGTCAATGTTAGGCCAATACCTTGAAACTACAAGATGGATTTTGGCTCAGTATAAAAAAAGAGCAGCTTCTGATTTCAGCTATAACATGTATAGAACATGGAAGCTGTGACTCCATACTATAGGACAAAAGCTGAAAAAACCTAAAACTCAATGAGTTTTTTTAGACTCATCAGAGAATTTACGTCACAGGCCAAACCATCACCTCAGAACCTGAAGAGACAGGGAAATATAGAGAATTACAGTTGAGATCAGCTTACCTGGAGCAAAAGATGCTAGAGCAATATATTAGCAGGAATACAAATGGTAGCTTTGATTAATTGCTAGAAGTGAAATGTGGACTAACACAAAAGTGAGAAACTTTTGGAGAATGCAGTCCTTGGGTGGAGGCAAAGCACAATTTCATGGGTTTTATTTCCAGGAATCTCACCGGGTTTTCAGGGTAAAAAGCTAAGAAAAACTTCTCCTGTTTCTGGCAGGAGTAGATGGATAGTAAACATTTTGAAATATGACCATAATATCCATATTTGGAGGGCATATGGCTAGAATATTCTCTCCATACCTAAAACCTGCTCAGCACAGAGGAAGACTTTACCAGAGCCTTATCTGAGCTGAAAGAAGGAGAAGTGCTCAACTATCACTCCCTTATCTTCCTGTATCACCTAAGGGGGAAAAAAGGAAGTGGAGGAATCCTTGTAAAGGTCACATTCTAGGGAGACAGGTCACTGAAAGACTAAGTGTAAATCATAAGATTTAGAATCTTCTCATTGCACTACCTCTTACCATGATGTCAAAAAATCTGCAGTTATATAACATTGGATTATGGCTGAAAGATCTAGAGAGGGCAGACTTTATGTAAGGAA
Source organism: Hylobates moloch (assembly GCF_009828535.3). Lineage (NCBI taxonomy): Eukaryota > Metazoa > Chordata > Mammalia > Primates > Hylobatidae > Hylobates > Hylobates moloch. The sequence continues at coordinate 69,740,076 of NW_026652286.1, read as the reverse complement.
AAGATTTTAGGAAAACTAAAAGACATCATGAGAAACAAAAAGAAAGACACTTTGGTATCTACAACTACAGCAAACATTAAGCATAGACCATCTACTTGTCAGAGTATACAACCATATGCTGAGAACTTATTTACCTCAGTTCCTATTACTCACCATATTACATACTACATCCAACAAGAAATTATAAGACATGTCAAAAGGCGAGAAAAAACACAGTAAAAAGAGACAAAGCAAGTATCCGAACCAGACTCAGATATAGCACAGTTTTTTTTTTAATTACCAGACAGGAAATTAAAAATAACGATTGTTACTATGTTAAGGGCTCCATTAGTCTTGCCAGCAGTCTATCAATTTTGTAAGTGGGCGAAGGATATGAACAGTCACTTCTCAAAAGAAGGCATTTATGCAGCCAAAAAACACATGAAAAAATGCTCATCATCACTGGCCATCAGAGAAATGCAAATCAAAACCACAATGAGATACCATCTCACACCAGATAGAATGGTGATCATTAAAAAGTCAGGAAACAACAGGTGCTGGAGAGGATGTGGAGAAATAGGAACACTTTTACACTGTTGGTGGGACTGTAAACTAGTTCAACCATTGTGGAAGTCAGTGTGGCGATTCCTCAGGGATCTAGAACTAGAAATACCATTTGACCCAGCCATCCCATTACTGGGTATATACCCAAAGGACTATAAATCATGCTGCTATAAAGACACATGCACAAGTATGTTTATTGCAGCACTATTCACAATAGCAAAGACTTGGAACCAACCCAAATGTCCAACAACGATAGACTGGATTAAGAAAATGTGGCACATATACACCATGGAATACTATGCAGCCATAAAAATGATGACTTCATGTCCTTTGTAGGGACATGGATGAAGCTGGAAACCATCATTCTCAGCAAACTATCACAAGGACAAAAAAACAAACACCACATGTTCTCACTCAGAGGTGGGAATTGCACAATGAGAACACACGGACACAGGAAAGGGAACATCACACACTGGGGCCTGTCGTGGGGTGGGGGGAGCAGGGAGGGATAGCATTAGGAGATATACCTAATGTTAAATGATGAGTTAATGGGTGCAGCACACCAACATGGCACATGTATACGTATGTAACAAACCTGCACATTGTGCACATGTACCCTAAAACTTAAAGTATAATAAAAAAGGCTCCAATGAAAATAGTAGACAACATAAAAGTATAAATTGGTAATAAACATAGAGATGATACCCTAAGAAATAATCAAAAGAAAATACTGGAAATTAAAAATAGCCATAATGGAAATAATTGATTTGATAGGCTAAAACTAAAGAGATGGAAATTGATAGGCCATGCTAAATCTAATAAAAGGAAAGTTGAAGTGGCTATATTAATCAGACAAATATCACTTTAGAACATGGAAAATTATTAGGGATAAAGGGGGCATAATATAATGATAAAAGAGCAATTCTCCGTGCAGAAAAAAAATCTTGATTATGTATGCAACTAGCATTATTCTATTACAATATAAAAGGCAATTAGGCAAGAAGACTCCCACCTCTGTGGAATCTAATGCAGCAACATGGCTACACTGGATTGATCCAAGAAGGCAAGCAACAGCTCCTTGCAGACCCAAAGCTTGCCCAATGACCCTATTAAGGAAGGAAGAGTCTTACCTTCACGTGTCAGAGAAGAGAAAGACCTACACTGGCTTCACCCAGAAAGGTAAGCAGCAGCTCCGCACAGCCAAAATGCCTGCGCAATGATCCAGCCAGGCAAAGAGACTCCCACTTCTATGTATTTTGGAGAAACACAGAGGATAGTGCTTGATGCAGGAGGTCAAACGGCCAATCAATTCACAATAGACCCAATCTATAGCTCCACCTAGACAAGTAGGCCATCCACAATGACACATTTCTGGGAAGCATATCCTTAAGTCCCACCAGAGCAACAACTCCATCTAACCTTGGATCCCCACCTGCAATGCTCCCCAACTTCAGATCCCAAATAGCAGAATTGCCCAGTCAGGGAATAAATCATGAGACTGTCTGACCAGAAGTCACTGTAGTACTCAGCCAGCAGCTTCACCTGAGAGCAGAGCCCAGCCAGTGGTCTCAAAGGTGAGCAGAGTGGCACCATTTGACATCAGAAAGAAAAAAGAAAAAAATGGTAGCACAGCCAACTAGAAGACGCACAACCATATATTTATGATTCATCCAAGACCACTTTCAAATAGCATTATACCGGTTTACAGGAGGTATGGCACTCATACCACCTGGGTCATCACTAGCTAGCCCTTTCAGAATCACAGGATAAACTAAATAATGAAGCTCTATCACTGCCAAATACCTGTAAAAACCAGAAGAGCGAGCTGTCTCCTCAAATGCACAGAAACAAAACAAACAAAACAAAACAAAAACACGTAAGGACATCAGGATTATGAAGACTCAGGGAATCATGGCACTTTCAAAAGAAAGTAATAAAGCTCTAACAATGAACCACAAATAAATGGAAATGTATAAAATGACAAATAATTCGCAATAATCCTTATTGAGAACTTCAGCGGACTATAAGAATATACAGATAAAAATTTAATAAAATTTGGAAAATAACACACAAAAAAGCAAGAAGAAAAAATTTGGAGCAATAAAAAAACAGAAATCTTAGAGATGAATTATACAATAACTGAAAAATTCAAAATAAAGTTTCAACAGCAGAATAGGTTAAGCAGAATAAAAATTAATGAGCTGGAACAGAATATTTGAAATTATTCACTTAGAGAGGCAAAAAAGACAAATGAATTAAAAAGAATGAAGAGAGACTATGAGAATTATGGGACATGATCATGAGACCAAACTTTTGCATAATATATTTTGCAGAAGAAGAAAGAGAAAAGGGGCCTGGGGCATATTTAATGAAATAGTGACTGAAAACTTTCCAAATTTTGGGATAGATAAACACACATACACAGGAAGCAAACAGGTCTCCAGTGAAATTCAACCCAAAGAGGAGTACCCCAAGAAATGCAATAAACTACCAAATATCAAAGGAAAAAATTTGAAAGCAGCAAGAAATAAGAAATGCATCTAATTCAAAGGAATGCCAACAAATCTATCAGCAAATTTCTTAACCAAAACCAAACAAGCCAGGAAGGAATGGAATGTTATATTCAAAGTGTGGAAGAAAAAAAACTGCCAAACTTTCGTATTTAGTATTGAAGGTTAATATACAAAACTATTAAGAATTACAGTAATTATACTAATTTCTGGAGTAATATGCAATATAAAAAGATGTAAATTGTGACATAAAAATTTAAAATAATTTAAAATGGTGGGTGTGGAGTTAAAATATATCATCTTTTTTATTGTAATCAAATTAAAGTTGTTGTCACCTTAAAATAAACTGTTATAAGATGTTTTTATAAGCCTTATGGTAAAACAAAACCTTATAATAGATACACTAAAAATAAGAAGCAAGGAATTCAAACATACTACTAGACAAAGCAACTAAACCACACAGAACAGTAAGAGACGAAGAAAGGAAGAAATATTTTTAAAACAACTAGAAAACAATTAACAAAGTAGCAGTAATAAGTCCTTAATCACCTTTCAGTAATCACCTTAATTGTAAATAGAATTAAAATCTCCAATTAAAAGACACATAGTAAATGAATATATATTTAAAAAAGACCCAATTACATGCTGCCTTCAAGAGACTACCAGAAATAACACACATTGCCTGAGGGAAAAAATTTAAAAAAAATGTATTCCATGCAAATAGAAACTAAAAAAGAGCTGGAATAGCAAAACTTATATAACAAAAATAGACTTTATATTAAAAACTGAAAAAGAAACAAAGATGGTCATTTCACACTGTGGTATAAGGGTCAATTCAGCATGAGAATATAATAATTAGAAATATGGATGTATCCAACATTGGAATGCTTTTCTACTATCGGCAGGAGTGTAAATTAGTCAGCCATTGTGGAAAGCAGTATGGCAATTCCTGAAAGAGCTAAAAGCAGAACTATCATTTGACCTAGCAATCCCATTACTGCGTATATACCCAGAGGAGTTTAAATCATTCTGCCATAAAGCCACAGGTATGTGAATATTCATTTCGGCACTATTCATAATATCAAAGGCACAGAATCAACTTAAATGTTCATCAGTGATAGACTGGATAAAGAAAATGTAGTACATATAAACCATGGTATACTATACAGCCATAAAAAGGAACAAAATCATGTCCTTGGCAGGGACATGGATAGAGCTGGAGGCTGTTATCCTTAGCAAACCAGTGCAGGAAAAGGAAACCAAATGCCATATGTTTTCACTTAGAAGTGGCAGCTCAACAAAGAATTTATGAACTTTAAAATGGAAACAACAGACACTGGGGTCCACTTTAGAGTGTATAGTGGGACAAGGGAAAGGAACAGAAAATATAACTATTGGGTACTAAGCTTAATACCTTGTTGATGAAATAATCTGTATAACACACCTCTGTGATACAACTTTACTTATATAACACACCTTCCCATGTACCCCCAAACCTAAAATAAAAGGTAAACAAAAATAGATTTAAGTCATATCAAGTATATTTTCTTAACACAATTGTATAAAACTAGAAATCAATAATAAGAGGAACTTTGAAAAAATTATAAACACATAATAGTTAAACAACATTCTTCTGAACAACCAATAAATAAATTAAGAAAAGAGAAATTTAGAAATTTCCTGAGATAAACAAAAGTGGAAACACAACATGCTAAATCCTATGGGGCATAGCAAAAGCAGTTACAAGGTGATGTTTTTAGCAATAAATGCATACGTCAAAAAGGAAGAATAATCTCAACTAAACAACCTAACATTGCATGTCACGATACTAGAAAAACAAAGACAAACTAAACCAAAAATTAATACAAAGAAAAAAATAATAAAGATCAGAGCATAAATAAACAAAATTCAGATAATAAAAATTACAGAAAGTAAATGAAATAAAGAGTTAATTTTCTTTAAAAAAAAAAAAAAGATAAATGAAATTTAAAAAATCTTTAGCCAAACTAAGAAAAAAGAAAGAAGACCCAAATAAATAAAATTGAAGATGGAAAAAGAGACATTACAATAGATACAACAGAAATATAAAGGATTCATAAGGGAATTATGAACAATTATATAGTGACAAATTTTATCACCTAGAAAAAATGGATAAATTTCTGGACACATACAACTTACAATGATTGAATTATAAAAATTAGAAAACATAAATAGACTAAAAATGAGTAACAACACTAAGTCAGTAATAAAAATTCTCCCATAAGGAGAAAAAATGGAGCAAGGACAAATACCCACCTCCTGCAATTGTCCTCTCAATAGGAACACCAAATTGAACAATAGTCCACATAAGAAAGAACCTCCATAAGAAGCAAAAATCAGGCGAGTGATCACAATATCTGGTTTTAACATCATATCAAGGAAAGAGACACTGAAAAGGGTAGGAAAGTCAGTATTGCATAGCCTATACCATACTGTTCTCGTTTCCTGGCTGCACCAAATGTTGAAGAGAAATAATCTGTGTGCTTGGAGGAGGGAGACTAAAGTGATTGTAGTACTTTACATTAGTACTCAGTGCTGTACTGTCACAGCAAAACACAATACAGGACAGAACTCAGCCAGTACCCATGGAGAAAGCACTAAATCCAGCCCTAGCCAGAGCGGAATTCTCTGCCTCAGCAGTAGACACTTAAGTTCCAGCTAGCACCACCACCACAAACTAGAGTGCCCTGTGGTCTTGAATACATTTGAAAGGCAGTTTGGCTACAAATACTGGAGTTTCTGGGCAGGTCCTGGTACTACACTGGCCTTGAAATTGAAATTGAAAAATTCAATTGACATACAGAAGAATGCATCAGAGTGTCTCAACAGCAGAACTGATCAAGCAAAAGAAATATACAGTCAGAGGAGATAAAAGAAAAAAGAATAAAGCATGCCTATAAGATCTATAAAATAGCTTCAAAAGGGCAAATCTAAACCCACACTGGGGTGCATGCAACCAAGTGAAACACCAGCTAGGGCTGGCCAAGGGAGTGCTGGTGTCACCCCTCCCCAACTGCAGGCAGTACAGCTCACAGTGGCTCCTTCTGCTTGCAGAAAGGGGAGGGAGGAGTAAAGAATATTTCATCTTGCAAATTGAATATCAGCTCAGCTACAGTGAAATAAAGCATCAATTATAGTCTTAAGGCCCCCATTCTAGACCCTACCTCCATGGTGACATTTCTAGATTCACTCTGGGTGAGAAGAGAACCCATTGCCATGAAGGGAAGGACACGGCTCTGGCAGAATTTACTACCTACTGACTAAAGAGCTTTGAACCTTGAGTAATAAATATTGGCTGTAGCCAGGCAATAGTCACAAACAGGCTTTGGGTGAGACCCAGCACCATGCTGCCTTCAGTTGTGACCCAGCACTTTCCCAGCTGTGATGGCCATGGAGAGAGACTGCTTCTGCTTGGAGAAAGGAGAGAGAAGAGTAAAAAGAACTTTATCTTGCAACTTGAGTACCAGTTCAGCCTCAGTAGAATAAAGCACCAAGGAGATTCCTAAAGCCCCTGACTCTAAGCTTTAGCTTCTGGATGGCATTTCTAGACCCAAACTAGGCCATAAGGAAACCCACTTCCCTGAATGAAAAGACCTGAAGTATTTACCACCTGCTGACTATAGAGCCCTTGGGCTTTAAATAAACATCAGTGGTAATCAGGCAGTTGGTGCCACAAGCCTGGGGTGGTAGAAGCCAAGGGGAGAGACTCCCTCCACTTGAGAAAAGAATAGAGAAAAGTAAAGAGGACCTCCTCTTGCAACATGGGTATCAACTCAGCCACAGTAAAGTAAAGCACCAAGCAGACTCCTAAAGTTCCCAAGTCCAGGCCCTAGCTTCAGGATGGCATTTTTAAACCAACACTTGGCCAGAAGGGAAAATGTTGCCCTGAAGGGAAAGATCCAGGCCTGGCAGGATTCATCATCTGCTGACTAGAGAGCCCTTGGGTCTTGAATTAGCATCAGTAGTAGCCAGGCAATAGTCACCAGGAGCCTTAGGTGAGTACTGTGCTGGCTTCAGCTGTGACCCAGCACAGTCCTAGTGGTGGTGAATGAGGGGTGCTTGCATCACTCCTCACCCAAATCCAGGCAGTTCAGCCTGAAGAGATACTTTGTTTATATAGAGGAAAGTAACGGAAGAGAACAAGAGATTCTGCCTGGTAGACCAGGGAATTCTCCCAGAAGTTACCAAAGAATACCAGGGTTGTACCTCTAAGAGTCTGCAAGAGTCATAGCATTACTAGATTTGGGATGCCCCTAGAGCAGATAAGGCAGCAGTGATGGAGACTTGGATCACAATATTCAATTCCCTTTGAATACCTGCAAAGCCTTTTGGAGAAAAATGGCTATAAGTAAGGTTAGACTGTGAAGATTAGAATAGATAACTAACTCTTTATTTATTTTTTTTATTTTATTTTTATTATTATTATTATTATTTTTTTTTAATTATACTTTAGGTTTTAGGTTACATGTGCACAATGTGCAGGTTTGTTACATATGTATCCATGTGCCATGTTGATTTCCTGCACCCATTAGCTCGTCATTTAGCATTAGGTATATCTCCTAATGCTGTCCCCGCCCCCCCCACCCCCCACCCCACAACAGTACCCGGAATGTGATGTTCCCCTTCCTGTGTCCATGAGTTCTCATTGTTCAATTCCCACCTATGAGTGAGAACATGCGGTGTTTGGTTTTTTGTCCTTGCGATAGTTTACTGAGAATGATGTTTTCCAGTTTCATCCATGTCCCTACAAAGGACACGAACTCATCATTTTTTATGGCTGCATAGTATTCCATGGTGTATATGTGCCACATTTTCTTAATCCAGTCTATTGTTGTTGGACATTTGGGTTGGTTCCAAGTCTTTGCTATTGTGAATAGTGCCGCAATAAACATACGTGTGCATGTGTCTTTATAGCAGCATGATTTATACTCCTTTGGGTATATACCCAGTAATGGGATGGCTGCCATTTGATAACTAACTCTTTAATCCCCAGGTATCAGTGAATATCCACAAGCATCAGGACCATCCAGGAAAATGTGACCTCACCAAACAAACTAAATAAGACACCAGTGACCAATCCCAGAGTTACAGAGATATGTGATCTTTCAGACAGATAATTCAAACTCCTATTAGATAAATTTAACAAAGAGATTGAAGTAACTAAAACGATTCAAGCAGGAATTCTGGAGCTGAAAAATTCAATTGACGTACAGAAGAATGCATCAGAGTCTCTCAACAGCAGAACTGATCAAGCAAAAGAAATACACAGTCAGAGGAGATAAAAGAAAAAAGAATAAAGCACGCCTATAAGATCTATAAAATAGCTTCAAAAGGGCAAATCTAAGAGTTACTGGCTTTAACAAGGAGGTACAGAGATCAGGGTAGAATATTTATTTGATGTGATAATAACAGAGAACTTTCAAACCCTGGGAAAGATATTAATAGTCAAGCACAAGAAGGTTGTAGAACACCAAGCATATTTAACCCAAATAAGACTACTGTAAGACAATTAATAATCAGACTTCCAAAGGTCAAAAATAAGGAAAAGATCCCAAAGGCAGTGATAGAAAGGAAACTACATTTAAAGAAGAACCAATATGTCTGGCAGCACATTTCTCAGCTGAAACCTTACAGACCCAGGAGAGACTGGCATGACATATTCAATGTTTTGAAGGAAAGAACCTTTTATTTTAGAATAGGATATCCAGCAAAAATATCATTCAAAAATCAAGGATAAAGATCTTCCCAGACAAACATAAGCTGAGGGAGCTGTCCTACAAGAAATGCTGAAGAGATTTTGTAATAAAAAATTATCTGAAGGTACAAAACTCACTAGTAACAGTAAGTACATGGACAAATACAGAATATCCTAACACTGTAATTATTGTGCGTAAACCACCCATACCTTGAGTAGAAAGACTAAAGGGTAAACCTATCAAAAAATAAGTGCAATTTTATAAGACAGTATAAAACATCAATAGAAACAACAAAAAAAGTTAAAAAGCAGAGGGTATGAAGTTAAAGTGTAGAGTTTTATTTATTTATTTTATTATTATGCTTTAAGTTGTGGGATACATGTGCAGAACGTGCAGGTTTGTTACATAGGTATACATGTGCCATAGTGGTTTGCTGCACCCATCAACCCATCACCTACATTAGGTAATTCTCCTAATGCTATCCTTCCCCTAGCCCCCAACCCCTGAGAGGCCCCAGTGTGTGATGTTCACCTCCTTGTGTCCACGTGTTCTTACCGTTCAACTCCCACTTACGAGTGAGAACATAACAAGCAGTGTTTGGTTTTGTGTTTCTGTGTTAGTTTGCTGAGAATGATGGTTTCCAGCTTCACCCATGTCCCTGCAAAGGATGTGGACTCATCCTTTTTTGTGGCTGCATAGTATTCCATGGTATATATGTGCCACATTTTCTTTTTTTTTTTTTTTTTTGAGACGGAGTCTCGCTCTGTCACCCAGGCTGGAGTGCAGTGGCGCAATCTTGGCTCACTGCAAGCTCCGCCTCCTGGGTTCACGCCATTCTCCTGCCTCAGCCTCTCCGAGTAGCTGGGACTACAGGCGCCCACCACCACGCCCGGCTAATTTTTTTTGTATTTTTAGTAGAGACGGGGTTTCACTGTGGTCTCGATCTCCTGACCTCGTGATCCGCCCGCCTCAGCCTCCCAAAGTGCTGGGATTACAAGCGTGAGCCACCGCGCCCGGCCCACATTTTCTTTATCCAGTCTATCATTGATGGGCATTTGGGTTGGTTCCAAGTCTTTGCTATTGTAAACAGTTCTGCAACAAACATACGTGTGCATGTGTCTTTATAGTAGAATGATTTACAATCCTTTGGGTATATACCCAGTCATGGGTTTGCTGGGTCAAATGGTATTTCTGGTTCTAGATCCTTGAGGAATCGCCACACTGTCTTCCACAATGGTCGAACTAATTTACACTCCCACCAACAATGTAAAAGCATTCCTATTTCTCCACACCCTCTCCAGTATCTGTCATTTCCTGACTTTTTAATGATCACCATTCTAACTGGTATGAGATGGTGTCTTATTGTGGTTTTAATTTGCATTTCTCTAATGACCAGTGGTAATGAGGTTTTTTCATATGTTTGTGGGCTGCATAGTGTCTTCTTTTGAGAACTGTCTGTTCATATCCTTTTCCCACTTTTTGATGGGGTTATTTTTTTCTTGTAAATTTGTTTATGTTATTTGTAGATTCTGGATATTAACCCTTTGTTAGATGGATAGGTTGCAAAAATTTTCTCCCATTCTGTACGATGCCTGTTCACTCTGATGATAGTTTCTTTTGCTGTGCAGAAGCTCTTTAGCTTAATTAGATACCATTTACCAATTTTGACTTTTGTTGCCATTGCTTTTGGTGTTTTAGTCATGAAGTCTTTGCCCATGCCTGTGTCCTGAATGGTACTGCCTATGGTTTTAGGTCTTATATTTAAGTCTTTAATCTATCTTGAGTTATTTTTTGTATCAGGTGTAACGAAGGGGTCCAGTTTCAGTTTTCTGCAAATAGCTAGCCAGTTTTCCCAATACCATTTATTAAATAGGGAATCCTTTCCTCACTGCTTGTTTTTGTCAGATTTGTCAAAGATCAGATGGTTGTAGATGTGTGTAGAGTTTTTATGAGTTTTCTCTTTGCTTGTTTGTTTTCGCAATCAGAGTTAAGTTGCCATAAGTTTAAAATAATGGGCTATAAGATATTATTTGCAAGCCTTTTTGACCTCAAGTCAAAAAATTCTACAACAGATACAGAAAAAATAAAAAGCAAGAAATTAAAACATATTGCCAGAGAAAGTCACTTTTACACAAGGAATACAAGAAAGAAGGTAGAAGGATAAGACCAGAAAACATACAACCAAACGGCAGGAGTAAGTCCTTACTTATCAATGATAATATTGAATGTAAATGGACTAAACTCGTCAAATAAAAGACATAGAGTAGATGAATAGATTTTTAAAAATGACTTGTCTACTGCCAAGTAACATATTTCAACTATTCAGACATATGTGGACTGAAAACAAAGGGATAGAAAAGAATCTTGGATGCAAATGAAAACCCCAAATTACCAGTAGTAGTCATTCTTGCATCAGATAAAATATTTTTAAGAAAGAAATTATAAAAAGAGACTTAGAAGATCATTATTTAATGATAAAGTGGTCAAATCAGCAAGACGATATGATAATTATAAATATATATACACCCAACACTTTAACAATTATAAATATGTATGCACCCAACAATATTATAAATATATATACAACCAACATCCCACTTTCAGCATTAGATAGAGATCCAGACAGAATATCAACAAAGAAATTTTGGACTTACTCTTCTCTATAAACCAAATAGACCTAATAGATATTTACAAAACATTTCATCCAAGAGCTGCAAAACATACCTTCTTCTCCACAGCAGATGGCTCATTCTCAAGGAGACACCATACGTTAGTACACAAAACAAGCCTTAAAACATTCAAAATATTTGAAAGAATGTCAAGTATCTTCTCTGACCACGATGGAATAAAACTAGAAATTGGTAACAAGAGGAACTTTGAAAACTATACAGACACATGGAAATTAAACAATATGCTTCTGAATTACTAGTGGGTCAGTGAATAAATTAAGAAGAAAATGTAAAAAAATGTATTGAAACAAAAAAATAGAAACACAACATACTAAAACTTACGAGACATAACAAAAGCAGTACAAAAAGTTTATAGCAAAATGTGCTTATATGAAAAAGTAGAAAAAATTAAAATAATCAACCTAATGATGCATCTTAAAGAACTAGCGATCAGAGTTGTCATAAGTTTAAAATAATCTTAAGTTTAAAATATCCTTCTCTGTAGGTGATATGATATTATATTAAGAAATGATATGCAGATGATGTGATCTTATATTTAGAGAAGCCTAATGACCCCACCCAAAAGCTACTAGAACAAATAAACAACTTTAACAAAGTTGTGGGATGCCAAATCAATGTACAAAAATCAGCAGCATTTCTATATGTCAGCAGCAAAAAAAATCTGAAAAAGAAATTAAGAAAGTAATAGCATTTCCAACAGCTACAAATAAAACAAAACACCTAGGCATAAACTTACCCAGAGAAGTGAAAGATCTCTACAATGAAAACTATAAAAAATTGATGAAAGAAATTGAAGAGGGCAGAAAAAAAGGAAAGATATTTTATGTTTATAGATTGGAAGAATCAATATTGTTAAAATGTCCACACTACTTAAAGCAATCTACAGGTTCAATGCAATCCCTATCAAAATACTATCAAACAGGTTCAATGCAATCCCTATCAAAATACTAGAAAAGCAAGAGCAAACCAAACCCTGAATTAATAGAAAAAAGGAGATGATAAAGATCAGAGCAGAAATAATAAAATTAAAGATAAGCATAATTAACAAACTTTTTAAGAAAAAAATAGAGAAGACTGTTAAATAGTTAAAATCAGAAATGAAAAAGGAAGTATTACAACTGATATTATAGAAATTAAATGATTATTAGAGACTACCATGAGCAAATATATACCAATAAATTAGCACACCAAGACACATGAATAAATTTCTAGATACATACAACCTGCCAAAAAATACAAAACCTAAATAGACCAATAACAAATAACAGGATCAAAGCTATACCAGGACCCTATGGATTCACTGCAGAATTTTACCAAACATTACATGAAGAAAAAACACTAATCCTACTCAAATTATTTTAAGAAGTGAGGAGGAGGGAATGGTTTCAAATTCATTCTATGAGGCCAGTATTACCCTGATACAAAAACCAGACAAAGACACATCAAAAAAAGAAAACTACAGGCTAATATATCTGATGACATTATGCAGAGATCCTCAACAAAATACTAGCAAACTGAATTGAACAACACATTAAAAAGGTGTTTCATCATGACCAAATGGGATTTATTCCAGAGATGCAAGGATGATTCAACATACACATATCAATGTGATAAATCATATCAATGGAATGAATGACAAAAACCATATGATTATTTTAATTAATGCAGAAAAAGCATTTCATAAAATTAAATAACCCTCCATGATTTACAAAAGCCTTAAAAAATTGGATATAGAAGGAACACACCTCTACACGATAATAGCCATATATGACAGACCCACAGCTAGCTAAATACCGAATGAGGAAAAACTGAAGCCCTTTTCTCTAAGATTTCAAAAAAGACAAGCATGTCCACTCTAATCAATGTTTATCTACATAGTACTGAAAGTCTAGCTACAGAAATTAGACTAAAGAAAGAAATAAAAATTATCCAGATACAAACAGAAAAAGTCAAGTTATCCTTCTTTGTAGATGATATGATCTTATACTTAGAAAAACCTAATGACTCCACTCCAAAACTACTAGAACAAATAAACAACTTCAGCAAAGTCGTGGGATGTCAAATCAATGTGCCATTCTATATGTCAGCAGCAAAATAATCTGAAAAAAAAATTAAGAAAGTAATAGCATTTCCAGTAGCTACAAATAAAACAAAACACCTAAGCATAAACTTACCCAGAGAAGTGAAAGATCTCTACGATGAAAACTATAAAAAATTGATGAAAGAAAACGAAGAGGGCAGAAAAAAAGGAAAGATATTTGATGTTTATAAATTGGAAGAATCAGTATTGATAAAATGTCCATACTACTCAAAGCAATCTATAGATTTAATGCAATCCTTGTCAATATACCAATGACATTCTTCCCAGAAATAGAAGAAACAATCCTAAAATGTATATGGAATCACAATAGACTTAGAATAAATAAAGCTATCCTGAGAAGAAAGAACAAAACTGGAGGAATCATACTACCTGACGTCAAATTATACTACAGAGCTATAGTAAAAAAAACCATCATGATACTGGCAACAAAACAGACATATAGACCAATGGAACGGAATAGAGAACCCAGAAATGCATCCATACATCTAGAGGGAACTCATTTTCAACAAAGTTGCCAATAACATACATTGGGGAAGGGCAATTTCTTCAATAAATACTGCTAGGAAAACTGGATATCTATATGCAGAAGAAACTGGACACCTATCTATCACCATATAAGACATTGAATTAAAATAGATTAAAGACAAATCTAAGTCCTGAAACTCTGAAAGTATTAAAAGAAACATTGGGGAAACTCTCCAGGACATTGGACTGGGGAAAGATTTCCTGAGTAATACCCCATAAGCACAGGCAACCAAAGCAAAAAATGGACAATTAGGATTGCATCAAGTTGAAAACCTTCTGCACAGCAAAGGAAACAATCAACAGAGTGAAGAGATAAACCACAGAATGGGAGACAATTTTGTAAACCATCAATCTGACAAGGGGATTAATATTCAGAATATATAAATAGTTCAGAAAACTCAATAGGAAAAATCTAATAGTCTGATTTTAAAATGGCCAAAAGATCTGAATAAACATTTCTCAAAAGAAGATGTATAAATGAGCCGGGCACGGTGGCTCACTCCCGAAATCCCAGCACTTTAGGAGGCCAAGGCGGGTGGATCACGAGGTCAGGAGATCGAGACCATTCTGGCTAACACAGTGAAACCCTGTATCTACTAAAAATACAAAAAGGACAGTCTCTTCAATAAATGATGCTAAGAAAACTGGATATCCACATACAGAAAAATGAAACTAGATCCCTATTTCTCATAATATACAAAAATCGACTCAAAATAGGAAAAACACTTAAATGTAAGACCTGAAATGCTAAAACTACTAGAAAAAAAAAGAGGGGGAGGGTGGAAATGCTCATGACATTGGTCTGGACAAGGAGCTTTTGCTTAAGATCCCCAAAGCACAGGAAACAAAAGCAAAAATAGACAAATGAAATTACATCAAACTAAAAATCTCCTGCACTGCACAGGAACCAATCAGTAAAGTTAAAAGACAACCCATAAATGGGAAAATATATTTTAAACTATGCATCTGACAAGGGTTTAATATCCAGAATATATAAGGAAGTCAAACAATTGCAAAATAAATAAATAATTTAGTTTAAAAAATGGGCAGAAGATGTGAGTAGACATTTCTCAAAAGAAGAATACAAATGTTCAAGTATATGAAAAAATGCTCAATATCACTAATTATCAGGGAAATGCAAATCAAAACTTCAATGAGATATTACTTAACCCCAATTTAGAATGACCATTATCAAAAAGACAAAAATCACAAATATTGATGTAGATATAAAGAAAGGAGAACACTTATACTAACTTATGGGAATGTAAATTAATATTCATTATGAAAGTTCTCCAAAAAAACTAAAAACAGAACTACCTATGATCCAGCAATCCTGCTGCTATGTATATATATCCAAAATATAGGAAAGCAGTATATCAAAGATATCTGCACACACACATTTATTGCAGCAGTATTTACAATGGCCAAGATATGAAATCAACCTAAGCATCCATCAACAGATGAACGGATAAAGAAAATGTGGTATATATAACTAACAAAATATTACTGAGCCATAAGAAAGAATAAAATCCTGCCATGTGCAGCAACATGGATGAACGTGGAGGACATTGTTTAAGTAAAATAAGCCAGGCACAAAAAGACAAATACCACATAATCTAAATTATATGTAGAATCTAAATAAATTGATCTCATAGATCTAGATAGCACAACAGTGGTTAGCAGAAGCTGGGGTGGGGTGCAG
This sequence comes from Hylobates moloch, assembly GCF_009828535.3. Lineage (NCBI taxonomy): Eukaryota > Metazoa > Chordata > Mammalia > Primates > Hylobatidae > Hylobates > Hylobates moloch. The sequence continues at coordinate 69,724,270 of NW_026652286.1, read as the reverse complement.
GAAGTGGGTTATTGGGAGATGTTGATCAGTGGGTACACAATTACAGTTGAATAGATGAAATAAGTTCTGGTATTCTATTGCATAGTAGGATGACTATGGTTAACAATATTATATTGTATATTTCAAGATATCTAGAGGAGAGGGTTTTTAATATTCTCATCATAAAGAAATGATAAGTATATGAGGTGATGGATATACTAAATAGTCTGCTTTTGTTTTTATCTAATGTACATGTGTATCAAAAATGTTACCCCATACCCTATAAATGTATATGATTATTCTGTGTCAATTAAAAACAAAATAGAAAATGTGAGGATAAAACTGATAGAGGAACAGACAGAGAGAAGAACACAAATATAGTTGGAAACTTTACCACCCTTTTTCAGCCATTGATAGTTCACGCAGGCAGAAAATCAGTAAGGATATAACTAACTAAATAGCGCCATCAGTCAGCCTGACCTACTTGACATTTATAAACATATTTCATTCAGCAACAGCGTAATAAAAATTCTTCTCACACTCTCATGGAACATTTACCAAGATAGACCACTGTAGGTCATAACACACATATGATCACATTTAAAAGAATAGAAATCATGCAAAGTATGTATGATCATAACAGATCATAATAGAATTTGTCATAATACAATTAATCTGGAAACACAGTACAGAGAGCTGGGAAATCTACAAATACTTGAGGAATTAAACAACACATTTCTAAAAATTCTGTGAGTCAAAGACATCTCAATAGGTTCATATATAAATATATATATATATATATACACGTATATATTTCAGCTAAATGAAAATGCAACTTACAATTTGTGAGATGCAGTGAAAACAGTGCCTACAGGGTATTTCATAGCATTAAGTGTACATATTAAAAGTGAAGAAAGATCTAAAATCAATAGTCTAAACTAAAATCAATAATCTAAACAGAAAAATTTTAAATTAAAACAAATAAAATTAAAAAAATAAAAATTAAAGCAGAAAGAAGTGAAATCGAAAACAGAAAAGCAATAGAGAAGGCTCAGAAAACCAAGAGCTGGTTCTTTAAAAAGTTTAATAAAAGTTATAAACCTCTAACTATCCAAATTCATATAAATAGAAGACAGAAATCATTAATAGCAGAAAGGAAAGATGTGTCAATACTACTGATACCATCAACATTAATAAAATAATACAGAGGCCAGGCGCGGTGGCTCACGCTTGTAATCCCAGCACTTTGGGAGGCCGAGGCGGGCGGATCACGAGGTCAGGAGATCGAGACCACGGTGAAACCCCGTCTCTACTAAAAATACAAAAAATTAGCCGGGTGTGGTGGCAGGCTCCTGTAATCCCAGCTACTCGGAGAGGCTGAGGCAGGAGAATGGCGTGAACCCAGGAGGCGGAGCTTGCAGTGAGCCGAGATCGGGCCACTGCACTCCAGCCTGGGTGACAGAGCAAGACTCCATCTCAAAAAAAAAAAAAAAAAAAGAAAAAGAAAATAATACAGACACAATACGAACAAGTCTATGATCAAAAATTTGTTAAATCAGTCTAAATAGTGCTAGAAAATTTAGTTGTACATGTACGAAAAAATGAATTTCCAAACAGACCTTATACCTTTCACAAAAATTACATAGAAATTCATCAATGACCTAAATATAAAGGCAATAGTGTAAAATTTCTAGAAGAAAACGTAGGAGAAAATTTAATTGATTATATATTTATCGACTATATACAACAGCAAAATCACAACCTATGAAAGAAAAAAATTGATACATTAGACTATTAAAATTTAAAACTTCTGCTGTAGTAGCAACATGAGAAAATCAAAAGAAAAGCTATATGCTGGAGAAAATATTTACGAGTTACACATCTAATAAAAGACTTGCACCCAAAATATACAAATAACACTGAAAAATAAGGAAATGGAAATCCACTTAAGAAATATTCAAAAGATTTGAATAGATGTCTCACCAAAAAATATAAACAGATGTCAATAAGCATATGTAAAGATGCTTGGTCAACATCTTTGATCATGAGAGAATTGCAAATTTAGTCAACATTGAAATAACTTCACACATCTATTAAAATGGCTAATTTCCAAATAGCTGACAAATGATGTTGAGAATACAGAGGAAAAAGAATACCCCTTTTTCTTGTTAGGAGTACAAAATGTACAGCCACTTTGAAGATGGTTTGGCAGTTTCTTACAAAAATAGTCTTATTATCCACCAATTGTGCTTCTAGGTATTTATCAAATGGTTTGTAAACTTCTGTCGACACAAAACCTATACACAGATTTTTACTGAAACCTTATTCATAGTAGCCAAAAACTGGAGATTATTGTCATTAGACTTTAATAGATTAATGGATAAAATGAAGTTCATTCATACAATAAAATACTATTCAACAAGAAAATGAATGAGCCATCAAGGCAGGCAAAAATATGAATAAATATTAAGTTAATACTGCTAAGTAAAAGCAGCCAGTCTTAAAAGGCTACATTCTCTATTATTCCAATTATTTGACTTTCTAGAAAAGGCAAACTACAGAGACTATAATAAAATGATCAATGATTGCTAGGGACCAACTGTAGGAAAGAGGAATAGGTAAAGCACAGAAAATTTTTAGTGCAGTAAACCTATATACCAGTAAGTACATAATATCACACATTTGTCAAAACCCATAGAACTTTACAGCACAAAGAGAAGACTTCATGAAGTTTTTAAAAGAAATTATTTAGAAGGTTAAGGGTGATGCAAAATGTGATGAAATAATCTACTTGTATTGCATATTTCTGAAACAATTTTACTGAAGGCAAAGCAGGGAAAAAGTACTGACCTATGTAAGTTTGGAAATGAGTGGAGTCTACAAGACTAAAGACAAAAGCAGCTGCACATAAGCACTGTAATCTATTTGATAAAGTTGTTTCCTAGGGTTGCAAGTTAACAATTTGGATACTACTTCATGTATACTGAAATTGAACAATTAAGTAAATGGTTTTGTATGATGGAGGCCAGTTTTCTCACTGTTAGAGTGGGAATTTACAGATAGGCAATGAGATCTAAGTAGTGGTGGATTGGAGTTGCAGGAATCAATATATAAATACTGATTAGTTTAATACTAATCAGTTTAATGCTGTTTAGTTTAATAAAGGTAAATTGTTACATATAGAATATTTGTATGTGTATGTATGTACAAATGTTTAGTATACACATATATATTTCTGGGCTCTGTTAGCTAAGATAATCTCAAATAAATGGCATATCAGTAGCAACAAGCAAAAATAGTACTAAAATTCTGGTTTGTAATGCCATTCTTTAATCAAAGGAACCAGTGCATTCTGGAGAAATGGTTGATTCTCATACCGAGAAAGCTTATATACAAGATGAGCTTGGAGAAATTCGTAGTGCCAGAAAGCAAGGGAGTATGAAAAGAAAGGAAACAAGAGGAGAGAGGAGGGGAAGAAAGCAGGGAGAGAAGGAAGGAAGGGAGGGAAGAAGGAAATAAAGAAAGAACATTGATGAAAGAGCTCCCAGTAGTCAAAGCTGAAGCAACGTGAACAATCTAATAAAGTATTACTGGATCATAACCCAAAATAGAAAAAAAAAAAACATTCATTAGTCCATGCTGATACAAACAAATGTATTAAAACAAAGGTTTATATAAATTTTCAGCAAAACTGGACTCAGCAAAGATGGGCACAGAGGCTGAAGGTCAAGGTTTGGTCAAGAAGAGGGCTTAGATGGATCTAACCAAAGTTTGGTCAAAGAGAGAGTCTTTGCCAAGGATTTATGAGAACTCTATGTATTATCTCAACTTTTCTGTAAATCTAAAACTTTTCTAAATATTTAAGTTTAATAGAAAAGCAAACAATAAAAAACTTTACAAGGAAAAAAAAGAGCTGTCTATAAATGGAATGAGCTACCTTATATTAAAGTGTTCCTTGTTGTTATTAAATTTTCTAAATAAGGGGTTGGAAGATATATTAGGATTCTTCAGAAATTGGTCATCACAGATGAACACTCATAGAAAGTGTTAGGAAGAGAATTAAAACGTTTTTGTGGTAATTGATCCCATCCAACCCAAAGATTCTAAGACTTTCTTTCCTTCATTTTGAGCTACCTGAAAAGGAAAAGTTAGGAAAACATTGTCTTCTATAGCACATAGACCAGATGTCTTGCAGATAGAATTTAGGATAACCAAATGCATATTTCTTGTTACAAAGTTTGTTCACAAACAGGTTCCAGTTAATCCTCAAAAAGATTCAGAATAAGTGTTTTTATAGTTAATATTATCAGTAAAAATTAGAGGCTGGGCTCATTGGTTCACGCCTATAATCCCAGCACTTTGGGAGGCCAAGATAGGAGGATCACTTGGCCAGGGGTTCAACACCAGCCTGAGCAATGTAACAAGACCCTATCTCTACAAAAAATAAAAATTTAGCCAGGTGTGGTGGTACATGCCTGTAGTCCTAGCTACTTGGGAGGCTGAGGCAAGAGGATAGTTTGAGCCCAGGGGTTCAAGGCTGCAGTGAGCCATGATCACACCACTGCACTCCAGCCTAGATGACAAAGCAGGACCCTTTCTCAAAAAAAAAAAAAAAAAAAAAAAAATCAGGCTTCAAATGAGTAAATATTTTCTCAAACTATCCTGAAAATCTAATATATAGAATTTTGTTTCCAAGTGAAAATCTATTTTTTTTTATTTCTAACAGTCCACTTATAAGCAAACAAAAAGTAAAACAGGCATTTATAAATTAGGAAATATTGGAACAATGCTTGTCATGGACACCTGATATAAATTACCACAGAAGAAAACTGGAACTCAAGATCATTTGTATTCATCACAACACTGACAAAAATTATTGATAAATATGGGATAAAGAGCCAGATGTTTTATCTTAACCACAGGGTGGTGTTTATTATTAATAAACTAGCCATTAGGAGTGCCGCAGGGGTTGATATGAAATTAGGAAAACAAATTTGGTCAATTATGCTGTTGATTGTTGAGGGAATGTTAAGTCATTGAAATATAAAGTGTCCATTGATTCTGTATTCCAAACTGTCCCCTTACAAACAAATGTTTAAAAACAGACATCATGAGTTAGAAACTGTGTGTATAATAAATACCTATTACTAATTAGGTAAGGAAAATAGTAAGGAATAATAACAGTTATTGGCTACACCCACTAGTGATGTGCTGTTAAAAGTCCTCTGTAGTGGCATTACAACCTCCTTACGTAGTTTTATTTTTTCCATAGCATTTATCAATTTCTAACGTACCACATGTATCATATACTACAGCTGCTGTAACAAAGTACTGCAGCCTGGATGCCTTCAATAACAGAAACCTATTTTCTCAGAGTTCCAGAGGCTAAAATCCCAATATCAAAGTGTCCACAGATTTGCTTTTTTCCCCTGAGGGCTGTTTTCTGTTCCAGGCCTCTCTTTGACTTGTAAATGATTGTCTTTACCATGTGCTTTCACTTCATCTTGCCTTTGTATGTGTGTGTCTGTGTCCAAATGTTCTTTTCTTAGAAAGACACTAATCATATTGTATTAGGTTTCACCCTGATAACATCATTCTAATTTGATTACCTCTTTAAAGACCCTGTATCCAAATATGGTTACATCATGAGGGTCTGGGGGTTAGTACTTCAACATGTGGGTTTTGGGGAAGACATAATTCAGCCCATAATATTGTATAACTCATTTTAAAAATGTTTATTAATTATTGTCTCTCCCACACCAATAACTAGAATGTAAGCTTAGAAATAGAAATAGTACTTTTCCATATTTTGTTCAATGGTGTATCTTAGTTACTGTGAATGATCCATGACACTTCGTGGCCACACAAATATATTTCTATACATTGAATAAATATTCTTAATGGTATCAAATATTATTGACTACTTAGAACATGCCAAGTATTTGGCATGGATTGTTAAAAATTATATGGTGTAGGTACTATAATTAATATCCTCATTTTAAAATTGAGAAAATTTCAGTTTTGTGAACTGTGACAGTCATCCTCCAATCATCACAGTTCATGAGACTTGGAGCTGGGAGTTGAGTTTAGGATACCTGGCTATATGATCATCATGCTTAGACTCCATGCCATGATGTTCCTCAGCTAATAAAACAGTGATTTTTGGTCAGTGGTAGAGAAGAAACAAAGAGATTTGCTCATTTGAAAAACATCAATATAGAGAGTTACTACACGTATACTTAGAAAAATGAAACTCCCATTAAAACAAAAATGGGTTATGATAGGCAGAATAGTGGGCCCCCCAAAGATGTCTATGCCATAACCCCAGAATCTGTGGCTCTGCTCATGGCATAATATCTTACATGCCAGAAAGGACTTTGCAGATGCAATTAAGGGTATGAACCTAGATAATCCCAGATTATCCAGGTGGGTCCAATATAACCATACGAGCCCTTAAAACTGAACGAGGAAAGCAGAAGAGTGGGTCTTCAGAGAGATACGACGTTAGGATTTGACCCACTGCTGCTGGTTTTGAAGAGGGAGAAAGCCACAAGTTAAGGAATGCTGTCAGCCAATAGAAGCTTGAAATGGTAAAATGGATTCCCCCTTGAAGCTTTCAGATAGGAAGGAAGCCTTGCTAATGTCTTGATATCAGCCCTTTGAGACCTGTGTGGGTCTTCTGACATACTGAATTATAAAACAAATTTTAGTGTTTAAACCACTAAGTCCATGGTAATTGGTTATAGCAGCAAAATAAAATAATACAGGGGCTAAGAACATGATTAGGAATTTCAGAAAGAAAAGAGATTAAATTTGAGCTAATTTATTAAATTTCACTACTATTTAAGGGAATGAAAATAAAAACAAAGTAACGTATTGGTTACCCTTCATAAGATAGACACAGATGAAAAGAATAACATCTACTGCTGGTGAGCCCCTTGAAAAATAGGCATTTTCACGCAGCTTGGCAACATGTATCAAAGCTCTCACAAACTTTCAGGAATTAAACATTTAGAAGGTTATCCTAAGGGTTTACTTAGGCAAAAGTACAGTGGTGCAGAAAAGAATGTCCAACGAAGCACTGTTCCTAAGAGCCAATTATTATTTCCAGGAACACTGTTAATAATTCTGTACTACCTGCAAACTCTTTAGCCCAAGGCCCTAAGGCTCCTGGTCCCAGGTTCCCTTTCAATTTTCCTGTTTTCTCCCTTCCCTACAGGATGTTTACATTCTGATCAAATTGAATTACTCACTGTTGTAGAACATTCATCTCACCTTTGAAAAGGATTTTCACTGGTATTCCCGTTTCTTAGAAGCTACTGCCATTTCCAGTCTTGACCTTTTAAAAATCATCTCAAATGTCATCTTCCTCAAACCCTCCCTAACTTGCTTCCAAACATAGGTGAATTTTTCCTCCTTTAAATTACCACATGATTTTTATACTTACTTTTTTTTTGAGACGGACTCTTGCTGTGTCCCCCAGGCTGGAGTGCAGTGGCGCGATCTTGGTTCACTGCAAGCTCCGCCTTCCACATTCACGCCATTCTCCTGCCTCAGCTTCCTGAGTAGCTGGGACTACAGGCGCCCGCCAGCACGCCCGGCTAATTTTTTGTATTTTTTAGTAGAGACGGGGTTTCACTGTGTTAGCCAAGATGGTCTCGATCTTCTGACCTCGTGATCCGCCCGCCTCGGCGTCCCAAAGTGCTGAGATTACCGGCGTGAGCCACCGCGCCCAGCCAACTTGTATACTTCTAAGACGCATATTATGTTTTTACTCTGAGTATAGTTATTGGTATGCTTGTTTCATCCTTATGCTAGAATGCAAGTGCCTTGAAGAAGAAGGAATTATGTTGCAAATGTCTTTATATGCCTTGTAGTGTCAGGCAAGCAGAGTGACTTACACACATACACACACACACACACACACACACACACACACACACAAACACACAGAAGAGAGAGTGAAAAATAAATATACATAAAATAGAAATAGAGACCGTCTAACTTTTTTCTTCCAATTTCTATACCTTTCTTTTCTTTTTCTTGCTACTGCTCTGTCTAGCAATATGTTAAATAGAAGTGACAAGAATAGGTATCCTCCTGCTGTGTCTCATTCTAAAGGAAAAGCTTTCAATTTTTTATTATTGAGTATGATATTAGCTGTGGGCTTGAAATACAGGCCTTTATTGCAAAAAAAATCTTGTATATCTAATTTGTTGAAAAGTTTTATCATAAATATAAAAATTTTGTCAACAATTTGAATTTTGTCAAATGTTTTTCCTGCATCTATTGAGAGAGTCATATGGTTTTTATACATTATTATTAATATATGTATTTTATATTTTATTTATACTTTTATTTATAAAATTGCATTGGGAAAAATCTGCAAAAACATACCCGTCTTTTTAATTGTGATTATCTCTGGGTAATGAAATTTTGGCTATGTTATTTCTTACTACTTTTTGCAAATCTGTACTTTGAAATGAATATTTCTTGAAATCATGCCTAATTTCTTAAAGCATGAGCCTAGAGAACACTGTATATTATATGGCAGAATATATCAGAGGAGAGAAAAAAACTTCATGAAGACAATAGTATTGAGAGTACAGATAAACTCTACTAAAAATAACTATTGGTGGTTATGTACAACTTACTTTGCTAAATAGTTTACATGGATTAATTATTATTTTGTTTTACTTAATATTTTCAAGAAGTTTGTAAGAGAGACACTATTATTAAACCTATTTTTCAGATAAGAAAACTGAGGTCCCGGGATTTAAACAAGGTACTAAAAATTAGAGCTAATAGGTTCCTTAGCAAAGATTTGAACTTGGCCAGTTTGTCTACAGAATTAGGATGCTTACAAATAAAAGAGAAAGGCTAGGAAAAAGACAAGCAAGTGAAGGTAAAATGGGATTAGGATTTATAGTAAAGCCGAAATTTACATGTGATCAGGGGAGACAATATGAAGCTACATTAGTGAGTTCAATTCAGGTACTGACATTCAGGCTGATGGCCAGGGCTCAGTTGAAGTGAGGCTTCCCAAATTCATGATAGGTTAGAGTGAACTTGAGGGAGACGATTTGGAGTTAAGTATATTTTGAAAATGAGCTTTTCTAAATTTGTTGGCCCTACCAATTCTGAATATTCACTATAAGCTCTAGGTTCACAACAGAATAATTCTTTCTAAGCCTGTTCTTGGAAATAAACATACTTGTTTGGAAATTTCACAGCTCTATCTCCATTCATGCTCCATACAAAAAGTAAAGAAAATCCAGGGCTAGTTATTGCAGCTGTGGAAATATCTCACAAGTTGTGATTTAAATTGAATATGAAAATATTTCCTATAGATACCAAATACATATTCTTCCCTGAGTCACTGCAGAAGCATTTATGAATCTCTATATAATGTATTTGCTCTGTTATTGAAAGGTTACTGGCATTTCTCTATTTTGAATATTTTTAGATAAACCAATCTGACAGAAGTTTTTCTTTGCTTTCCTCTGCCTATTAATTACAATCATGTGTGTTTGCATATGATGTGTGTATTGTGTATATTTTAAAGGAGGCATTCAATTATTTAGTCCTCTCGGCTGAACTTGTCTAACAAAACATGTGCTGTAGCAGATGACAAATATGTCTTTCTTTCAAAGCACACCAAAACAGATACCAGTGGCATCCATTCATAAGCTGGGTATCTTGTTATGTCACTAGTACATTGTCAAGTCCACAACATAACTAGCTAAGTGCAAACCACAAAAGCTCTGTAGTTTTTGAAATGTTTTTATCTTATCAGATCATGGTTTTAATGTCCCACTTAACTAAGTCATTGTCAACTAGGAGACTAAAAAATATCTTCTGGGAATGGTTACACTATTTATTCATCAGGGAACCAAGATAATTAAGTCATCCATCAAAGTTAATGCTTGCATGGATGTGTGATGTTTTCTTGTTGTCCTGACCTTGGTGTGTGCCTGGTGCGCAGATAAAACCTTTGATGGATATGTGAGCAGTTATAACTACCTCAAGGCTTGAACAGCCCAGTGTGCACCAAGTGAGAAGAACAGTATATTTTATCCTTCTGCTTTCAATCATCTTGACTTTCTCCTACAAAGTATCATTTTAGTCTAACCACTCAAGCTGAATTAGTTATTCTTGGCATTCCCCCTATTAGAATCCTTAGCACAGTGTATTATGAGTATCTGTCTCACTTACTACTGTGTGATCTCTTCAAAGGGTTGGATTATATCTCACTCAGTTTTGTTTTCCTTTTACCAAGCCTAATGACTATCATATAAAAGGTGACTAATACAAAATGAATATATTACATAAATAATTTATGTTTTAACACCATATGGTATAGATATTGCTAGAAGGATGATAATCTTTAAAAGAAAAAGAAATAGAAAAAAAGAATAATTTATTGAGTACCAACCAAGTGGCATAAAATATCTTAGAAAAGATGTTATCTCACTAGATTTAAAATCATGTAAAATTGTTTAAGCCTAGACTATGCCATTTGAGAGCAGAAAAATGTTTGAAAAATAATTTTACTTTCCTGTCAGTTTCTTCAGCTAAAGCATACAAAGTTCAGAATATCTTTTGTGTAGGATTGCTGTGAAAATAAAATAGGGAAGAGTTGTTTTAAAATGATTTGTGAACTGTAATGTACTGTAATGAACTGGTGCACACATAAAATCTGTGATGGATATATGAGCAGTTGTAACTACCTCAAGGCTTGAACAGCCCAGGGTGCTGGAAGTGAGAAGAACACTATTGTAATGAACTGTAATGTAATGTACTAACAAATAAATCTTTGCTTGATCAAACTTCAGTCAGGCTCCTGAATCTTCTCCTAGGACCATCTGTGTGCTTTCTTATAAAATCTTGTTTCACAGAGAATCCTGCTGAGTTAGTTTAGCAAGAATTCCCCACCCTGGATATCTGATCAGGTTCCTTATTCTCCACAATCTCCCAAGTAATGTCTGATCATCCTGTCCTGTTTTCAGTAACAATCCTGCTAGGTCAGGATTAGCCAGAATCCCCATGTTTCCGCTTAGTAATTTTCCATGCACTGATACCCACTCTGTTCCTTGGCTATAGATTCTCACTTGCCCATCCTGTATCAGAATTGAGTCCAGGTCTATGCTGAGGTCCCTTTTCTCTACTGCAATAGTCCTAAATAAAATCTGTTTGTACATTTTAACTACTATCCAGCTCTGTTATTGCTTTGACAGTACAACCACAAAAGAAGGTATTATGAGGACTTTCACTATTGTTAACGTCAAATTTAGATTTTTCTCTTGATTGACCTTACACTTGACATAGCTGGCTACTCCCTCCACTTTGAAACACTGGTTTGGTTTCCATACTTCACCTACTTATTCATTCAGTTAGTCTTTCTTGTATTGTCTCATCACATTCCTCACCTCTTGAAGCTGGAGTTAGTTCTTACACCTCTTTTCCTATCTATCTGCACTTGCTTTTGAGATCTCATTCAATCTTCTGACTTTAAATTTCATCTGAAGCTAAAAATTCCTAAAGCTTTATTTCCAGATCAGTCTACTTGCCTGAATGCAGATTCACACATCTGTCTATTAAAAATCTCCACCTGGGTATATAAGAGACACCATCAACTTAGAATGTCCAAAACTCAACTCCTGATCTACCTCCAACCCACCCCCATCTGTTCTACCTACAGACTTCTAAACCTTAACTAATGAGAACTCCACTCTTTCAGGTACACAGTCCCATAATTTGAAAATCATCCTTTCTCTCACATACCACGTCCAATTCATCAGAAAATCACATTGACTCTGCAGTCAAAATGTACACTATATCTGACCACTTCCAGTACCTCCACTGCCACATCCTCATTTAAGACACCATCATCTCTTGCTTGGGTTATTACAATCGCTTTGCCACTGGTCTTTTTGCTTCAATTCATTCCCTTCTACTTGTCTGCTTATAGCCCTTTTTATCCTACAAATAGTAAAACCAAAACTTTTTGCAATAGTCCACAAGCCCTATGTGATTTGCCCCTCCCATATCATTACCACTGTCATCTTTCTGATGTCATCTAATGCTCTATCCCAATTCATTTCTCCACTTCAGCCGCACTATTTCTCAAACACACCATCCACCCTCCAGCCTCAAGGACTTTGAACCTTCTCTTTCCTCTGCTTGACTTATTTGCCTCCTGATACCCACAGGGCTCATTTCCTTACCTCATCCACGTATTTATACAAATTCTACCTTTTCGGTGAGGCCTTCCCTGATTATCCTATTTAAAGTTGAAACTCCTACTATAGTCAATAACTATTTAATTGTACATTTTACAATAACTAAAAGAGTATAATTGGATTGTTGGAAACATTGCATGCCGTACCAAAATATCTTATATGCTCCATAAATACATACACCTACTATGTACCCACAAAAATTGAAAATTTAAAAATTAAAAAATAAACAAATAAAATAGAAATTCCCAACTTCTTATCACCCATCTCTGCTTTGTTGTTCTCTAAAGCGTTTATCATTTTCCAAAATTATTTACTTATTTACTTAATTATTATTTGTTCCACTCTGCCACCAAAAACGTATGCTCCATAGGCGGGGCTCTGTGGCTCACGCCTGTAATCCCAATACTTTGGGAGGCCAAAATGGGCGGATCACCTGAGGTCAAGAGTTCGAGACCAGCTTGGCCAACTTGGTGAAATTCTGTCTCTACTAAAAATACAAAAATTAGCCAGGTGTGGCAGTGGGCAGCTGCAATCCCAGTTACATGGGAGGCTGAGGCAGGAGAATCACTTGAACTGGGAGGTAGAGGTTGCTATGAGCTGAGATCGTGCCACCTCACTCCAGCCTGGGTGACAGAGCAGGACTCCATCTTAAAAAAAAAATAAAACATTTAAAAATATTTTTAAAAGTGTGCTCCATATAAGCAAGGCATGTGTCTCTGCTTTATTGGTGACTGTTTCCTAGTGCATAGTAGAGTGCCTGGCATAGAAAGACATTCAAGAAGTGTTTAAGTGGATGAATGAGTTATGACAAAATATACTGCCCAAGTAAGCACTAACCACTCATTTTTTAAAAAAATTTATTTGCAATGTCTTATCTCACACCTGTTTGCCAAAATCTACTGTTATACAGAAAGCTATATATAGCTTTCTAGAATTTTGGTTGGGATTGCATTGAATTTTTAGATCAAATGTAAAATAATTGATCTCTTTACAATAGTTAGTGTTCCAACCCATGAACATTCCTCATGTTCATCTATGGAGTAACTCTCTCTATATATAGATCTTTGATTTCTTTCATCAGTGATTTGTAGTTTCCTGAACTCAGATCCTATACAAAATTTATAAGATTTAGATGTAACTTCTCCGGTTAAAAGTTACCTTAACTTATGAATTTATCTTGTTTGTAAATATAAATGTATGGGACTCTGTTTATGTTTACATTTTTGTATTTATGGAAAACCTTTATATATTTATATAATTATATACAATTTATATCTATATTAAATATATAATGTTAAGGTTTTTAGGGTAATACATAGCACTAAGTACAGCTTACTGCAATTCAAGAAATCCTAAAATAGGAATTAAAAGACTTGAAGACTTTGTGGGGAGAGATAGAGTAGAAAACGTTAGTATTCATTCTGCCACTTGCTACAGGTATACCCGACCGACTACTTCTCAGGTCATCATGGGGATTATATGAGATCTGTGAAAACATTTTGCAAACATAAACCTCTATAATATTATATATAAAGTATGAGTAGGCAACATAGCCATCAAACAACAAGTAATCTTAGCATTTGCAACTCTTGCTTATTTAACATAGAAAACCATAAAAGTAAATATTAGGGAACACTAAATGTTACATATTAAACACAAGACCACACCCAGTATACCACTTTCTGTTCTAAAGCAACTTTCCATATTATCTTCTTAATTTTTAACAGGCATAATAATGTGTTTGAATATGGACTAAAAATATGTATGTATTTATAAGCACCCAGTGTGAAGAACAGCTGGTGCACCCTTAAAATAGCATATTACAGGCATTGCTCCTCATAAATATTTTAAAACTCTCATTAAAGGGGAAACAAGAAAACTTTATCCAAAAGTGCCATTTCAGTGTTGCAGCGTATCTATAGCAGCATATATCATAAATATATATTGAAATTCTATAACACAAATAGGGAGTTACAAATGAGATATAAGGGGAAACAAATGTTTTAAATTGCAATATACATTTTTCACTTCAGAATTGTAATGATCAACAATGATCCATAACACATTATTACCCCAAACTGTAATAAATCTTCTGCCCTCATATTATAAGCACTTAAGACAGTCTTGGGACCACAGTGGCAAGGCTTATATTTCACCTTGTCTTCATATAATCTAGGATATACATCTATGAGCCCACAATATGCTTAACACATATTTCCATGCATGGCTGAAACTAAAATCTATTGCCATGGGGCTTAAAATTCAATAACAATTGCTCTTCACACTCCAAGAGAATTGAAATGGCCAAAGGAATCATCAAATACACATATAATAATAATGACACCAGGTGACTGTTCACCTTTAACCACCGGAGGAGAGGCAAGCTGTAGAATCTGCAGCCTTTGGAAATGGATCCTGACATTCACCTTTTGTGTGCAAATGCATTGAGTTACCTTTGAATTTCTCTGCTCATATATCCAGACACTCTTCCTTGGCAGGGAGAGGTCAGAAAGCACCAGGAGATTAATCTTCTTCCGCTTTTCCTAATATATGCAAAGTTTCTCTTACGCAGTTTTATATTATAAACATGATTATACTCATCAATGTATAAATTAAATTGAATACAACAACATAATATATCATTGGAAAAAAATGGGGTGGAGGGGAAAGAGAGGGAGGGAGAAGTTGGAGAGAGATTGACAGAACTTACTATTTTGGAAGACTGGATCAAAAAAATGGATTGAAAAAAATATGACTTTAAGGAATTAAAATAGAAAGTACATATGCATAGAACAAAATTAAACTCCACTGAAAGCTTTGATCACTGTGCTTGTGCAGTATTATGGTTTTACAGTTTTACTGCATATCATTAAAATTCAGAAATATTGGTACTACCACTTATGCATCATAAAGAATTATTCAAGCCATATGGGATGACAACTTTTTATGCTTCCACATATGATAAATCCAGATAAGACATAAGTGTTACAGTTTGAACATAAACTGATTTGGAAATAGACTGTAGATAATTTGCTAAACTGTAATTCATTTTTTTACTTTTATTAAATGTTATTAATAGTTAACATGTATTGAGAATTTACCACATGTAAGGCATGGTGCTAATTCCCCTCTGTGCACCAAGGCATTTATTAACAACGCCATTACTGAGGTTGGTGTAACTATTTTCTCCATTTTACAGTTGATAAAACTGAGGTTTAAAGGGATTAAGAAGCTTGGTCATAATTTTACATCTTATATATTTGAAGCCAGGACTGGGACCCAGGTCAGACTGACTCAAAACCCCATTCCTTCACCTACTATTGTCATACTATGTTTATTAAAAGTCAACTTTATGCCAGGCACTGTAGTAGGTAACAGAGAAATAAAAACTAATAAGATACTCTTCCTTTACTTGTTGAGCCTATAATCTAGCGAGAAAATATAGAAGCAGCATGTAATACTATAGAAAGTATGAGGATGAAGTTTCAAACGTCATACAAGTTTGAGAAAACACTGCCCAGAGGGGCTAGTTTTAGGGCAGTCACTTCAAAAACTTGCAGGCATTTGCTAAAAAGAGAAAGGGTCCAAGAGAAGTTCCTAGAATCCTAAATACAACCACCAAACAAAAAGGTAAGAGAATAAAACTGTTTTTTTGTTTGTTTTCTGCTTCTGTAACAGGAAGGTCAATATGAAAGTGAGGCTGCTGTGCTTGTGGCAGTTGGCAGAGATTTTATATGTTGGTTGCAATAAAAGGGTATAAAAATAGGAATGTGATGAGAGATATAAGGCAGATGTTCTGCTAAAATTAAGTAAGCATTCTCAGTTTTCAGAATAATATGGCCTAAGGGTAAGCAAGTCTGAGAAAGCATATTCTGCTTTTTAGATTTAGGAAGAAAGATGGGGAGTTTGGGCTCAAGTCTTGTAATTCTTTTACACGCAAAGATTGCAAAAAGCAACCCCAAGGCACTTAGGTGTTGAAAAAATCAAAAACCTTTTGCACTCCTTCCTATTTGGCAAAAGGAAATCTTTCCTTTATTATTCCCATGCCCAGGACTACCTTATTCAAAGTCTTTTACAAATCACAGTGTCTGTAGTCTCTGACTGGGTTATAGCAGTGTTGTTTTGGACACTTTAGGTGGCAGAATTATTTGCTAAGTGGTCTGTCAAGTAAGCATACAAACAGTATTTAAGACTCTGGGCACCGATGACGGGAATGAGGAGACAAACAAACAAATAATTATTCATAGTCCTTGTACAATTTCCCTTAACCATACTCTGATAATTCTAAGATTTAGTCACGAGAAATTATCCCAACCCCTGACAGAAGGTTTTTAACTTCCTTTCTATGGTAAGTTTTTCAAGTAGCATTAAAATTTTCTAAATTTTTCGCTAGTTTTCCAGATCATTTGGTGATGTTAAAGATCAAGGACAAATTTCTAGAACAGAGCTGCTGAGGACTGCACAAGTGCCATATCTGCAGGCTTAAATAGTATCTACTGCTGCTTTTTTCTCTTTTTTTTTTTTTTTTTTTTGAGACAGAGTTTCACTCTTGTTGCCCAGGTTGAGTTAAATGGTGCAAATCTGGGCTCACTGCAACCTCCGCCTCCCGGGTTCAAGTGATTCTCCTGTTTCAACCTCCTGAGTAGCTGGGATTACAGGCACGCACCACCACACCCGGCTGATTTTGTATTTTAGTAGAGATGGGGTTTCACAATGTTGGCCAGGCTGGTCTCAAGCTCCTGACCTCAGGTGATCCACCCGACTCAGCCTCCCAAAGTGCTGTGATTACAGGCGTGAGCCACTGCACCCGGCCTACTGCTCCTTTTATGTACTATAAATTGAGGTCTTTCCAACTACTTCTTGAAGTATATATTTACGATTTCTGTGACACCATCCATCTGGTTGATATTCTTTTAACAATAGCATAGAGTACTTGATTAACAAATCAAACCTCTTTAAAATCAGTCATTATGAGTGCACTGGGGCAAAAGGCTTCAATCCCACAGTGTTTTTGAATGGTCAGTTTGTCTAATTTCAGATTCATTATTTGGTTCTTCTATAATTTTAATGTGTCAAATATAAATAGAGTATTACCTATATGTGGGGCATATATCTTTCTTGCTATGTCATAAGCCTGGTAACAATTACTAATGTCCTGACGTGCTTTCTAATGTATAAACAGGGAGCCACCCCAGAGACTAGTTTCAGCAATTGGATACAAGAATAAAACATCAACATGCTGGGTAATGGTTAAATGCCCAGGGCTTATTCTTTAGATAATAGTTTAATATTTGTGGGAAATATGAGGGAGTTTAAGTGAAGTCTTTGGACATAACTACTGATTCTCTCATTTGAATGCAAACTTACATTGGCTATCAGGGTAAACAGAGTTTCCAAAAAAGGCTGAGCTTAAGTCAACCACAGCAAAATAAATAGCTTCATGTGAAAGGAAAAATATCAGTATGGGGATATGAAACGATAAGAAAGTGAGGGTTGACAATTCAGTTAATTTCCTAGCAATAGTGAACTAGGCAATATCCTTGGCTATTAACTATTGTTGTTAGCAAGCAAAACATATGACATGGATAATTAACCCCACTAAATTAGACATAACAGTCTAGGCCACAGGTTGGCAAACACTTTTTTTTTTAAATAAAAGGCAAGATAGTAAATGTTTTAGGCTTTGTGGAGCATAGTCTGTTGCAATTAATCAACTCTGCTGTTACATCACGAAAGCAGATATGACAATATCCAAAGAAATGGGTATAGCTCTATTCCAGTAAAACTTTATTTACAGGAACAGGCATCTGACTGGATTTGGCCCACAGTCCATAGCTTTCTTCCTGTTTTAGAATGAAGGACTTTGTGGATGCTCCAAGCAGGATTCTAAGAATAGCACCCAATCACTCTCACCCTTGTGTAATCCCCTCTCCTTTGAATATAGGCAGAACTTTATACTGTATGATGAAATGTCATTCCTGTCATTATTTCAAATTATATGGCAAAAGGGATGATTACTTGGATTTGCCAATTCAAACACATGAGTTCTTTAAAATTAAAGAGTTATCTCTAGTTAGGAGCAGGAGAGAAGGTCAAAGAGATTTGAAGCATGAGAAGGATTCAACCCGAGGCAGTTTTCCATTGCTGAGATGAAGAAAGCCTATGACCAGGAACTTCAAGAAATCTCTAAGCCCTGAGAGCAGATCCCAGCTGACAACCAGCAAGTAAACAGGGATCTCTGCCCTAAAGTTGCAAGTAACTGAATTCAGCCAATAAAGCAAATGTTTTGGGGAGGAGATTATTTCCCATAACCTCCATGAGTGTCCAGCTTATCCAGCACCATAATTACGAACTTGTTAGCCCTAAACAGAGGCCCTGCTGAAAATATCTAAACTTTTGACTTGCAAAATATGAGACAATAAATGAGTGTTGTTTAAACTATTAACTTTCTGGTAATATTTTATGCAAAACTAGAAAATGAACACATTTTATTTCCCTATGGCTATGGTATAGAGGTAGTTTACCCAGAGCTACAGATCAAATATCCGTCACAGCTTTGAGCCCATGGGCTTTTATGGATCCCCAACTTTTACTTTGAACGTGGTGAAACATTCTGCCAATGGGATTGAAATAAAAGTAAGGAGAAGGTAACTAAGTTTGCTTCCTCTAGAAAATCTAAAACATAGGCCATCAAAACTACATCCAATTATAGGATTCCATTTTCACAGTAAATATGTCCTTAACAGATTCTAGGTACCGAATTACAGAGAACATAGCATGTCAAGATCTGCAGTGAGATAGTTAAGGGTTGGGAGGCAGGTAGATCTTGAAAGGTTTAAAAATATCCACCATGAACACATATTTTTACTCAGATGAAGATACAATAGGAAATTCATGGAAAGTGTATTTGATGTGGTAGCCTTTATATTTACAAAATAAGTTGATATTTGAAGGGTAGCATGGGACAAAGACCAATGAACATCCCTTAATGTTGGTTGTTCCTTTCCACTGGCCAGAGCTGGGCAGTTATTTCATTGCATTTTTTTTTAGTACTCATTAGTTTTCAATACCTAATGTCCCTGGTAATGGAAATTATCTCTTAGGCCTTTAAATTGTCAAGTGTCTGCTCTGGATTGTATCTCTTTTTTATTATAGAATCTCTTATAAAAGCTCAGCTAAGAGCTGTAGTTCCTGAAGGGTAGTGATTTACCATTATATTTTCTCTTTTCGTTTTCCAACAAAGCTACTTCTGTTTTAACCCAGCTACAAATATGTGAAACAGAGCACTTGGTGCGAAAGTTTCAGGTCTGATACATGACTCTAATAGTTAGATAATTCCTAAATTCTGAAAGTGATCTATTTTTTTGATATTCGTACAGTTGAATCAATGTTCATTCAACTGTGGCAAGAAAGTTTGAGGGATGACCACCAAGAACACTATTGTTACACTCTGGGCCAAGGTAAATTTTACTTATTAGCTGTTTCCAATCTTCTTGATGGTCTTTTCAATTCATGTTCTGGCATTCCTAGAACCAAAAAGGAGATGGGCCAATAAGTCAGGCAGTAAAGGTATAAGTCAGGTAGTAAAGCAGTATAAGTCTTTAGGAGAGTCTGGAATTCTTAAATAATTGACTCCCTCTTATTCTGTGGAAGATGTTTAATGATATTTCAAAACCTTGAGAACTGCTGATTTAGGGTACATATCAGCAAACTATGATCCATGAGTCAAATCAGGGCTGCTACCTGTTTTGTAAATAAAATTTTACTGGTACACATTCAAGCCTATTTGTTTACATATTGTTCATAGCTGCTTTCACGCTCTGGTAATAGAGTTGAGTAGTTATAATAGAGAGCATATGGCCCACAGACCTAAAGTATTTACTGTTTGGCCCTTTGCAGAAACACAGTGTGGGCTCTTAGGTCAGCTTTTCTTGATTCAAATTCTGGTTCTGCTACTTATCATCTGTGGGATTGTGAATAAGGTACTTAACCTTTCTGTGCCTCTAATTGTTCAACTGTAAAATGTGGTAATGCTTATGCAGTGTTCTTTACTATCTATAGCACATAATTAAGGCCCTAATCTTAACTACTATTTTTAAGTTTATTCCAAGTGAAAGATATGTGAAATTTCTCACCAAGAAATATTTCTTACTACTATGTATCTTCTGAACTGTAACCACATTAGCTACCATTGTCAGTCACTTACTCTGTACCAGAGAGTGTTGGAATGGCTTACAGATATCTCATTTAATTTTAAAATAAGCTTCTGAGGTATTAACTACCACATTTGAACAAAGGGAAAGTGAAAGTCACATGCATCTTTATGATTATGTACACAGATTTCGTAAGTTGTAAATGATAACATGTTCAGATGCTACATACCTGCAGGATGCATTTTCCCCATGATCTGATTAAAAGGACAAAGATCTGTGTGATTATTAGACTCATACAGATCTTCTGCCTGGACTTTTCCCTTGGGAAGACTGAACTGGAATTTAACATGTAAACTTTAAAATGCAAACTTTACTTTGTAAACCTTTGTGAAATGTCTGTCAATTAGTGACATTTACTTAAAATTATAGCAATCTTCTTGACCCACTTCAGAGGAAAATTATGAGTGACATCAAGTGACTGCAGTTCTCCTTAGTAAAGAGCTATGCGAGATGGTAAGGCAGAGAATCTTTGAGGACATCTGAAGCATGCTGAGCTGGTGAAGATCTCAAAGGGGAAGTGAGATAAGGTCACAGCCTATGAGCTGTGACCCATTTTAAAACATCCCCATTTCAGAGATATGAAAACTCTGGTAGCTTACCTAATTTTTTCAATGTCATAGGAGATTTTCAGATGCAGTGTTTTATTAGGTTTCTTGCTTCTTAACTATTCCTCTGTATTTCTCTCTAAAATGTAGAAAACTATGAAATTCTAACTGAAAGTAGTTTATTAATGTCACCTATTCTTTATAGCATTGAAAAGGATAGTTCTATATGAATATAGCAATCAATTTTACAACATTCAACACACATTTAAAGAATAGCAACTGTATAATATCACTTTGTGCAGTGCTGTGAAGATACAGAAACACTGCTGTGGCCATCTAGGAGTTCCGGATCTAGTAGAAAGGGCAGATAAAATGTAAATACAGTGGATGACAGCTATAAATGTTGTAAGTACAAACAATATGTTCTGATAATATTCTCAGGGAGAATAAGGTAAAAGATTTTCCCTATTCCCATCTAGGTTTGCTGTTGACCAATATAATATTAAAACTGCAACTACCTCTGATATATTCATTCCAGAAATTTTGCTAGTTCATCTCTGCAACTATAAAATATCAAAGTTCACATGAATTTTTATAAGAATGATACTTTGTCCATATTTTTCTACCTGACTTCTGGTTCTGGGCTATAGAAATGTGCTGCAGGAATAGGTTGTGTAGCTTCCAAAACTGATAGAAAATTATCAAAAATTAATAAATTACAAACATGGTTTATCCCACCTAAGATAAATCAAACCAGAATGTATGAACGTGGCTGGTTTTCAAAACGGCATCTATAAATTCTCAATAAAAAGTTCCCAATGAGATTACGGATGACGTACTTTGTAATTCCTTACATTTCTCCTGATTTTATGTTTAACATAAAGAAATCAATCACGACATCCCCATCTAGAGGCAAACCAAAATTTAATTTTGTATAAAAACGTTAATCTTTGTAGTTTGCACAAATGCTATAAATTTTCTGTTATAATATCATAATTCATTTTATGTTAAAATGGAGAAAAATCATCTGTGTGGAAAAATTAAATTTTACCTCAAATGACAGTTAACACTGAGAGGCATCAAGACTACTAAGAAACAAGGATATCCTTACATTCAAAATAGCAAGGTTGATATATTGATATATATTGGATATTTTAATTCATTTATATATATATAACATTGATACTCAATATAACCATCAAGGTAATTTGAAAATAATATCACTGTTGGATAACTGGAATGTGACAATTTAGTGATAATTTACTTGTATTGTATGCTGTTAGGAAAAAGATGATAATAGGAATTTTACTTTCAAAAAAAGATTGAGAAAAAATGTGAGAGACAGACTGACAGAGATGGAGAATAAAAATGAGAGAGAGAAAAGCAAACATTTTCCTAGGGGGATAAGGGGAGAGTCTTGCTTGGAGATACTGACTTTTCTTTGGCTTGTCTATTTCTAACCTGACTAATTTCTTTTTTCACAGACTCCTTTGAGAATTTGATCATCTCTTCAGAAATATGCACTGTTTTAGACAGGTTATTAGGTCCCCTAAATTTCATTTATGGTACCCAGGTTAAGAAGATAAGTTAAAGAAGGTGAAAATTCCTCAGTCCTCCTTAGTTAATGTTCATAGCCACACACTCACTCTCAATCATTCACAGTCCACCAGTAAAATCAAGTTTCTGAGGATCAGATCATGATTCATGGTTAATTTAGCAATATCAATATTCCTGGATGGGGTGCTTTCTGGACTGGCATGAGGCTTTTTTCAGACAGCCCCTGTTTTGCTCTGTGCTTCATATATGAACAAGCAATCTCTAAAAACAACAATAGAAAAATAAAAATACTAAATTTATTATGTACCAATGTTATTCACAGGTGGGTTATTCTTGACTACAGAACACTGTATTTATTTGACAAGAATGTTTTTTACTAAAATTTCAAGAAAAATACTCTGAAGTATCACTGATCTCAGTGAAACTTCTGAAATTTATATTTTTTTCATCAAAAAAGCTTTTCACCTCCAAAGAATTTTGAGTGAATTTTTAATTAAATCCTGATAATCCCACTACTGAGCTAAAGAAGATATGCAATTAATCTATAAGCTTTGTCCATGTTGCTCAACTTTTTTACTCATCAGCAAAAATATAATTTTGAATGTATAGAAAAAATATATAGAAAGTTGCTGTCATATTATTGTAAATTACGTCTCTCTCACTCAAAGAGAACTTTTTGGCGGAATAGATAATGTGTATAATATGTAATATATGATATGTATGTATTATTTCTCCAACTATTATAACATTGATAATATATAATCAATGTAATATATATACAGTGATACAGTATAATCAATATGTGAAATCCATATGAAGTCAATATCACTATTTCTACCATATATTGTTACCTAAGCACACTCATATGCATGATTCATGTTAGCATATACATTTTTTACCCAACAGGTCAGAATCTGTCAAGGCAGAGTAACTCTACTTATAAAATTACTCTTATGGAAAAGTAACCAAGGTGAAATGTAAGTGTATTTATTTTAGTCTGTCATAACAAGTAGTGCTAGCCAGGTTTAACACTTCTGCTGGGACTTATACCATGGTAATATTATTTTTTAATTCCAAATTGCTACCCAGAATAGGTGAAAAACAAGAGTATCACGTCGTCAGCTAGGCCAATAAGAAATCACAGTATCCTGGTATGACTCTCAACGAGGCTTTTTCTTATTCCAACAATGCAAAACATAGAATTTATGCTGATAATGAGATAGAACCTTAAGCAAGAGAAGGAACTATCTAGACAAAGATAAAACCAGGATAGTTTTTGGAGGGGAAAGAAATTTAACCTCTTTTCAGGAAAACTGCAAAGCTAACAATAAAGGAGAGGTGGCATGGCTAAGACTACCATGTGAAGCTGGAATAATGGCCCTTATCTTTACTCATTAGTAATTAACAAATTGATGTATATAATTTAAGATTACACTGGAATTCTCCATATACATGTACAGCCTACATGTTAAATATTTGCCATGAATGCTTTAGAGTCTTGTATCTAAAGAAAATTCTTAGCATGATTTGACTAAAGGGTCTGCAGATAGAATAGAGGACACTGGTTAGTACAGTCTGTGAATATTCCCATTTAGCATTTTTACATCTAATAAAGAGGGATAATCATAAAAAATTTATATCAGTTACTTGGATCACATATCTTTTGCAAAACACAAAAAACAATATCTAATGATAGCTTACTTATTATTGCTCCTCAGATACCTCCCAGTTAATTCTTCAAATTTTCCTCAGTCCAGTTCCTAATTTGGAGTTCTTTGTTGTCATTAATGGTAAACAACATCTACTCTAAAGTCCCCAACAGAAATATGAAGCTATTCATTCTCTCATTCACCCATTTATCTAATTTTTATATGTTAACTTTTAATATCACTTACATTAATCTCCATTATTCCAAAACTTCTTATGACTTTCATAGGGCCAAACATCAATATTTTCTAAAATCTCTCCAAATGATTTTACTGTTTACCAGGGGTTGATAAACACTGCATTGGAAGGATGGATTGAATAATGCAAAAATGCAAGAAAAAATGGCACATCCAGGATATGTACTTTCTCTTCTTGAATTTTATAATTCCAAGTGTTCTTTTTTTAAAATAAAATTATTTTCTTGCAGTTCTGTCAGCCAAAGTCCAAGATCAAGGTGTCAGGAGGTTTGGCTTCTTCTGAGGGCTCTCTTGTTGGCTTGCCTTCTCACTGTTTTCTTATGTTGTCATTTCTGTATCTGCATGTGCACCCTGATATCTCTTTGTGTGTCCAAATGGCCTCTCATAGAAGGACACCAGTTAGTTTGGATTAGGGCCTACCCAAATGGTCTTATTTTAACTTAATCACTTGTTTAAAAGCACTACCTCCAAATGCAGTCAAATTCTGAGATACAGGGGTTGGCCTTCAACACCTGAATTTTGGAGAAACACATTTCATTCCACAACATTGCCATAGTAAATGGAACACAAAAAAAGGCAGGGGTTGCAATCCTAGTCTCTGGTAAAACAGACTTTAAACCAACAAAGATCAAAAGAGACAAAGAAGGCCATTACATAATGGTAAAGGGATCAATTCAACTAGAAGAGCTAACTATCCTGAATATATATGCACCCAATACAGGAGCACCCAGATTCATAAAGCAAGTCCTTAGAGACCTACAAAGAGACTTAGACTCCCACACAATAATAATGGGAGACGTTAACACCCCACAGTCAACATTAGACAGATCCACGAGACAGAAAGTTAACAAGGATATCCAGGAATTGAACTCAGCTCTGCACCAAGCGGACCTAATAGACATCTACAGAACTCTCCACCCCAAATCAACAGAATATACATTCTTCTCAGCATCACACCACACTTATTCCGAAATTGACCACATAGTTGGAAGTAAAGCACTCCTCAGCAAATGTAAAAGAACAGAAATTATAACAAACTATCATCAGAGTGAACAGGCAACCTACAGTATGGGAGAAAGTTTTTGCAATCTACTCATCTGACAAAGGGCTAATATCCAGAATCTACAATGAACTCAAACAAATTTACAAGAAAAAAACAACCCCATCAAAAAGTGGGCAAAGGATATGAACAGACACTTCTCAAAAGAAGACATTTATGCAGCCAAAAGACACATGAAAAATGCTCATCATCACTGGCCATCAGAGAAATGCAAATCAAAACCACAATGAGATACCATCTCACACCAGTTAGAATGGCAGTCATTAAAACATCAGGAAACAACAGGTGCTGGGGAGGATGTGGAATAATAGGAACACTTTTACACTGTTGGTGGGACTGTAAACTAGTTCAACCATTGTGGAAGTCAGTGTGGCGATTCCTCAGCAATCTAGAACTAGAAATAGCATTCAACCCAGCCATCCCATTACTGGGTATATACCCAAAGGATTATAAGTCATGCTGCTATAAAGACACATGCACACGTATATTTATCGCAGCACTCAATAGCAAAGACTTTGAACCAAGCCAAATGTCCAACAATGATAGACTGGATTAAGAAAATGTGGCACATATACACCATGGAATACTATGCAGCCATGAAAAAGATGAGTTCATGTCCTTTGTAGGGACATGGTTGAAGCTGGAAACCATCATTCTCAGCAAACTATTGCAAGGACAAAAAAACAAACACTGCATGTTCTCACTCATAGGTGGGAATTGAACAATGAGAACACATGGACACAGGAAGGGGAACATCACACACCGGGGCCTGTCATGGGGTGGGGGGAGGGGGGAGGGATAGCATTAGGAGATATACCTAACGTTAAATGTCGAGTTACTGGGTGCAGCACACCAACATGGCACATGTATACATATGTAACTAACCTGCACGTTGTGCACATGTACCCTAAAACTTAAAGTATAATAAGAAAAAAAAGAGATATGTTCTTTCAATGCCTAGTTATTAAGGGTTTTTATCATAAAGGGATGTTGGAATTTATCAAAAGCTTTTTCCATGTCTATTCAGATGATCATATTGTTTTTATTTTTAGTTCTATTTATTTGGTGAATCACATTTATTGGTGAATAACATTCCTGTTATTCCAGGAATGAAGCTGATATGATTATGGTGAATTAGTTTTTGATGCACTATTGAATTCAGTTTGCTAGTATTTTGTTGAGGATTTTTGCATCTATGGTCATCAGGGACATTAGCCTGTAGTTTTCGTTTTTCATAGTGTCTTTGTCAGGTTTTGGTATCAGGGTGATACTGGCTTCGTAGAGTTAGGGATGAGTCTTCCTCCTTGATTATTTGGAATTGTGAATTTAATGGATTGGTATCAGCTCCTCTTTGTACATCTGGTACAATTGAGCTGTGAATCTAGTCCAGCTAGTCTGTTTTTTTTTTTTTTTTTTTTTTTTGGTTGGTAAGTTCTTTTTACTACTGATTCAATTTTGGAATTTGATATTGGTCTGTCTGTTCAGGGTTTCAATTTCTTCCTGATTCGATCTGGGTAGATTGTGTGTTTCCAGGAATTTATCATTTCCTCAAATTTGTGTGCATAGAGGTATTCATAGTAGTCTCTGTGGTATCAGTTGTATTGTTACCTTCGTCATTGCTGATGGTGCTTATTTGGATCTTCTCTCTTTTTGTCTTTGTTAATCTAGCTAATGGTCTATAGATCTTGTTTAGCATTTAAAGAACTAACTTTTGGTTTCATTGATTGCATGGATATTTGGGACTCAATTTTTTCAGTTCTACTTTTATTTTAATTATTTATTTTCTTCTGTGGTTAGTTTGTTCTTGTTTTTCTAATTCCTCCAGGTGCGAGGTGAGATAGTTAATATGAGATGTTTCTACATTTTTTAAGTAGGTATTTAGCACTCATAACTTCCCTTGTAACATTGTTTCTGATGCATCCCAGAGATTTTGATATGTTATGTCTGTTTTCATTGACTTTAAAGACTTTTTTGATGTCTGCCTTTATTTCATTGTTTACCCAAAAGTCATTCAGAAACAGGTTGTTTAATTTCCATGGAATTGTGTGTGTTTTAGAGACTTTCTTGGTATTTATTTCTGTTTTTATTCCACTGTGGTCTGACAGTATGGTTGCTATAATTTTGATCTATATGGATATATTATGACTTACTTTCAGCCAGGCATGGTGGCTCATGCCTGTAATCCCAGCACTTTGGGAGGCCAAGGCAGGCAGATCACAAAGTCAAGAGATTGAGGCCATCCTGGCTAATATGGTGAAACCCTGTCTCTACTAAAAATACAAAAAAAAAAAAATTAGCCAGGCATGGTGGTGGGCGCCTGTGGTCCCAGCTATTCTGGAGGTTGAGGCAGGAGAATGGCGTGAACCCAGGAGGCAGAGCTTGCAGTGAGCCGAGATCCCACCACTGCACTCCAGCCTGGGAGACAGAGCAAGACTCTGATCTCAAAAAAAAAAAAAAAAAAAAAAAAAAAAAGACTTGCTTTTTGTCTGAGCATTTGGTCCATCTTGTAGTATGTTATGTGTAAATATGAGAGGAATGTATATTCTATGGTTGATGAATAGCGTATTCTATAGCTATCTATTAGGTCCAATTGGTCAAGTGTTGAGTTAAAGTCTGGAATTTCTTTGTTAGTTTTCTGCCTTGGTGATCTAATGCTGTCAGTGGGATGTTGACATCCTCCATTATTATTGTGTGGTAGTCTAAGTCTTTTTGTAGGTCTAGGAGTACTTGTTATATAAATCTGGGTACTCCAATGTTGGGTGCATATATATTTAAGATCATTAAACTTTCTTGTTTAATTGAACCCTTTATCATCATGCAATGCCCTTCTTGGTCCTTTTTTACTGTTGTTGGTTTAAAGTCTTTTTTGTCTGATATAAGAATGGTGACTCCTGCTTTTTTGTTTTGTTTTGTTTTGTTTTCTATTTGTATGATAGGTCTTCCCTAATCCTTGATTTTGAGCCTATGGTTGTAATAACATGTGAGATGGGTCTCTCAAAGGCAACAGATGCCTGGGTTTTGCGTTTCTATACAAATTTTCACTCTGTGCCTTTTAAGTGAGGCATTTAGACCATTTACATTCAAGGATAATATTGATATGTGCGATTTGGGTCTTATCATGAAGTTGTTAGCTGATTTCTTTGTAGTTTCTATTGTGTAGTTGTTTTATAGTGTCTCCAGGCTACGTACTTACATGTTTTTGTGGTTGTAGGTATTGATCTTTTGTCTCCATATTTAGAACTCCCTAAGGATCTCTTGTATGGCTGGTCTAGTGGTAAGGAATTCCCTTAGTACTTACTTGTCTGAAAAAGATTTTATTTCTCCTTAGCTTATAAAGCTTAGCTTGGTGAAATATAAAATTCTTGGTTGAAATATGTCTTCTCTAAGAATGATAAAAATAAGCCCCCAATCTCCCCTGGCTTGTCAGGTTTCTGCTGAGAAGTCCTCTGCTAGCCTAAGATTCCATTTATATGTGATCTGACCTTTCTCTCCAGCTGCCTTTAATATTTTTTCTTTAGCATAACCTTGGACAGTCTGATGACTATATGCACCGATAATGTTCATTTTGCATGGTATGTCACAGGTGTTCCTTGGATTGCTTATATATGGATGACTACCTCTCTAGCAAGAATAGTGAAGTTTTCTTGAATTATTCCCTCAAATATAATTTCCAAGTTGTTTGCTTTTTCTCCTTTTCTCTCAGGAATGCCAGTAATCTGTAGGTTTGGTCACTTTACATAATTTTATATTTCTTGAAGACTTCATTCATTTTTTAAATTCTTATTTATTTACTTTTGTCTGACTGGATTTGTTTAAGACTGGTTTTCAAGCTCTGAAATCCTTTCTTTTGCTTGGTCCCATTTATTAATAAAGCTTTCAATTGTATTTTGAATTTCCTTAAGATAGTTTTCAATGCCAGAAGCTCTTATTGATACCTTTTTAAGACGTTCATCTCTTCATTTCCTGAGTTGCTTCAGAAGTACATTTGTGTTGATTTTCAACCTCATCTTGGATCTCATTGAGCTTCCTTGCAACCCTTATTTTGAATGCTTTATCTGTCATTTCTTAATTTTCATTTTTGTTAGGGAACATTGATGGAGAGTTAGTGCAATCCTTTGATGATGTCACTACATTCAGATTTTTTTTATGGTGCAATAATTCTTGCATTGGTTCCTTCTTATCTGAAGACTCTGGCACTTCTGATTTTTGTCATTATTTTCTTGCAAGTGGGATTTTTTTATTTTTCTTTCTTCCCCTATATTATTATTATTTCCCTTTCACTTCCACTCCTCCATAGTGGGTCTTTTGGCTTTGCTTCCACAGCCCTATGCACTTCTTTCTGTAGATTTTATAATGGGCTGTGCAGTTTTTCCTAAAAGTCAGTAGATAGCATTTGTGGGTAAGAGCCAGCTGCAGCCAATATGGCTGTGTATATACTTGATCCTTGTTTACTGGCAGAAGCTCTCTTTTGTCTCAAGCAATGTCTCAAATGTCTCATTGTGGAATACATAGTGGTCTGAACTCCCTGCTCAGCCCCAGGAGGTCAGTGGGGGCCACAAAGTATGGGGCCAGATTGGGCAATTCCACCTACAGGTCTCCCAATGGCAGGCAGACACACCAGTGCCAAGGAGAAACCAGTGGGTAGCTGCCAAGCACCTAGAGGTGTGCCTAAGTGTGGAGCTGAGAAACCTCCTCAGCCCCGAGTTCTGTGCATAGGGATTGGGGGTGGCCTAAACTCCTAATCTAGGCATGTGAGTGCTCCAGATGCCCAGAGATCTATGTGGGCATGGTGTGAATAGAGGACCCTTGCAACAGGATCTCTTCACTTGAGTTTTGGGGTGACTCAGGCTGGTGATCCAAGCAAGCTGTTGCTCTAAATATCTGGACATTCTGCCTGGGTGCAGAGCAAAGTGCATTGCACCATGACTTTTGTCCAGGTAGGCTAGGGCAGCTTGGGCTACTGAACCAGAATAATGGGTGTTCCAAATGTCTGGGGATCTGCCTGGGCATGAAGCTGAAAGGGACTCCCTGCACCAGGATCTCTGCACAGGAAGGATGGGATGGGTCAGACTGCTGACCCAGGTAAGCAGGTGCTCTGAATGCCTGGAGATTTGCCTGGGTGTGGAATGGAGAGGTCCTGATGCACCATAATCAATGTCCATAACAGGTTAGGAAGCTCAGGCTGCTGGTCTAGGCAAGCAGGTGTTCCAAATGCCTGGATTTCTCTCTAGGAGTGAAGTAGTGAGGGCCAAACTGCATTGTGTCTTGTTTTATCCAGGGAGTAAAACACAATCTCAGTGGAGCAGATTGAGGAACCCAGCAATGTCTCATGCAGATCAGTTCTCAGTTGCCAAGCTGGCCCTGGCTGCAAGTCTTGCCACCTGGGAAAAACTGTAGCTGTAGCAGCTCTCCTCCCACCCCAGGTTTGTCATAGGAGAGAGCACAATTCCAGCACCTACTGCTGAGGCACTTTCCACAGTTCTGACGGTAGAAACCCTTACCCTTCGCCAGAGCAGGAGCTCCAATCGCTAGCTTGAGGTTAAAATGCGTGTGCAGCCATGCTGTCAGGCTGCCAAGGAATGGCTGACTTTGTATGCACCCAGACTGAAAACGGCATTCTGCTCTCAGTCCTGGATCCTGGAAAATGCCTGCAGTTCTTCCTAATGTCTTTCTTTCACAGCATCCCCAAGCCTCTCCCCAAGTTGACTTCAGGGCTTGGGAGAAGCAAACTGCTCTCCCTTGGCATGGGGTCACTTGGATCTCCAGTGCAAAGGTGAATTACAGAGAAAGACTCCGCCTCTCTCATGTACTGGGCTTCACTCACTTTTATCAGCCAGACACCATTACAGCGGCTGTTTGCCAGTGTTCTCCTCTCCAGGATCAGGTGTGTCCTTCAAGATTCTGGTGGATTCTCATTTTCCTTCTTGAATTACAGTTCACAGAGTTAATCTTTATGAGCCATCTTGCTATTTCCAAGTGGCTGAGACACACTAAAGGCCTTTAATCTGCCCTTTTGGAAAAACAACAACAACAACAACAATATTCAATTGGTCTTAACTAGAAAAGAGAGAAACAGAATTTTGACCTCATGGCTGACTGATTAATGATTCTAACAGCTAGCATTACTCAATGTGCTGAACAATTTATAAATATTATCTCACTTAATCCTCCAAACAATGTGATTATGTATTATTATCCTAATTCTGTGAAGAGGAAAAAGTTAAGAACTTTTCAAAGCAATAAATAAGGAAGTCAGGGACATTGCCAAATTCAAAGACTCCAAACTCATACTGGTCACTACTCCATTTCTCTCTTTCTAGAAATGCACTGTGAATTGTTTTAACCAGAGAGTAAAAGAGGGTAAGGCTACATACATTTTTTTTTTTGTTGTTAAAAGCCCGGTGTGTTGAAGGTACAATATAGGTTTCTTCACCATAAAATTCAGTAGTATAGAGATAGCCAGTGATGGATGATGAAAAAATTTCTTGTTCCATCAGTTTCTGCATTAATACATCTAAATGTGAGGTTTCTCAAACTTCCCACTTCCAGAAAAGGTGACCTCAAGACAAATTCTAAGATTAATGATCTCTCTACTTTTTTCAGCTCTTTTCTTCTGATCACATAATAGAGGCTAATTTGCAAGACCATCCTTAGCATCCTTAATGCCTGTATGATTTTGAAATTAGCAGCAGGTCTAAAATGAGAAGAATGGTGTGTGTGTAGGAAGGAGTCAATCGGAAAATGTTTCCCATTGTCTAATTTTTCTATCTGAATGTCATGTGCTTACTATCCTATATATAAAATACATACTCAACATCTAAGAACATGATGTCTTCATTCAAAACTACTGTCTTCACACTACTCTTCCTGATTTTATGTTGGTTTTTGTGAAGTCTCTGCTTGAAACCTTGGTTCCATTTGGGAAATTCCTCAATGTGCTAAAATGAAATATAACTCAGATCTGTTTTATTTTTTGCGCAGCCTTTGAAAATGCTGCAAGTGCTGACTTCCTGATGGCGACAATCTCGTTAAAATTTTTTTTTTTTCTCGTTAAAATTTTTGATCACCACGTTCTATACTTACCAGTTAGTCAAATGGTGTGAAGTTCATCCTTCCTGAATACAATAATATTAAGCAAATCGCCCAAAACTAGCACACTATTAGAAGAACTAAACAGCAAGACAACCAGACAGGTTCTCTGAACACTGACTTAAAAGAAGCCTGAAAATATTACCTGTACTCTAAAATTACAGAAAAGGATTTAGAAGAATAGAGTAAAACGTATATCTCAAAAGCGTATTTCAGTAGGAAATTGAGGTAGGAGATGAGGCCAATTAGTAACCTGCTTGCAAAACAGTTGGTATTGGCTACTCTTCTTTCTACAAAAAGTACTCTGAGGCCAGGCATGGTGGCTGATGTCTGTAATCCCAGCAGTTTGGGAGGTCAAGGCAGGTGGATCACTTGAGGTCAGGAGTTCAAGACCAGCCTGGCTAACATGGTGAAACCCTGTCTCGACTAAAAATACAAAAACTAACTGGGTGTGGTGGCACATGCCTGTAGTCTCAGCTACTCAGGAGGCTGAGGCAGGAGAATTGCTTGAACCTGGGAGGTGGAGGTTGCAGGGAGCACTCCAGCCTGGGTGACAGAGTGAGACTCTATCTAAAAAAAAAAAAAAAAAGAAAAAGAAAAAAAGAAAAGAAAAGTATTCTGAAATACTATGACTTTGGTTTTCCTAAATTGTGGAGTGGTGGTTGAGTGCTATCACCAAAGCCATCTTCATCCCCATTCCTCATACTGTTCTTACATTTTCATTTAGTAAATGTTAAATAAATATTTGATGATTATGTATTTGAAGTTGGAGGGCAGGCTGGGGCAATTTACTAGCCTACTAAAGACATCCATAGGTTTCTTTTGTCCCTCTAGAAAGAACAGAATGCCAACAATATGACAAATGCCTACCCTTGTACTGGCAGAATGAGGAAATTAAGTGCATTATCAAGGTCCCTCAAATCAAAAGCTCCTCACCCATTAGGAACAAAAGCACATAGTTCTTTTTCCCATCCCAAGCTCATTAAATCGGTTGATTATTCATATTTTAGTAATAATTGTCATCCAAAATGTCTAATTATTTTCATCTAATTTCCAAGGAAATATTAAAATGTGAGAAGAGAGAGACTGTAGATCTGAACTGCTACAACTCTAGATCAAACCTCACCATTCATTGCAATAATCTTCTGAAGGTATCACTGCTTCTACTTCACCTGACAGCCTCATCTTCATGCGGTAGCCACGGTGATCTCAAGCTAAATCATCCCACGTCTCTCTGAAAAGCAAAACAAAACAGAAACATCAATATCTCTTTATCTTCCCTGAATGCAATAAAAATCTTTACTTCAAAATATTGTGACCTATGTGGTCTGCTCCAACTATTCCAGCTAGCCTCCACTTTCAAAACCCCTCAGGCAATAAACAGACACCAGTCTTTGTGTTTAGGTATGTCCTACGTTGCATGTTCCTGTGTGCTTTCAACACATTGAAGCTCTTCAGAGCTCTCACTGAACTCCAGTGAGCTCCTGTACCTCTGCAAGCATCTACTCAGACAATGTGATTTTAGTCTTACTTTTACATGAGCACCCCTTATCTCTACAAATGATCTCATTTGCCCAAAAAAGACAGATAAAAATCCTAAGAACTTTCTAGGCTTTTGCACCACTCTTCTAGAACTTCCCCATTTGTAGTCTCTGCTTATGGAGGCTGAAAGGGTATTGCTGGTGAAGCTAGAAAGAACAGTGTGGCCACCTCCTACAAAGAAGCATCTACTAGCTCTGTCTAGAATATGGGAGCACTTACTGTCTTTTTTTATAGCTTTGGGACATCAGTCAATAGAAAACCTTTATTCAATATCCTTCAACAGTAATTATATGGCTGTAGCAAGTCTTAGTTACCTAAATTTCTACATGCAGCATCATTTTGTAGTCAGCTAGAGAAAGTAATCTATCCAAGTGACACATTAATCACCCCAGGCTCAGAGACATTAAGCAATTTTCTTTAAATCACAATTCATTTGTGCCACAGAAAGTAAGATTTGAGTTCAAATTCTGACTCCTCCATTTACAGTTTATGTGACCTTGGGCAAGCTTTTTTATCATCGCTCATTGCAAGGGTTGTTTTCTTAAATGTAAATTGCAGATATGATACAAACTTAACTGGGTGTTGTGAAGATGAAACAACATTAGCCTTGTAAAGTTCCTGGCTATGGCATATATATAGTAATGAAAGAGCTACTAATTACTGAATGCCTATTATGTACAAGATAGTGTATTAGGACTTTATATGTTACTACATAAGTCTAGCAGTTTATTTAATAAGTCACCTAAACCTTTAATTTTACATTTACACAAATGTGGTTACACTATGGAGTAGAAGGAATTTGTTTTCAAAACCACACAGGAAGACTTCATTGGCATTTTACTTTTGTACTGTCTCTTTGGGCTACTTTTCTAGCCTAACAGATAAGAATTAATCCTCTTTTCAAAATAAGGACCTGTGGTGAAAAAATTAAAGGCAATACTTTCCAGCAATCACTAAGTTGCTCCTATGAATAACCTTGTGGAAAACATCCTTATTTTCTTCATTTTACAGATTATGTAAGTTTTAACTTAGAGTTACTCCTTTCAAGAACTTGCAGCTACTAGATGGAACATACCGGTAATAAGCTTATGTCTTCTTACTCTAAATCTTTACCATTTTGGGAATATTTCTTGTGAAAACTAGACATTAGTGTAGACTGTCTCCTCTTTTCATAAGTAATTATTTCAACAATAAATTTTGTTAAGCTATCTAAAATGTCACATATTTGACTTTTTGCTAGAGCAACCTGTTCACTGATCAATGTACAGAGTCAAGGAGGCTGTGGTTTGTAACTCAAACCTTATTCTTTCTTACTAGCAGTACAGGGCTGCCATCTGCCAGTAATACAGGAATTTGCAGTTTTCCTAATTGTAACAACACAGTAGAAAAAGAAATGCTTTTCACTGATTTGCTTTTGGGCTAAATTTCTAGAAATGTGTTGAAATGTTGAAACTATTCAACCCACGCCCAAATTTGAGAATCTCAAAACAATTAGGCCTAGGGGACATTTCTACCTAAACCAAGCTCTAGAAATTTGAAAACATAACTTGTTTCTCCACATGATCACAATCTTGAAAAAGATTACCTTAGAAAGTTCATATATGAAGGGAAAACTAAAAAGAAAAGCACGTTTCTGAAGGAAGCATGCAAAAATTTACTGTAGCAACTAGACCCTGGTCTAGGTCGATTAGACAGAGATTCAGAACTTCCCATGTGAAACAGTCCCCTATGATGGCTGACATAATGACATAAATTGGGTGGTTTAAACAACAGAAATTAATTTTCTCACAGTTCTGGAGGTTGGAAGTTCAAGATCAAGGTGCCAGCCAGTTTGATTGTCAGTAAGGGCTCTCCTTTTGGCTTGTAGAAGACTGACATCTCTACTGTGTCCTCACATGGCTTTTCCTCTGTGCACACTCAGACAAGGGAGAACTCTCTGGTGTCTCTTCCTGTTACTATAAGATCACCAGTCCTATTGGATTAAGGCCCCACTCTTTTGATCTCTTTGAACTTATATTACCTTCTCATAGGTCCTATCTCTAAATAGAGTTACACTGGAGATGAAAGCTTCAACATATGAATTTGAGGGAATTCAGCCCATAATGATGGCATAAACTAATGTCAAAGTAAATCCATGCCTTCCTAATGTTAACGAGTAATACCTATAAAGCATTTAATAGATGCTAAGCTCAATTTCAAATGTTTTACATTAATTAATTATAATGAAAATATGAGGTAGTTAAAATTCTTACTATCTCTTTTATAGAGAGAGAACTAATAACATAAATGTAAAGTACTTTTCCAAGAGCCAATATTCAAACCCAGGCAATCTGGAAGGAGTCCATGTTATTAAATTATATGTGCTGCCTTTCTATCCCTAGATACTTTAGAGGTAAACAGAAGAACATGATCAGAGAAATGGTACCTAGGCTATACCCTCCAAGAAGCAAACTCTGAAATAGACTGATGTTTTAAAAATACTCATCCAGGTAGCAGGGTAATAGAAGGCTATTCCTAGATTTCTCATACTGCTT
Organism: Hylobates moloch; assembly: GCF_009828535.3. Classification (NCBI taxonomy): domain Eukaryota; kingdom Metazoa; phylum Chordata; class Mammalia; order Primates; family Hylobatidae; genus Hylobates; species Hylobates moloch. The sequence goes on along the minus strand of NW_026652286.1, from coordinate 69,687,605 downwards.
ATGATTTTTGAAAAGTCAGTTTACTTTTCTGGGCCTTAGTTCTTCATCAGTAAAATGAGACAAAGGAGAAAACAATAATTAAACACCCCTGCCAGACTAAGGTGGTGGTGATTGAAGGAGTGCATCTTCAATGATGAAAGTGATACAAAATCATTTAAACTGGTGTTTTCCATCTCAGAAGCTTTTCCTTCCAGGATCATCCCTACCCAATAGCCTTTATGGATTTGAAGTTTTCACACCTCTATGTACTCTATAGCAAGGTTTTATTAAGAATTGTCTAATTACCCTCTCTCATTTACAACCCAGGAGAATTCTCACTGGGTGTGGCAAGACACAAGACAATAGAAAATCTAATTCAAAAACTCCCATGTGTTCATTGAAAATGGAATTTCAGAGTCCTGCTTTATCCTATATAATCTACAACATTGTAAGACAAACAAAAGGGAAAATATTCCCTGTGAAGGGAATGGAAGTACATAAAATACAGGGGTGAGTGATGACAGCATTTCTTATATGGTGTTGAATCCATGTTTTTGTTTGGATTTGTTGTTGAAATTTTTGTTTGTTCTTGTTTTTGGTCTACATACACATCTAAAAAATAATTCAACTAAATAAAGAAATCAAATTGTTGTTAATATGCTGACTTCTTTCATAGACAAATCTTCTTTGCTTCCATTTCCATAGACAAATGTTGTTATTAACATTATCAGATATTTCTTTCTAACAGCAACAAATAGCAAAGCTTTACCTCTTTAACATAAAAATAAAGTATGCGTTTGAAAAAAATCAATCAAAATCAGGGCCCTAGGAACAAGTAAATCATTAATCCATCTTGTCACCATGATGGAGACTGTTTGATTAACCTTTTGGTGCCATTATGTCTGAAGCCCAATTATTATGATTAATTTATTTAGCATTAATATTCTCGCCAGTAAGCCCAAGCGTTGGACAATCAGAGGTTAAAGAAACCCAATAAAATATTATAAAATATTCTTAAAGTAATAAATAATTCACTGGGATATCCAAGTGTTGATGAAACAGTACAAAATCTGTCTGATCTAAGTTAGATTACAAAGAAACCTTCCAATCTTAATTTGTTTTTTCACAATGGCAGTGCAAATGGCGAAAGTATGTGTTGAAAGGGCACCTGAGTATTCAAAAATGCTTACCACTTACATTTCTCAAAACACGCTTTATTAATTTACATTTAGTCACCTTTTTAAAAATTTATGCAAATTTTATACAAATATATGCAAATAGGATTTAACATAGTCAAAGAGAAAATATCAATAAAAATAACTAATAGAGGCAGAGAGTAGAATAGTACAGGGGCTGGGTATGTGTGAGAAATAGGAAAATGATAGTCAAAGGTTACAAACCTTGACTTTCCTCCAGTGCAACCATATCTTGCACTTGTCCTAGGAAAAAATTAGGAGAAGGCTGCTTCAAAAGGAGAACAGGACTGGATTCTTACAAATTATTCCCTTGATGGCTTTGATATTGCAGGGGCAATGGAATACAGTTACAAAATCACCAGATGGACAAGTTCTGGGGATCAAATCATAGCATGGTGACTGTAGTTAATAGTACTGTATTGTATACTTGAAATTTGCTAAGGGAGATCTTAAATGTTCTCATCATACACAAAATGATGTGAACTATATGAGGTGATAAATATATTAATTAATATGTTAATTAAGATGATAGTAATAATTTCACAGGGTATGCATATATCAAATCATCACATTGTACGCATTAAGTATCTAAAATTTTTATTTGTCAAGTATACCTCAGTAAAGCTGGGGGCTGAAATAAGAATAGCTAAACTAATACTACAGTTAAAAGATTAAGATCCACGTCTACGAAGCTAGATAATGATTTCAATATCAATTAGGGCTTTCCACAATTGTCACTGGTATAGGAGGTCAAGTTTTTTGTGTCATGCCTTAAATTTGATATTTAAACTAAGCTGATCTTGAAGCGTGATAGATTAGCTCTTCAGTTCACATGTAGTTGAAAGACATTCAATTAGAGCATAGACCTCTTGTTGAAAATAACAAACGGTGAATTTGCAACCGTATTCCATTGCCCCTGCAATATCAAAGCCATCAAGGGAATAATTTGAAAGAATCCAGTCCTGTTCTCCTTTTGAAGCAGCCTTCTCCTACTTTTTTCTAGGACAAGTGCAAGATATGTTTGCACTGGACGAAAGTGAGACGAAAGTGGAGTTAATGGTTTTGACTGACATTTCTATTATGTGTCCAGCATGAAAATATGCACATGAGATAAAATTACATATAAAACATGGACATTAAACGATATCAGTTATCCACCTGGTTAATCATATATTACACAATGAACTTATATCTACATGTTATGTTCAATAATATCCATATATATATGGTTTCATAGATTAAGGAAAAATGAATTTTGCTGGTGGTGATGAGGAAGGACTTACAAAGGAGCGAACATTTGAGAGGGCATGAAAAGAGAAGCAGATTTTTTTTTTTTTTTTTTTTTTTTTTTTTTTTTTTTTTTTTTTCTCTGTCGCCCAGGCTGGAGTGCAGTGGCGCAATCTCAGCTCACTGCAAGCTCCGCCTCCCGGGTTCACGCCATTCTCCTGCCTCAGCCTCTCCGAGTAGCTGGGACTACAGGCGCCCGCCACCACGCCCGGCTAATTTTTTTGTATTTTTAGTAGAGACGGGGTTTCACCGCGGTCTCGATCTCCTGACCTCGTGATCCGCCCGCCTCGGCCTCCCAAAGTGCTGGGATTACAAGCGTGAGCCACCGCGCCCGGCCGAGAAGCAGATTTTTGGGTGGCAGAAAAATTATAGTGCTGAAATATCCCAAACAGAAGACATATCAGGGAAGCAAGAAAGTCCACAGTATATTGTGGGATGGCAAATAGTTTAGTGTTTGAAAGTACAGAGTGAATGCTGAAGTGGAGAGTACTAGGACATGATGCATGATTGTGAAGGGTCATACTAAGAAGTTTAAAATGCATTGTGTAGGCAAAAAGGAATGCCCCAGATTTCCACGTTCCAAGGTTTTTTTGTTTGTTTGTTTTTTTTTTGTTTTTTTTTTGTTTTGTTTTGTTTTGTTTTTGTTTTTTTAGCTCTATATGGATTTGGGAAATATTTTTTGCTCTTAATTTTATATTGTAACTCAGTCTTTCAGAAAACACTTATTGAGGAATTACTATTGCTATAATGCAAAGGTAGATGAATATGGGCAGTATTTAATTATTGCACTAAAGGAGCTTAATATCCTGAAAAAAACAAGACTTATGAGAATGAAAAGTTAGGCCCAAGGAAAGGTAGTTTACAGATAAATTCCAAATCAGAAACAAAAGCAAATAAATTAAGTTTGTCTTCTGTAATGTCCAGTTCTCACTTATTTCAACGTCTTTCCAACATACATATATAGTGGAACCCAAGAGGCAACGGAAGACATAAAACGCTTGGGAAAGCTAATTAAGTCTACAGAATAGATTCTCATCCCTATCTCACCCCTATTTCATATGTAGAGACATTCCAAATTTTGATGGACATTATTTTTATTGTTATAACCTGCTCACATCAAGTTTTAACAGAAGTAAGGTATACATGAACATTTTGTATTTTACAGTAATGATCTGGATGCCAAATATAAATCAAACTTTCTTACCTCTCTTCCTTCCAATGAATCACTTGGCTGTCTAATGTTCATGGGTACACAGCCTATCAGCTCCCATCCTCTGGAAAACATCTATTGTTATCTGTTCCTCCTTATCTCTTTGCCCTTTATTCCTTAAGTTCTAAACTGATTTATTTATTTTAAATTGATTTTTTAGTATTTCTCAAGTGGATACTCAAGATCTTACTGTTTCCTAGTTCTTCCATTCCTCATTTTGCCTTTCCCTAAAACCTCTTTCCTCGTTTATAAGCACAAGAGTGAAGTCACCCTTGATATTTTCTAGCAGCACTCTTTTTAGTTTTGTTCCCCTTAAAGACATCTAGCAGCCTTGGAAAGTGACTAAATTTTCACATGCAATCATAAAACAAAGACTAAGGGAAGAGTGATGTGGTAGTCTAGTTTCAAAAGACGTCAGATCCTAGAAAGACAGAAACTCCATTACAGGATCAATGAGTAAAATGAGTCAGAGGTAAGGTCAGTGAATACTCTGAAGCCATTAATGGTCTGCAAGTCAGAGCCTGAGAGCCAACCTAGTAGTAATGAGCTGGCTCAAGGGAAAGACCAGATAATGCATTATCATCAAGTAAATTTGGAAATATTACAAATGACATTTTGTCAACTGTATGTTCTATCTTATGCCTTAGAGCATGTTATACTTCTGCGCTGAGATGTGTTATACTGGTGATTTTGTACATTAAGTATTTTTGTTATTATATAGTTAAATAAATATAGACAAAAATTTGTCTTTTGAGAAATTCAAGACATGCCGCCCTTCATGAAATAAAAAAGTTACATCAATATTATTTCTCTGCAGTTTTTCATTGAAATATGTAACCAAATATGGTAAATACAATCATAATGAATCCACGAAGGGTCATTAAGTGTCCAATTCATGAAGTTTCAGCACGCCCGAAGCAAACTTTTAAAGAAAAGTACACATCCACACATATGTGCATAGGTTTCAAAGAAAAGCAAATGTGACAAATGGTAAATATTTGAGAACCCTGTTGAAGCTATATGGTTGTTCATTACAGTATTATTTCAGCTTTCTTCTGGTTTTGATCTTTTAAATAAAAACTAAGAGAAAGAGGAAGGAAGGAAGAGAAGTAGAGACAGAGGGAAGGAAAGAGGGAGGGAGAAAAGGAAGAAAAGAAGAGAGGATAGGAGACAAGAGGGAAGGGGAGGGAAGGGGACAGGGAGACCAGGTACCTTTCCCTTCTCCTCAACTGCAGCTTCCAAGGCCCATCAGATAAGTTGAACCCCTGTGGTTCAACTTCAAGTTATTCTGTGGTAGTTTGTTTGAGTACATGACCTAGCAAGGAGCTAACAGACAGCCTTATAACTAGAAAAGGTGGTTAAGAAGTCCAACAACTGGGACGCCAGCTGAGAGACTGACAAAATGCGAAAAGCCAAGATGTATATAAACTACTCTTAGTAGCTAGAAAAAAATCATGATAATGTGAAGGAAATTCTCATTATAATAAAAGCTTGCAAAGCTACATCATTGTCCAGAGTGACTGCAGAGGCCTGTTATTTTCATGTGCACAAGATGAAAAAGACAAGAGTCATACACCCATAAAACTCACAGTAAAGTTGCATTCAGTGGCCATGGCAGATCATTACATCGTTATGAACTTACATGCTGTTCAGACATAGAGGTTCTTTGATATTCCTGTGAATAAGTTATTGGCAGAATTTATAATCTGCAATGAACTGAAGTAGTTATTGCAGAATGAAGAAACTGTAGCATGCTTTCCTCTAACGTAGTTATAACTAAGTGGTTTTATTAATTGTGGACTAACTAAATGCAGAATGTGCTTCGATTCACAAAGACTAAAAGAAAACCTGAGAAGTAGAAAGGATGAATTTGGTTAGTGATATGATTATTTAATTTCTTAGCTGCATATTCTTCAGATGAATGATAGAGTAGGTGAAGTGTCAAGATATCTGAGAGTTGTTGCAAACAGGAATAAAAAAAGGAAAACAAATATGCTGAAATATGTATGTTTTAAATACAGAATGAACATTTATATTCTTGAATCTAGAATTTTAAATCTAAAATTCATAATTTTTAATATTTAATTCTTAAATCTATTTGGCAAATATACACATTCACTGTGCTATTCTTTAATTTTGTCTTTATGTTTGAAAAATATTTTGTTAATATATTAAAAGAATAAAAGTAATGTTTTTATGGAAATAACTTAGCACCTATGTAGTTTAAGAATACATAAAAATGACTCAGGCTAGCTTGTGGTTCTACCATATATATTTGTTTGCTTATTTTTTTCGTTTTTTTCAACAAGTTTTTAATGGTTCATGTGCCTCTAAATCTTAAATCATATTTGTTAATTTTTGGTTTGGTCAAGAGTTGAAATATTTTTGTTTATTTCTATAGCTCTCAGTTATTCCTGTTTTTTGGTGGTTCTTAAAGTCAGCACTTCTTAAAAAGTTTCCCCCCTGCTGCTATTTAAACTGATTTTTATGTTACTTCAAATTAAATCCATTATTTCTAGTCTATCAATTTTCCAACTTGAATCAGCACCCTTTCAGAGTCCCATCTGCTAACTATTGTAAAGGCAGTTTTTTATTCTGTCTTTTTCTCTTCTCTGTCTTGCTTCCTCAGGTGCATTGGAAGCTCCATTCAGACATTCTGGACTGATCTCTGCCTGCCAGAAACGTCTTGGCCATTCTGTGCAAAATCCAGCATCAGGCATCCTTTTACTCCCACAAATGTACTATCAAACTTATAAATGTTCAAATTTCAAAGAGTTTTCAAGCCATGACTAAAAGTTAGCTCTCAAGAGAGACATGAAAAGTCCCTCAGATATAGATACAATAAAACAGAGCACAGTAAAAGGATATGAGAGAGTACTAATTGAAAAATCCCTTGGTCTGGAGCCGAGAGAATTACGATCAGTTTATCTCTGGCCTAGATGTACTGTGCCACCTTGACCAAGCCACTACACACTACTTCACTCAATCATAAAATAGAAAAAATGAATTAAATAGACTCTGGGCCATTTCAACTGGATTTTACAATAATTTTATTGTGTTATGTTTATAAAATTAATCTATCCACAAATTGTAGAAAATTTACAAACTAACTTATAGAAAATAAAATAAATGTTACTCATCAAAACATCTTAGAATTACCCACTTTTAAATTATTGGTGTGTATCCATCTAACTGTGTGTGTGTGTGTGCGCGCACACGCATACTGATATTATATGAACAGATTTATACTCCAAAATGTATGTACTATATGTATGTTTTGCATGTATAAAATCATATGGGCTATATGTACAAAATTGGTACATACAGCACACTGAGCTTTGTATTCTACTTTAATAATACTCTATGATCGTTTTTCCTATATTAATATTAAATATCATTTGGAAACTTGTCTTTTAATGACTATATTGCATAATCTGAGTGTGATAATATATACCCATCAATTTTGGTAATCTACATTTTAGGTTTTAAAGGAGAATGCTAAAGAAATACCTCTATAGTATACAATATTGCTTTCTATTTCACGGGCTACAGATTTTATCATAACAAGTTTAACGTCACCAGCATCAAAGTTCTAGTATTTCTTATAGCATAAGAAAAAATAAAAGAGTCTTTTCTGGAAGTATTTCTCTCTTGAAGAGATAATACCTCACTAGATCTTGGAAAGCAATAAAATGGAATTTTGTGTGTGTGTGTGTGTGTGTGTGTGTTTGAGACAGAGTCTCACTCTGTTGCCCAGGGTGGAGTGCAGTGGCGCCATCTTGGCTCACTGCAAGCTCTGCCTCCTGGGTTCACACCATTCTCCTGCCTCAGCCTCCCAAGTAGCTGGGACTACAGGTGCCCGCCACCACGCCCAGCTAATTTTTTGTACTTTTAGTAGAGACAGCGTTTCACCGTGTTAGCCAGGATGGTCTCAATCTCCTGACATTGTGATCTGCCTGCCTCAGCCTCCCAAAGTGCTGGAACTACAGGTGTGAGCCACTGCGCCCGGCCTTGTGTGGTTTTAAATAGCTTTTTCTTTAAAAAAAAATCTAAATGAATAATTATACCTTTATTAGTAGAGCTACCCTTTCATTTTGCTTTTGGAAAACAACTCCCCATGGTTTTCCACATTTCTGAACAATTTGAAAGAATTGGCAATAATGGCCTTTGCTCCAGATTATATAGTGAAGTTTGGTTCGTTTTGTTTTGTTTTTGCTTGTTTTTGTTGTTGCTTTAGCTATTCTGTATAATAAAGACAATTTTCTGAAGGACAAAGTTCAACAAATTTGCTTGCAACCCATTATAATAAAAGATTTGGTTCTCTAAGCTTGACATTCTTCAGCTATGTTGCAGCATCTACTTGGGCCTCTCTACTTTGGCCCGATAAGGGAATTGGGAGTCAACAGGATCTGAAATGAATATGAATCCCATGTTGATCCTGTGCCATAAGTAATGGAGTCCTTTTTCTTTGATCCAAAAATTTTTTTGTCTTATGCCAGAATCCGTAAAATTTTGTGGCAAGCTAATTTCTTAGCTATTAAATAGGGTAAACTCTCAGGCCCTTCACACTTCTTAATTGTTGCCTTATAAAAACAGAATGGTCATAATGAGGAGTAAGCTTTCACAAAGGAAGCTAAGGTCATTTTAAATCACTAGTCTATGGAAAGTATTTATTTTGTACTGACTTCTGACATTAGTCTTACTGCTAAATATTATAATTAATGACTCACCAGAAAGTAATCATTGCTCAGGACTATTCACATAGTATTTGCATAGAGTAGAAAATATTTCTTTTTCACTTTATTTTCTACATCCTGTTCAATTCATTAAAGAAGCTTTACAAATTAAAAAAAAAGTAAACTAAATAGGAAGCTTCCAATTTAACTTTAGGCAAATGGTCGGCATATTTATAATTCAAAAGACAATTATAATTTTCAAATCCACATACAATTTCTTCAACATATTTAAGACATGTGATTTTTGTTTTTAATAGAAAGTAATGAGGCTTTCCCTGAAAGATCTATCTCCTTTGACATTAAACTATTACCTTCTTTCTTATAAAGGTGATCCTGAATATAAAGAAGCTGTTACGTTCCCTGAATCTAATTTATATATGTGTGCATATTTGTGTGCATGTATTCCCATAGATTGCTCATCCCCTATATCATTTATGCTATTCAAATATTTGTAAGTAATTATTACAGCCTTCATAAGTGATTACGTAGCTAGTTTATTTGGAATTAGATTCTTTACTCTCGTCTTACTAATCCAAACTCTGCCCTCTAGAGTTTTAAATGTTACCATAATTTTATCTATGAAATCTTTTCCTTGGGGTTAAGCATATATGGGATCTTCACCCCTGCAAGCTCAGGATCCAGGGCCAAAGCCTTGATATCATTCAGCAAAGGCTGGGGGTTCACTGTTTGTAGCAACCTATTTAGAGCTCCATTGAACTTTAAAGCCCATCTGTCCTAGCACCTTCAATGAAAGGTAATGAATCTGACTCTAACTGTGCTACTTCCAGCTACTCTCTCTGGATCAGGCACATTGCATTATCACTTAGCCAGATACCATTCCGATTTGTGGTAGCAAGCACAGAAATGTAGTTGTAAAACAGTCTCCGGCATCAGACAGCAGGGATTCAAAAGCTCATTTGACTAATTAGCAATTTAGGAATTTACTTTAAAAACTCTGTGCCTCGGTTTCCTCAACTGTAAAATGAGGATAATAATAACGTTGTTTAGTACTCATTAGAGTAGTCTAAAATACCATATAAAATAGACCCAATGTGTAAGAGTTCAACCACAATAAAAGTTCATTTCTTACTCACATGGTAACCCAGAGCAGTAATGCAGATTATGAACCACAGTTCTTATGGTGAATCAGAAAATGTGTTTCTTCCCACATGTAGCTTTGTCATCCCCCAGGGACTTATTCTTGATATACCAGCGTGCTAAGGGCAAAAGCAATTGAGGAGAATGCCTATCAGCTTCTTAAGGGCTTTGGCCCGGAAATAGCAAGTATCTCTTGCTCTCACATTCCATTGGCTAGAAGCTATCACAAGGCCACACCTAGCTTTATGGATGACGGGAAATGTCATGTATAGGATTGTTTAGAGATTTAAATATTATAATAAATAAGGCTTTGAAGAATGCATGGCACAGTTTAAGTGCTCACTAAATAATAGTTACTAATATTATTACTTTCATCACCAGTGACTTAAAAGCTTAAGACTTTTAAGTTCCACTTAAAGACTTTTCTCTCTAGCAATGTGTATAAGAGGACATCAGTTTGAAATCTCAACAGCAGGAATGATACTGAATAAGGAAGAGAAAATGATGACTCTGCTTTATAAATTCTAAAAGTAATAAAAAAACTTAAGGAATTTAATATTCATGAATTCATACTCTAAAAGTAACTTCAGCATCTTTTAAAATAAAATCATGCTGGTAATGGAAAGATTTCGTGCAAGTTATCCACATCCTTAAAGCAGTGACACTTCCCACTTGGAACATGTGCGGCAAGATGTAGTCTTGGATTTAAGACCATTTCTTTCGATAGCTGTGTATGAGCATTTTTCCCTGGCTGTGCAAGATTAATTGACACTGATCACTTCCTCTTAACAGTGAACTAAAGTGGTTTGTGGATAACACTGCTGGGCTCTCCACCCTTTCTGTATGACCTTCAACACAGTGAAGCCAACTCCTCTCAAACTCTTTCATTAATGAGCTGATGTTTCCATTTTGAGTGTATCTTGCAAACTCATTATGAAACTTCTGCCTGGCAGTCTTAGAAGTTAATAGACTTCAAATTACTATTCAGCAAGGTGTTTACATTTACAAAGCACCAGGTAGCCACCTTTATGGCTTATATTTAATTAATAAAATTATATTCCCAAATAAACAAAACATGTAAGCATGCCAATTATATTAGTTGTTAGCTGAAGCTAGTAATTGTCTCCTCACTGGGGAGCTCCCCATTTTTATTTCAATAATTCTCCTTCCTGACAGAAAATAATCCCTTACAAAATTACCAGGTACTGTAGGACACCAACTAAGCTAAATGTGTGCAATCCACTTTACCCCTCTTAATGTGACTACAAAAATTTCAGACAAAGAAGCTAAAGGAGGCCATTTTCTAAGTTCTTGACTTTTATATCATAATTTTTAAGTGTTCAGGATAGACATGCTATTCTCCAAAATCCATAAGCAGATATAAGTTTGAAGTTTTTCTTCCCTCACTGAAGAGATTTTACTTCTTTTCTTTCATCCTAAAACTCCCTTTACTAGTTAATAATTTAAACATTTTTTTAGTTCCACGGCAAGTTTGACTTTCTAATGACATATTATTTTCTGCCTATTTGAGTTGTGGGAAATTATTCAAATTGCAACAAAAGAATATTAGAGAAACTTGAAAACTCATTAAAAAATGAGTCATTACTTTCATTCATTCAAAAAAGGTTAATTGGACATTTACCATGCAATGAGACACTGCTGGATCCAGATATACTGTGTGAGGGTAGGTAGGAAAGTCTCTGCCCATGGAGTTTACTGAGAAGACAGAATGGATACAACTTAGCTAGGACAAGAGAGGAGCAAGGATGTTTGAGATAGGAGAAAACTTTTGTAAAAAGGTTGCTGTGGCCCAGAGATTGTGTGCCTCAGGCCTTTGAAAGGAATACCTCTGTGTATATTCAAAGAGAAAGAGAATATTTATCTTTCTGAAACAGATATAGACTATCCTGGGATATATAGGGCTATACTCCCTTAACACTTCATAAACTCTGTAGGTGTATTTAAAGTTCATAAATATTATTCTAGATAATATTCAGATAATATATAAAAATATAGAAGTTATTAGTGGCAATGATTACTTGCTAGTTTTCCAGTCTTTTCTGAGCTCTTCTGGGAGGCTATAAGATCCAACATTTAGAGAACAATGAAAGTATGGCCCTAAAATTCACTCTCAAAGGGAAAACAGGAGAGAGCCTTGAGTAAGTTTCCCTTACTGTGCAGGCCTGAAGGAAGAGAAGAGCAGCTTCAGGAGTGAGGGTGTGGAACTGCTCAGATTCTTCTCCTCTCTCCCCTTTGGATAAAAAATCTTAATCTGCGAGGGGAAGGAAGGACAATATCAAACCAGTAAAACTGATATAAGTGCCCCTTTAATCCTGAAGATTTGTTATAAAGTTTAAATATAAAAATAGGAAGATATGCAAGAATAAGCTTCAAGTTATATGAAATGCTATAGAAATTTAATATAATGCTATCAAACTATTTCATGAATAAGAGAATTTATGAATTCAGGTGACAATGTAGCAGTAAATCAAAGAAGTTGCCTATTTTGAAAAACTGCATTTCCAAAGAAGAGAGAAAAACTGAAAAATACCTATTCTAATCCTGCTTTATGCAGTCACTTAAACTGGAAGGGAAGACATTACTCTTCAGGACTTCATTCCCTTTTCTTTAGAGTAGTTTACAACAGTTGTCATATCTAGCATTAATTAGATAATTTTAAGTAAAAATTTTATGTAATTATACTTAATTACAGAGAAAGACAAAATTCTTAATGTTTCAGCTAGATAAATTGTCATAAAATAAAAGCAAACAAGAAAACAAACAAACAAAAACCATGTAGCCAACTCCAAGACAGAAACATAAAACTACTGCCAGTAGTTTCTCTGTCAGGAAAGAGAAAGTACATTACACTGTGAAGTTTTCGGGTGGCTTGTTGCACAGCAGTGGAAAACTGAAACAGACTGTACTCTTTTGAGCCATGGACCCTTTTGGCAGTCTAGTGAAATTTAGAAACCTCTCAGAATAAGGTTTTCAAACTCATAAAATACATAAGAAATCAATTATATTGAACTACAGTTATCAGATTATAATATATTTTGTACTATAGGAAATTTGTGCATCTTTACTAATACACTGAAAAACAAAAACCAGGGCCAGGCATGGTGGCTCACACCTGTAATCCTGGCACTTTGGGAGGCCAAGGTGGGCAGATTACCTGAGGTCAGGAATTTGAAACCAGCCTGGCCAACATGGTGAAACCTCATCTTTCTACTAAAAATACAAAAATTAGCCCAGCATGGTGGTACACGCCTGTGGTCCCAGCTACCAGGGCCTCTGAGGTGGAAGAATCACTTGAGTCCGGGAGGCAGAGGTTGCAGTTAGCCAAGAATTTAGTAAGTCAGAATATGCACTTCAAAAAGATCCCTGAAGGAGCGGCCAAGATAGCTGATTAGAAGCATCTTAGTAACCCATAAGTCCAGCTTGTGCCATCTGGAAAGGGGTGCACAATCTCTTTCACCATTATCCTGATTTCTAACACTGTAAATTAGTTTTGCCATTTTTAAACTTCATATATCTGTAACCATATGTATATAATCTTCAATCTGACTTTTTTTCTGTTCTGGTTAATTGTACATAGTTCATTTTCATTATTATAGTAGTCTATCATGTGAGTATATCATAATTTAGGTATGCTTTCTACCACTGAAAGACATTTGTATTGTTCCAGGTTAGAGATAATTCAAATAGCACTGTTAATAAAATTTTTGTCTATTCTTGTCTATTCTGTGGATAAGAGTTCCTATTACTCCACATCCTTGCCAATACATGCAGTACTATCACTTCTTATATTGTTAACCATTTTTGTGTGTGTTTGGAGTAGAATCACTTTTTGGCATTAATTTGCATTTTCTTGATGACTAATGATTAAGAGCCTTGCTAATCAAAGTATGGCCTATTAAGCAATAGCATCTACATCACCTGAGAGCTTGTTACAAATGCAGAATCTCAGGTCCCATCTCAAATTTACTAAACCAGAATATGCACCATAAAAAGATCCCTGGGGCAGGGGCCAAGATGGCCAACTAGAAGCATCTGTGGTCCTTGGCTGTAACTGAGAGGAAGGAAAACGGTGAGTAAACTCAGCATCTTCAACTGAAATATCCAGGTTCTTGCATTGGGACTCACTAGGCAATCGACTTGATCCACAGAGAACAAAGAAAAGCAGTGTGGGGCGATAGCCCACCATGGAGTGGCTAGGAGCCAAAGGAACCCTCACCCTCAGCCAAGGAAAGCAGTGAGTGATTGTGTGACCCCGCCCAGGAAACATGCTTCTCCCACAGATCTTTGCAATCTGCATATCAGGAGATTCCCTCGTGAGCCCATCCCACCAGCACCTTGGAGTCTAATACACAGAGCTGTTTGGAATTGCAACAGAGTGGTCACTCAGGCTCACACAAAGACCTGGGAGTTTTACAGTCTCCAGCCCCAGGAGTCCCAAAGAGGTGAGAGTTCCCTCAGCACATTCCCTAGGATGGGGGCTGAATCCACAAGAGCCAAGCACCATCCTTCTGGGTCCCACTTCCGTGGCACCTCACAATATAAGATCCACTGGCTTAGAATTCTACCTTGTCAGCACAACAGGCTGCCTGAGATGGATGAGTTCATAAGCGGTGGGGTGACCACGACTTCTGTGGTCAGGTTGACTCAACCATTCTAGCCTGCCAGCTCTGGGGAGTCTAGGCAGTCCTGATAATGAGGAGTCCCCCAGAAAACAACCCAGCTGCTATGCCAAATCATGGCCAGACTACTTCTTTAAGTGGGACCCCAATCCATCCCTCTTCACTGGGCAAGGATGTTAAAACAAACAAACAGAAGGCAACATTAACAACATTAACAACAACAAAAAAGACCTCACATAAAACCTATTCAAAGGTCAGCAACCTCAAAAATTGAAGATAGATGAGCCCGCAAAGATGAGAAAGAATGAACACAAAACCACTGAAAACTCAAAAATCCAGAGTGCTTCTTTTCCTCCAAATGACTGTAATACCTCTCCAGCAAGAGCACAGAACTAGCCTGAGGCTGACATGGCTGGATTGACAGAAGTAGCCTTCAGAAAGTGGGTAATAATGAACTTTGCTGAGCTAAAGGAGCATGTTGTAACCCAATGCAAAGAAGCTAAGAATCATGATGAAACAATACAGGAGCTGATAACCAGAATAACCAGATTAGAGAGAAGCATAACTGGCCTGATGGAGCTGAAAAACAAAACATGAGAAAATTATAATGCAATAACAAGTTTCAATAGCAGAACAGACCAAGTGGGGAAAGAATCTCAGAGCTTGAAGACTATCTTTCTAAAATAAGACAGACAGACAAGATTAAAGAAACAAGAATGAAAAAGAACAACAACAACAAAAAACTTCCAAGAAATATGGGACTATCTAAAAAGATTGAAACTTATTGGGGTACCTGAAAGAGACAGGAGAATGGAACCAAGTTGGCAAACAAATTTCAGGATATCATCCAGAAGAATTTCTCCCACCTTGCAAGAGAGGCCAACATTCAAATTCAGGAAATCCAGAGAACCCTAGGAAGATACCTTATGAGAAGACAAACCCCAAGACACGTAATCATCAGATTATCCAAGGTCAAAATGAAAGAAAAAATGTTAAGAGCAGCCAGAGAGAAAGGCCAGGTCACCTACAAAGGGAAACCCACCAGATCTCTCAGTGGAAACCCTATAAGCCAGAAGATATTGGGGACCAATATTCAACATTCTTATAGAAAATATTTTCACCCAGTATTTCATATCCAGCCAAACTAAGCTTCATAAGCAAAGAAGAAATAAGAACCTTTTCAGACAAGCGAATGCTGAGGGAATTTATCACTACCAGGCCTGCCTTGCAAGAGCTCTTGAAAAAAGCACTAAATATGGAAATGAAAAACCATTACCAGCCACTATAAAAACACATTGAAGTACATAGACCAGTGACTCTATGAAACAACCACATAAACAAGTCTGAAAAAAAAAAGCTAACATCATGATGAAAGTATCAAATTCACACATAATAATATTAACCCTAAATGTAAATTGGCTAAATGCCCCAATTAAAAGAAACAAAATGGCAAGCTGGATAGAGTCAGGACCCATTGGTATGCTGTCTTCAAGAGACATATCTCACATGCAAAGACACACATAGGCTCAAAATAAAGGGATTGAGGAAAATTTACCAAGCAAATGAAAAACAGAAAATAACAGGGGTCACAATCCTAGTTTCTGATAAAACAGACTTTAGGCCAACAAAGACCAGAAAAGACAAAGAAGGGCATTACATAATGGCAAAGGGTTCAATTCAACAAGAATAATTAACTATCCTAAATATATATGCACCCAATACAGGAGTACCCAGATTCATAAAGCAAGTTCTTAGAGACCTACAAAGAGACTGAGATTCATACACAAAAATAATGGGAGACTCTAACACCCCACTGAAAACATTAGATGGCTCATTGAGACAGAAAATGAACAAAGATATTCAGGACCTGAACTCAGCTCTGGATCAAGCAGAAGTGATAGGTATCTACAGGACTCTCCAACCCAAAAAAACAAAATATACATTCTTCTCATCACCATATAGCACTTACTCTAAAATTGATCACATAATTGAAAGTAAAATACTCCACAGCAAATTAAAAAAAAAAAAAAACTGAAATCATAACCTGCAGAATCTCAGACCACAATGCAATCGAATTAGTACTCAAGACTAAGAAAGTCACTCAAAACCACAAAACTACCTGGAAATTAAACAACCTGCCCCAAGTGACTCGTGGGTAAATAATGAAATTAAGGCAGAAATCAAGAAGTTCTTTGAAACCAATAAGAACAAAGAGACAACATGCCAGAATCTCTGGGATGCATCTATAGCAGTGATAAGGGGGAAATTTATAGAAATAAATGCCCACATCAAAAATCTGGAAAGATCTCAAATTAATAACTTAAGAACACAACTAAAATAACTAGAGAACAAAGAGCAAACAAACCCCAAAGCTAGCAGAAGACATGAAATAACCAAGATCAGAGCTGAACTGAAGGAGAAAGAGACATGAAAAACCCTTCAAAAACTCAAAGAATCTGGGAGCTTGTTTTTTGAAAAAACTTATTAAAATACATAGACGACTACCTAGAATAATAAAGAAGAAAAGAGAGAAGAATCAAATAGTCACAATCAGAAATGATAAGGGGGATATTACCACTGACCCCACAGAAACCAAAACAACCATCAGAGAATACTATAAACACCTCTATGCACATAAATTAGAAAATCTAGAAGAAATGAATAAATTTCTGGACACATGCACTCTCCAAAGATGGAAACAAGAAGAAATTGAATCCCTGAATAGAACAAAGACAAGTTCTGATACTGAGGCAGTAATAAATAGCCTAACAATAAAAAAAAATCCCAGAAGCACATGGATTTACAGCTGAATTTTACTAGATACCCGAAGAAGAGCTGGTACCATTTCTACCAAAACTAGCCCAAAAATTAAAAAGAAGAGACTCCTCCCCAACTCATTTTATGAGGCCATGATCATCCTGCTAAAAAAAAAAAAACCTGGCAGAGATAGAACAATACAAAAGAACTTCAGCCCAATATCCCTGATGAACACTGATGCAAAAATCCTCAATAAAATACTAGCAAACTGAATCTAGCAGCACATCAAAAAGCTTATCCACCATGATCAAGTCAGCTTCATCCCTGGGATGCAAGGTTGGTTCAACATATGCAAATCAATAAATGTAATTCATCCCATAAGCAGAACTAATGACAAAAACCACATGATTATCTCAATAGATGCAGAAAAGGCCTTCAATAAAATTCAACATCCCTTCATATTAAAAACTCTCAATAAACTTAGTGTTGAAGGAACATACCTCAAAATAATAAGAGCCATATATGATAAACCTACAGCCAATATGATACTTATTGAGCAAAAGCTGGAAGTATTTTTATTGAAAACCAGCATAAGACAAGGATGCCTTCTCTCATCATTCCTGTTCAACACAGTATTAGAAGTTCTGGCCAGGGAAATCAGGCGAGAGGAAAAAAAAGGTATTCAAATAGGGATAGAGGAAGTCAAATTATTTTTGTTTGCAGATAAAATGATCCTATATCTAGAGAATCCCATTGTCATAATCCAAAAGCTACTTAAGCTGATAAGCAAATTCAACAAAGTCTCAGGTTACAAAATCAACGTGCAAAAATCCCAAGCATTCCTATACACCAAAAACAGGCAAGCAGTGAACCAAGTCATAAATGAACTCTCATTCACAATTGCCATTAAAATAATAAAATACCTAGGAATACAACTGAAAAGGGAAGCGACGGACCTCTTCAAGGAGAACTACAAACCACTGCTCAAGGAAATCAGAGAGAACACAAAGATATAGAGAAACATTCCATGCTCATGAATAGAAAGTATCAATATTGTGAAAATGGCCATACTGCCTCAAGTAATTTATAGATTCAATGCTATTCTCATTAAACTACCATTGACATTCTTCACAGAATTAGGAGAAACTATTTTAAAATTCATATGGAATTGAAAAAGAGCCCAGATAGCCAAGACAACTGTAAGCAAAAAGAACAAAGCTGGAGGCAACAAGTTATCTGACTTGAAACTATACTACTATAAAAAACTACAATAACCAAAAGAGCTTGGTACTGGCACAGAAACAGACACATATACCAATGGAACAGAATAGAGAACTAAGAAATAAGACCACATACCTACAATCATCTGATCCTCAACAAACCTGTCAAAAGCAAGTAATAGGGAAATGATTTTCTATTTAATAAATGGTGCTGGAAGAACTGGCTAACTATATGCAGAAAATTGAAACTGAACTCCTTCGTTGAATCTTATACAAAAATGAACTGAAGATAGATTAAAGACTTACATGTAAATCCCAGAACTATAAAAACCCTAGAAGAAAATCTAGACAATTCCATTTAGGACATAGGCACAGGCAAAAATTTCATGATGAAAACATCAAAAGCAATTGCAACAAAAGCAAAAATTGATAAATGGAATCTAAAGAGTTTCTGCACAGCAAAAGATGTGAACAGATGACCTACAGAATGGGAGAAAATTTTTGAAATCTATCCATCTGACAAAGATCTTATATCCAGAGTTTACAAGGAACTTAAACAAATTTACAAGGAAATAAACAACCCCATTAAAAAGTGGGCAAAGGACATGAAGAAACAGTTCTCAAAAAAAGACACTGATGCAGCCAACAAACATATAAGAAGAAGCTCAAATCACTGATCATTAGAGAAATGAAAATCAAAACCACAATGAGATACCATCTCATGCCAGACAGAATGGCAATTATTATAAAGTCCAGAAACAGATGCTGGCGAGGTTGCAGAGAAAAAAAGAATCCTTTTATACTGTGAGTGGGAGTGTAAATTAGTTCAACCATTGTGGAAGAGAGTGTGGCAATTCCTCAAAGATCTAGAGACATAAATACCTTTTGGCCCAGCAATCCCATTACTGGATATATACTGAAAGGAATATAAATCATTCTATTATAAAGATACATGCACACATATGTTCACTGCAGCACTATTCACAATAGCAAAGACATGAAATCAACCCAAATGTCCATCAATGATAGACTAGATAAAGAAAATGTGGTACATAAATCAGCATGGAATACCGTACAGCCATAAAAAGAAATGAGATCATGTCTTTTGCAGGAACATGAATGGAGCTGAAAGCCGTTATCCTCAGCAAACTAACATAGGAACAGAAAACCAAACACTGTATGTTCTCACTTATAAGGGGGATCTGAACAATGAGAACACATGGCCACATGGAGGGTGGGGGAACAACACATACTGGGGCCTGTTGGGGGTAGGGGAGCAGCAGGAAGAATAATAAGGGATGCTGGGCTCCATTCTTAGGTGATGCAATTATCTGTGAAGCAAACCACCATGGCATATGTTTACCTATGTAACAAACTTGCATATCCTGCATATGTGCCCTAGAACTTAAAATAAAAGTTGAAGGAAAAAATAATAATACAAACTTAAAAGATTCCCAATTGATTTGTATGCATGTTTATGTTTGAAAGCCTCTGAAGTAGAGAATCTTTATATATACTTACTGGAAAATTGAATACTATGTTTCAATAAAGGTATTTTAAGTTCTCTTTCTTTGTGAAAATCTACAAAGCTGAAAAGAGTATCACTCTCAAACTTATAACAAGGAAAAAGCCAGGCAAAATGCAAGTACAAAGCTTTTCTTGAACCAAATAATTGAATCAAATAATTGAATTATCAGGCAACTAATTAACCTAAAATCTGTAGAAAGAAAGGTGCCCACAGGGTATGAGCACTTGTTTACCTGGGGCAGGCAAAAACAGACACTTGTAAAAATAATTCAGCTAAAATAGTTGATGAATTTCTGAGGCTTAGTATGGGCTGACAAGAGAGTATGAAGGCCTTGGTAACTTTATTTTATTATTTACTTTATTGTACATTGTAGGAACTCTAGTACAATGTTGACTTGAAAAGATTTATGGCAGGCATCTTTTCACCACCTAAGGCACAAACTTTCAATAACTCACCATTGAATATGATGTTTGATATTGGATTTTTTGTATATACTCTATACCAGATTGAGGAAAGTATCTTATACTCCTAGTTTACTAATTTGTTTTTGTTTTTGCCTAACTGACCATTGAATCTTATCAAATGCATTTCTAGTGTATATCAAAATATTATATATAATTTTTCTTTTTATATTATTGCCATGAATTACAATACAGGTTTTCAAATGTTAAATGACAATTGCTTTCTTGAACTGAAGCCATAAAATGTTGTGCTATCATTTTCATACATTATTGGATTTGATATCCTAACATTTTAACAATTTAACACAAATATTGATGAAAATAGTGGTATACAATTTTATTTTCTATTAATAATCTTGTCAAAATTTGATATGAAGGTTATGAAAACCTTCAAAACCAACATGAAAATGTTTTTCATTCTTTTTTTCTCTTGAGAATTTTTATGTTCCTTAAATCTTTGGAAGAGTTTACCATTTAAGGTGACGTGATCTGAATTTTCTATTTGGAAAGATTTTAAAAATAAATATGAGGATTTTAATAAATATAAAATATACAGATTTTCTCTTCTTGTGTCATTGCTGTTACGTTGTATTTCACTAAGTTTTTCCACTCCAACAAAATTTTTAAAATTGTTAGCTTAAAATTATTCATAATATTCTCTCATCTATGTAATATCTGTACTTTCTTTTGAAGGTTTTCTTTTTTAATTCCTGGTGTTGGTAATTTTTATGTTGTTCTAATTTTTTTGTCCATCAGCTTTGCTAAATATCAATCATCTTATTAATCTTTTTAATGAACCAATTTGAGATTTTTTAGATTCTGTTTATATTTATTTTCAGGTTCTTTTAGTTCTGTTCCTAATTTTCTTATTTTCCACTTTAGCAATTTGGCTTTGATTTGTTATTGTTTTTCTACCTTTGGGAGACGGAATTTAACTTAAATGATTTTCAACACTTTTCTTTTTATATTTTATACATTTAAAACAACACATTTTTATTAAGTACGGATGTTGTGGCATCTCCCTGGTTTTGATATCTCACATCTTCATTATCTATCATTTGAAACTGTTTTCTCATTTCGAGTCCTTCTGCCACCTGGAGCTAATTCAAAGCATACTGTTTAATTTCAAAGAATTTAGGGACTTTCTAATTATCTTTATGTTCTGGATCCCTTTATTAATTCCATTGCACTAGGAGAAGAAACTCTGAATTGCACTATTATTTTTATGCCTTAGCAGATGGTTAGTTTTCGTAAATGTTTCATTGTTCACTTAAAAATAAATTGAAATTTGTTGTTAGGTTTAGTGTTTTATATCTGTCACTTAGAGTGTATTAAATATTTTCAGCTTTGCAATTTGATAGAAATAATTAATTTTTTATAAATTAATAACTGTACAAAGTTATGGGGTACATGTGAAATTTTGTTACATGTATATAATGTGTAGTGATCAAGTCAGAGTATTTAGGGTTCCATCATCAGAGTACAATAAATTTTCGTCAACTATAGTCACCATATTCTGCAATCACACATTGAATTGATTCCTTCTAACTGTATGTTAGTACACTTTAACCCACTTCGCTCCATCCTCCCTCTCTCCCCACTCACCGTTCCCAGTCTTAACTATCTTTTTACTCCCTTCCTCCATGTGATCAAGTGTTTTAGCTACCATACATAAGTATGAGAATTTCCCATATTTATCTTTTTGTGCCTCACTTATTTCACTCAATATACTGACCTCCAGTTCCATCCATGTTGCTGCAAATGACATGATTTCATTCTTCTTACAGCCAAATAGTATTCCATTGTGCATACTTACTATACATTCATTCACTGATGGATTCTTAGATTTCATATCTTTGCTATTGTGAACAGTGCTGCCATAAACATAAGAGTACAGATATCTCATTGATGCATTGCTTTTTTTTCCTTTGGGTAGCTAGTAGTGGGATTGTTATATTGAATGGTAATTCTATGTTTAGTTTTTTTTGTAAAATCTCCATACTGTTCTTCATAGTGGATGTACTATTTTACATTCTCACCAAGAGTGTGTAAGAGCTCCCTTTCCTCAGCATCATCACCACCTGTTATTTTCGGTGTTTTAATAACAGCCATTCTGATTGAAGTTACATGATATCTTATTGTGTTTTTCTTTTGAATTTTTCTGCAGATTAAATATGTTAAACATTTCTCCTTTGGGTATATACCCAGTAATGGGATGGCTGGGTCAAATGGTATTTCTAGTTCTAGATCCCTGAGGAATCGCCACACTGACTTCCACAATGGTTGAACTAGTTTACAGTCCCACCAACAGTGTAAAAGTGTTCCTATTTCGCCACATCCTCTCCAGCAACTGTTGTTTCCTGATTTTTTAATGATGGCCATTCTAACTGGTGTGAGATGGTATCTCACTGTGGTTTTGATTTGCATTTCTCTGATGGCCAGTGATGATGAGCATTTCTTCATGTGTTTTCTGGCTGCATAAATGTCTTCTTTTGAGAAGTGTCTGTTCATGTCCTTTGCCCACTTTTTGATGGGGTTGTTTGTTTTTTTCTTGTAAATTTGTTTGAGTTCATTGTAGATTCTGGATATTAGCCCTTTGTCAGATGAGTAGGTTGCAAAAATTTTCTCCCATTCTGTAGGTTGCCTGTTCACTCTGATGGTAGTTTCTTTTGCTGTACAGAAGCTCTTTAGTTTAATGAGATCCCATTTGTCAATTTTGGCTTTACCCAAAGGAGTATAAATCATGCTGCTATAAAGACACATGCACACGTATGTTTATTGCGGCACTATTCACAATAGCAAAGACTTGGAACCAACCCAAATGTCCAACAACAATAGACTGGATTAAGAAAATGTGGCACATATACACCATGGAATACTATGCAGCCATAAAAAATGATGAGTTCGTGTCCTTTGTAGGGACATGGATGAAACTGGAAAACATCATTCTCAGTAAACTATCGCAAGGACAAAAAGCCAAACACTGCATGTTCTCACTCATAGGTGGGAATTGAACAATGAGAACTCATGGACACAGGAAGGGGAACATCACATTCCGGGTACTGTTGTGGGGTGGGGGGTGGGGGGGGCGGGGACAGCATTAGGAGATATACCTAATGCTAAATGACGAGCTAATGGGTGCAGGAAATCAACATGGCACATGGATACATATGTAACAAACCTGCACATTGTGCACATGTACCCTAAAACCTAAAGTATAATTAAAAAAAAATAAGGCATAACAAAAAAAAAATAAAATAAATATGTTAAACATTTCTTCATATACCTATTGGCCATTTGTATGTCCTCTTTTGAGAAATGTCTATTCACGTCCTTTGCCCACTTTCTTGATGGAATTGTTAATTTCCTGTTCAATTGTTTGTGTTCCTTGTATATTCTGGATATTTGTCCCCTGTTGGATGAATAGTTTGCAAGTATTTTCTCCTATTCAACAGGTTGTCTCTTCAGTCTTTTGTTTATTTCTTTGGCTGTGTAGAAGCTTTTTATTTTAGTTAAATCCCATTGGTTTATTTTTGCTTTTGTTGCTTGTGCTTTTGAGGTCTTAGTCATAAATTCTTTGTCTGGATCATATCTGGGGGAGTTTTCTTCAGAGTTTCTTCTAGTATTTTTATATCTTCAGGTGTTACATTTAAGTATTTAATCCATTTTAAGTTGATTTTTGTATATGGTGAGAGATAGGGGTCCAGTTTCACTCTTCTGCATATGGCTATACAATTTTCCACCACCATTTATGCAAGAGGGTGTCCTTTACCCAGTATAATTTCTTGTTGGTTTTGTCAAAGATCAGGTGACTGTAAATATGTGGCATTATTTCTGGGTTCTCTGTTCTGTTCCATTGGTCTATATGTCTATTTTTATAACAATACAATGCTGTTTTAGATACAATAGCCTTAGAATATGTTTTGAAGTCCAATAATGTGATGCCTTCAGTTTTGTTCTTTTTACTCAGGATTTCTTTGGTTACTATGGCTTTATTTGGTTTAACATAATTTTTAGGATTTTTTTCTAATTGTGTGAAGAATCACATTTGTATTTTGATAGGAGTTGCACTGATTCTTCAGATTGCTTAGGACAATATGGTCATTTTAATGATAATAATTCTTCTAATTCATGAGAATGAAATGTTTTTCTATTTGAGTCATCTCCAGTTTTTTCAATGAATGTTTTGTAGTTTTCCTGTAGAAGTCTTTCACCTTCTTGAGTAAATTTATTCCTATGTATTTTATTTTTGTACCTATTGTAAATGGCATGCAAGTTTTTTTGGCTAGATCATTACTGATGTATAGAAATGCTACTGAATTTTTGTACATTGATTTTGTATCATACAAACTTACTGAATTCATGTGTCAAAACTAAGAGTCTCTTGGTGGAATCTTTAGATTTTTCTAGATATAAGATCATATCATCAGTAAAGAGGAACAATTTGACTTCCTCTTTTCCTCTTTGGAAGTCTTTTCTTTCTTTCTTTTGACTTAATTCTCTGACTAGGAATTCCAGTACTATGTTGAAATAGGAGAGGTGAAAGTGAGCATATTTGTCTTGTTCTAGTTCTGAGAGAAAAGACTTTCAACTTTTCCCCATTCAGTATGATATTAGCTGTGGGTTTGTCATATACAACATTTGTTATGTTGAGGTATCCTCCTTCTAACCCTAGTTTATTATGAAAAAAGCAATTTTATCAAGCACTTTTTCTTCATCTATTGAGAAGATCATATGGCTTTTGTCCTTTATTCTGTTGATGTGATGCATCACATATATTTATTTACATATGGTAAACCATCTTATATCCCTTGTATAAATCCCATTTGATGATAGTATACTATCTTTTTGATGTGAAGTTGGATTCAGTTTGCTATTATTTTCTTAAAGATTTTTGCATCTGTTTATCACGATATGGACCTACAGTTTTCTGGATTTTTTTGCTGTGTCCTTGTCTGGTTTTGGTATCAAGGTATCAGGGTGATGCTAGCCTTGTTGAATGAGTTAGGAAAAATTTTCTCCTCTTTAATTTTTAAAAATAATTTCAGGAGAATTGATACTAGTTCTTCTTTGTACATTTGTTAGAATTAAGCTGGGAATACATCCTGTCTGGGGATTTTATTTGTTAGAAGGATTTTTATTACTGACTCAATCTTGCTACTCATTATGGGTGTGTTCAGGAGATCAATCTCTTCCAAATTGAATCTTGGGAGGTTGTGTTTTTCCAGGAATTTCCCCATTTCCTCTCGGTTTTCTGGTTTGTGAGTATATCATTGTTCATAATAATCTCTGTTAACCTTTTGTATTTCTGTAGTATTAGTTGTAATGTCTCCTTTTGCATTTCTGATTGTATTTATTAGATATTCTCTCTTCTTAGTTTAGCTAGTGGATTATTAATTTTGTCTTTTTGAATAACCAACTTTTTATTTTGTTGATCTTTTATATTGTTTTTTGTCCTCTCATTTAATTATGCTCTGATCCGTGCTATTTCTTTTCTTCTGCTTATTTGGGGTTTGGTTTGTTCTTGTTTTTCTAATTCTTCGAGGTGCAAAATTCAGTTGTTAATTTGTGATCTTTCTACTTTTTTGATGTAGACATTTAATGCAGAAAACTTTCCTTTTCACATTGCTTTTGCTCCATCCCAGAGGTTTTGGTATGTTGCCTCTTCATTTTCATTTGTTTCACGAAACTTTTTGATTTTCTTCTTAATTTCTTCATTGACCTTATGGTCGTTAAGAAGCATGTTGTTTCATTTTCATGTATTTGTATATTGTCCAATGTTCCTCTTAGTATTGATTTCTATCTTTATTTCCTTAGTCTGACAAGATACTTGGTATCATTTCATTTTTTTAAAATTTTATGACACCTGATTTGCATGCAGCCTAAGGTATGGTCTATCCTGGAGAATGATCCAAGAGCTTATGCAAAGTATGTATAGTCTACAGTCGTGAAATAGAATGTTCTGTTAAGGTCTATTAAGTCCACTTGGTCTAAAGTCCAGTTTAAATCCAATGTTTCTTTGGTGAATTTCTGTCTAGTTAATGTAATACTGAGAGCAGGAGTCCCCACTGTTATTGTATTCAATCTATCACTCTCTCTTTATATCTAGTACTATTTTTTATGAATCTGGGTGTGTCCATATTGGTTGCATATACATTTAGAATTGATTAATCCTATATCTGGATTTCTCTTTATAATTATATAATGGCCTTCTTTGTCTTTTATTTTTTACTGTTTTTAATTTAAGTCTGTTTTATCTGATGCAAATTTAGCTACTACTACTTGATTTAGGTTTGCTTTTATGCAAATTTTTTTTCCTATCCCTTAACTTTCAGTCTATATGTATATTTACTGATAATGTAATTTTGTTATAAGCAGAATATAATTGGATTTTTTAATCCATTCAGTCAATTTATATCTTTTACATGGGGCATTAAATATGTTTATGTTCAAGCTTATTAGTGGTATGTGGGCTTTGCTCTGTCATATTGTTATTTTCTGTTGGTTTTGTATATTCTTCATTCTTTTTCTCTTTTTTTTTGTCATTGTGGTTTGGTGGACTTCTATAGTGGTATCATTTGAGTCCCTTCTTTTCCTTTTCATATGGCTGCTTTACAAGTGAGTTTTATACTTTTGGGTGTTTTATAATGGTAAATATCCTTCTTTTGCTTTTAAGTTTTGGGCTCTGTTGAGTTTCTTGTAGGGCCAGTCAAGTTGTAATAAATTTTGTCAGCATTTGCTTTTCTAGGGTAGACTTTATTTCTCCTTCATTTATGAAGGATAATTTTGTTTGATATAGTACTGTTTGCTGAGAAGTTTTCTTTTTCATTTTAGCACTTTGAATATACCACTTCTGACCTGTACGGTTTCTGCTGAGAAATCCACTATTAGTCTAATGCAATCTTCTTCATTGGTGAGCAGATGCTTTTCTCTTGCTGTGTTTAGAATTCATTCTTTAGGTTTGCCTTTAGGTAGTCTGACTACAACATGCCACAGAAAAACTCGTTTTGCATTGTATTTGTGATATGGTTTGGATGTTTTCTCCATTCCCTCCAAATCTCATGTTGAAACGTGACTTCCAATGCTGGTTGTGAGCCTAGTGGGAGATGTTCAGATCATAGAGGCATGTCCTTCATGAATGGCTTGGTGCTGACCTCATGGAGTAGTGAGTAATTCTTGCTCTGAATTCACACAAAATTTGGTTGTTTCAAAGAGTGTGGCACTAGCTCCCTTTATCTTTCTTTGTCCCCCCTCAGCACATGATACACTGGCTTCTCCAATGCCTTCTGCCATGTTTGGAAGCTACCATGAAGAGCAGATGCTAGAGCCATGCATTCGGTACAGCCTGAAGAACTATGAGCCAAAATAAACATCTTTTCTTTATAAATTGCCCAGTCTCAGGCATTCCTTTATAGCAATGCAAATAAACTAACACGATCTGCCTGGGGATCCCTGAGACTCCTGTATCTGAATGTCTAGATTTTGTGGTAGACTTGGAGAGTTTTCATCTATTATTTCATTAAACAGATTTTTCAAGTCCTCTTATTTTCTCTTCACCCTTGTGAGTATCAATAATTTGGATATTTGATCATGTTATGTTGTCCTAAATGTCACAAAGGCTTTGCTAATTCTCTTTTAGCCATTTTTTCTACATTTTTGTCTGGATTATTTCAAAAGGCCTGTCTTCAAATTCCAAGATTCTTTCTTCTGCTTCAAATTCTGAGATTCTTTCTTCTGCTAGTCTATTGTTGAAGCTCTCAAATATATTTTGTATTTCATTTAATAAATTGTTCTGTCCCATATTTTCTATGTAGTTCTTTCTTAAAAAAAAAAAATCTGTCTTTTTGGTAAATTTCTCATTAACATCCTGAATTGTTTTCTTATTTGTTTGTATTGTTTTCAGAATTCTATTTCACTGAGTTTCTTTAAAAATCAATATTTTGAATTATTTACCTGAGATTTCAAAAATTTATATTTCATTAAGATCTATTACTGAAGAATTATTGTGTTCCTTTGGAGGTGTTATGTTTCCTTATTTTATCATGTTTCCTGTTTCCTTATGTTGATATCTGCACGTCTTGTATAAATAATCTCTTCTTCCTATTTTTGAATGTATTTTCATAGCAAAGGACTTTTTCTGAAGATGTATCTATGGTTTTCACCGGGTGGGGCACTTTGGCTTTGATTCTAGATGCATGCAGTAGTGTAGTCTCTGTATGGTTTATTTGGTTGTAAAATGCATTAATGCTTCTGTGACTTTTTGCAATGGTTTAGGGTACAGTTTTTATTGGAGGCTGTAGTGAAGTTGTGCTGGTGACTAGAGTGCCAGGTGTTCCCGTCTTCAGGCTCGAGTGGGGACAGTGGTGAGCTGAGAGTGACTATTCTTGTGTCCCAGGGGGATTTACACTGGCAGCAGTGTTGACAGTTACCGGTAGGCCAATTCTTGGACTTCCAGGTGGCTTGCTCAGATACTGATAGTGGCAATAGTAGGCTGGGTGAGTATATGGGTTTTCAGGCCCCTGGGCAGCCAGCATGTTGTGGGTGATGGCAGTAGCAATGGTAAGACAATTATCTGCATCTCAAGCAGTGTGCGTTGATGTTGGTTGTGGCTACCATGGACTGGGCTGGGTGAGCCAGTCTCCAGGCCTGAAGGTAACTCTTGCAGGTTGGTGCCAGCTGAGGTAGTAGGGATTGGAGATATAGGCTCAACCTCAGCCTCCTGGGAGGAGTGCTCAAGTTCCCATTGTGGTAGATTGGATTGGGAAACCCCCAGTGCCCCAGACTATGTGCTCTGTCTTAGGGAGGGGCAAAGCTGGGCAGAGAGGTCTTGTGCTCATCCTTCCCAATGGTGAGAGCAGGCACCAGCTATAGTGGGTGGGAACAGGGCAATCCAGGCCACAGGCAGAGTGTTTGGGTGAGGGGCAGTTATAGCTGCACTGAGGCTTTGCCACTGGAAAGGGCTGGGACTGCCTCAGTGGCCACAGACTGAGCCAAGAGGCAGAGAATAAGCCTGTCTCTCATTGCCCTGTGCTGGTGAGGCTCACTCCTCCAATCCTAGCTGTAGAAGTCCTTGCTCAGTTTGTGACTAAGTTCCCACTGCAACTTGCAGCCCACTCACATACTAGACTGAGTTGTGGCAGTGCTTGCTTTCCAGAACCAGCAGCTATATCCTTGCTCACTTCTCAGCCCCAGCTGTGGGAGCAATCCCAGCTTCTACCACAGTCCTAGCAGTGAGAGCCAGAGCATCCCTAATGCCTCAAACCCAATGCTGCTAGGCCCCATGACAGTGTGCAGTCTGTCAAAAGCTAGGTTTAAAAATGGCACCTTGCTGTAGCCACCAGTCTCAGAAAAGGTATGGGACCCAACATGATCTCCCTCTAGGAAACTCCCTGTGATAGTTTCAGGGCTTGAGAAGGTCAAGGGGCTTTCCCATGGCCTGGATTCCACAGTGGTGGTGTGGGCCACTGGAAGTCTCTCACTTACCCTTTCCCCATTTTGGGAAGTAATTCCTGGCTCCCAGCCAATCTCGGCCAAGCAGGCTGCTATTCTTTATTGTCCTTTTTTGAAATATTTTATCCCTGTGCAGTCAAATATGGTAGCCAATAGTCACAGGCGGCTACTGAGAACTTGAAATGTGGCAAATTAAATGGAGAAGCTAAAGTTTTACTTATATAAATTTAATTAATTTAAATATAAGTGTAAGAACCATTATAATTATAATACACATGTTATATAAATATGTTTATAAAATAAATATAAACACAATAACCAGCTATATTTAGTTAGAATTTTAGTATTTTCTTTACTTTCAAATTTTCTGTCTCTTTATATTCATGGAATTACTAATGATAATTATTTAATACTATCATCAGCGATCTCTGTTATTCAGATCATTTATGTACCTATTCCTAAGATATTTTTATGTTTCTTTTTACCGTCCAGTCATATGATCTTTTCTATTGACATGTCTTATAATTTTTAAATTATTTTCTAGATAATGTACAAATAATTCAAAGGCTTGAGATTATGATATCATCTGTGAGAGAATATTTACCTTTTTTCCCATGCTTATACAATAGGAAATTAATCACCTTAATCTGATTAGGAATACCGAGTTGAAATTCTAGGATGTTCACATCCAAGTGTATTAAAAATTAATCTACCTCTGGTTTACCCCTGTTCCTAAAGGTAGCACTTCAGAATTTTTAACTGAGAAACTTGTCTCTTAACCATGGGCTCTTCCCCCAACATATATTTATCTGAATTGGAAGATGCTCTACTCTTCATGTTTTTCCCTTAGTTTCTAGCATCCTTCACACATACAGATTCCTAATTCAGCAAATGGCTTGAGCGAAATAGCTATGTGTATGAGGAAACACAAGCCTTCAATTTTTGTCACTCCAATATTGACTAACAAAAGTATGGCTGAAATGTTCTCCCAGCAGTGGGCCTCTCCCATGATACATCTATATTTTAAGCTTCTTAGTCATACCCCAAATTATAAAACGTTTCCAAATAAAAAGTTGATTGTGAATATTAGCTATCTACTCTGAGATACTCCTTTCTTGAAAGTCTAAGTATTTCTAATTTTGAATGATTTTCCAGCTCTCTGATTCCTTCCATTAGATGGTTTTTCCATTAATTCAGAGTCCTTAAATTGATCTCAGCAGGAATGCTGAATACCCAAAACTACTTCATTCTATTCAGAAATTAACACATAATTGGTATTTCTTTTCCTAAATCAGTATTTTTTACATACAATTTGAGAAGGGTGAAGTTAGGGAGTTTTTTTGCCTTAACTTTATCCCAGAAGATCTTTGTCCTACCTGATTATATCCAATACAACTTTCTATAAAATATTTTATTTCAGAGATAATAAAATAGAACATTAAGCTAGAACATAGAAACTCTTTAACCTGCAATAACTGATTTTTTTTTCTAATTTTAGATTTCATAGCCACTAATCAAGATTTAATAGTACCTATAATAGGGATAAAATACATTAGGAATTGCTAGGTGCAAATAACAAGTCTCAATTATTCTCTCCAAAATCAATATTATCATGGAAAACTAATACTAGAAAAATAACACAGCTGACAAGTCCACCCATCATCTTCTAAAGACCTCTTAAAAGATACATTTTTTCTTGGCTATTTTTATTTCTCTACTTAATTATGATTAATTCAATTATTCTTTTTAAAATTAATTTGATTAGTCTCTATCTATATTGTACTTCTCAGAACATCTATACATTTCATTAATCATTATTTTTAATTACATGCCTTACTCCCAATAATTTAAAAAATTTTTTTATCTCCTGGTACCAGTACCTAGACATTGTCTGGTATGTAATAGGTTTTACATAAATGTTATTTTTTATTTGCTCCCCTCCCTGGTAATATGTGTTTCTTTGTGTCAAGATGATTTGGCATATTTTTTATTAGATGTTATATATTTATATTTCCTGATTAGCACCCAAGTAATGCTATTTTTTCCTGGGAAATGTCTTTTGATATATGCTACTCAGATGGACAGATGTACTAAGTCCTAGATTCACATCTGAGATTACTCCACAAGATTAATAATTCCTAATGCTGCCACAGCCTGCTAAACTGTGCTAATCTGATAAAGGCTGTTGGGAAAACAAGAGATTAGAGATTTGGAGTTAAGTAACTCTAATTTCAAGAACTTATTTTGCACGAACTTCTTTATCTGTAATGATTATTCCCTGAAATGTATAAAATGAAGATTAAAGAATATTCAAATGTCTTTACAGTCATAGCTTTATAGAAGCTGACTTCAACCTCTATCAATACTGTTATCTTTTACTACATATATTCTAAATTGCAATCAAAGAAAAAATAGTCATAATTACCTAAATCTAGTCCTACACTTTCCTGCCTCTGACTTTGCTTAGATCTTTGCATCACCAATAATAATCCCTACTGATATTTCTTCCTCTCAACACCCTAACTTTCTTCAACTTCAACTCAAACTTTTTCCATAAAGCCTTCCCTGATCTGCTATTGAGAATAAATTTCCTTTTTTTCTCTAAAGTTGTAGCCTTTTGTTTACACTTTGTGTTATATTTTAGTCATTTATGTTTATATACAATTGTTCCTACCAGCTTTTAAGTTCCTCGAAGTTGAAAACATTATTAGTTATCTATTGCTGTATAATAAATTACCCTAAAATTTAGTATCTTAAGGCAATAAACATCTATTGGTCAGGAATTAGGGAGTAGCTTAGCTATATGCTTTGACTTGGTTTTTTATGAATGTTTTAGTCAAAATTTGACCACAGCTGCAGTCATCAGGATCTATCTTCAACTTGGCTCATGTACATGGCTATGGAAAGGAGGTTGCAGTTCCTCATAGGCTGTTAGGGATAATGCTCAGTTACTTGTTAAGCTGCTTGAGTGTTCTTCAATACAGCGGGTAGCTTCCCTCAGAATGAGTGACCCAAGAGGGAAAGAGCAAGAAGGAAGCTAAAATGCTTTTATTACCAAGTCCCAGAAGTCATACATCATCAATTCTGCCATATTTTCTTTGTTAGAAATGAGTTATCAAGTATAGTCCAAAGTCAAGTGGAGGAAGATTAAACTCTACCCATTGAAAAAAAGAGAAATGACTAATTTGTGAATACATTTTAAAACAACCACAAGAATAATATCTCATTAATATCCATATAATTGTATCATCGTGCCTTGTGAATTTTGAATAAATGAATGGATTGATGAATTCATATTAATCTGTATAAAGTGCACTTGTGGATTTATTTTTTATATACTCCTTATAGTCACTAGAAGGTGAGAGAGAGGTGGTATTTATATTGATGTTTACATTTAGAGTGACCATACATCCTAATTTGCCAGGGACAGATTCAATTAATACCAGTTGTTCCAGCATTCCATGCCACTCAATAATTGTTCTGGAGTTTTCCTTTAAATGAATGATTGCTATCAAGCATTAACATAAATTGGGATTTGTTTGGTCTCTTTACTTTCAGAAACCTGTAATTAAGAAAATTATCTCTTCAACACGTTTGAAACATCACAGGTGCCTTAGACAACTGTAACAGATAAAACATAACCAATACTTCAACTGGAGGACAAATGGAGAGTCCTACTGAGTGAAGCAAAGTATCCTCAAGCACGAATAACTAGGAATAGCTGACTCCATCTAGTTTCTGGCAGTAATGGAAAAAATATTCAATACTGTTGCACCTGCCAGTTACTTCATTAATAATCAGTTGTGCCATGTCCTGTGCAATATTGCAAAGCCACCAGATGGCTCTTTTAGTGAACACTGTAGTAAGTTGTCAGCTATTTATAAGTGAAATATGAGAAGGAAAAAGATATTCAGTATTTAGACTGTGTAGAAAGAGTAGTCTGAATATTTTGGCTATACGTGTTCTTGCCATATATTGTATTTTGCTTTAAATATTTAACTATATGTCTTAGTATTTTAAATACCTGTTTTTATTTTACAGGCAACTCTGATGGCAGGAATGAACTAAATTTTTATTTGAATTAAAACTCCATTTAGAAATGAACTAAATTTCAATTTCTCAAGAAACCTGACAATAAAGGTATAAAATTCTAACACACTGAAATTTACTGCCCACCATGGAGACTGCAGCAAAATCACTGGCATACGGCTATGAGAAGATATAATTCCGCTGAAAAAGTGTCAGTATAAAGTTCAAAAGTTAGTATTACAAGAAGGATGTGAAAAAGATAAATCACATGGGCATGTGCAGAAGGTACATTTATATATTATTTGGTGAAGCATTTTTTATTTGATAGAAATTGACTTTACTATTTTATTTATTCCAAGCATTTTTGTGTATGTTTGAAAAACAAAGTGATAGCTCTTAACACACTGGCTCCTTTAGCAGAAGGAGAATTTTCAAGATAGGTGGGTGATGCCAGTGTTAGTATTTTAGTGTTATCAAATGCTTGAAATGAGAGTATAAATTATGACAATAAATGTTCAATATTTTCATGCACATCAAAAAATCAAAATAAGGCTTTTGAAAGCTTATTCAAACTGATATTTTTTTCTTCCAGCTTAAACAAATTTTGTGACTGACATGTAATAATTGTACATACTTATTGATTACAGAGTGATGTTGCAATATACGTGATGTATAGTGATCATTTCAAGGTAATTGACATATCCATCATTTCAGAAATATTTATCATTTCTTTGTTATGGAACATTCAATAGCCTCCTTCTAGCTCTTAGAAAATATGTAATATATTACTGCTAACTCTAGTCATACTACAGTGCTATATAGAACAGTAGAACTTACTCCTCCCATGTAGCTTCAATTTTATCTCATTTAACAAATCTCTTTCTATCCCTCCTCCCCGCTAACATTTCCAGCCTCTAGTATCCTCTTTGTACTTCTGTCCATACTCTTTTTAGCTTTCACATATAAGTGAAAACATGTGATGTTTAACTTTCTGTTCCTGCCTTGTTTCACTGAATATAAGGAACGTCCTCCAGTTCCATTAACATTGCTATGAATGACAGGATTTTATTCCTTTGTGTGGCTGAATAGTATTCCATTGTATAAATACATTAAATTTTCTTTATCCATTAATCTGTTGTTAGAAACCTAGGTTGATTCTGGATCTTGGCTATTTGAATGGTGCTGCAGTAAACATGGGTGTGCAGATGTCTCTTCAATGTACTGATTTTCTGTCCTTTGGATATGTGTCCAGTAGTGGGATTGCTGGATGATATGGTAAATCTATTTGCAGATTTTTGAGAAACTTCCATAGTGTTCTTCATAATGGTTATACTATTTTACATTTCCACCAACAGTGTATAAGAGTTCTCCTTTCTTTACGTCCTCTCCAGTATTTGTTATTTTTTTTAAATAATAGCCATCCTAACTGGAAATAAGATGACACCTCATTTTGTTTTTGATTTGCATTTTCCTGATGATTAGTGATGACAGCATTTTTTCATATATTTCTTGGCCACTTGCATGTATTCTTTCGAGAAATGTCTGGTCAGATCATTGGTCAATTTTTTAATTTGACTCTCATATTTTTTGCTGTTGAGATGTTTGAATTCCCTGTATATTGTGGATATTAATCTCCCATCAGGTGAATCATTTGCAAATATTTTCTTCCATTATGTAGGTTTTCGTTTCACTCTGTTATTCTTTCCTTTGCTCTGCAGAAGCTTTGTGTTTGATATAATCCCATTGGTTTATTTTTATTTTTGTTGCCTGTGCTTTTGAGGTCTTATTCATAAAATTTCTTCAAGGTCCTAAGGAATTTCCCCAATGTTTTCTTCTAGGAGATTTATAGTTTTGGGTCTTACATTTAGATATTTCATCTATTTTCAAGTGAGTTTTGTCTAAGGTAAGACGTTGGGATCTAGTTTCTTTCTTATACATATGAATATACAGTCTTCCAAGTACCATTTTTTTTAAAAGAGACTGTCATTTCTCCAGTGTATGTTCTTGATGCTTTTGTCAAAAATAATTTGGCTATAGATAAGTGGATTATTAGTAGGTTCTCTATTCTGTTTCATTGGTCTATATTTCTGTTTTTATGCCAGTAAGTGATATTGTAAATTAAGTTAAAATTATCAATATTGAAGATAAAAATACTTTAAATAGTATAATGCAAATATAAATATTGGTGGAATACAGCATCATGGTAAATCCAATGTTTTGTCTAAATTAACAAACCCATGTGACAGAAATACACTTCAAGATCTTTGTAAAATATACCTAATTCAGTGTTACAGCCAAACAAGCTCTGATAGCCTGTCCAACTAAATGGATGCTATAGTTGATAAATTTTACATATACCAAAACAACTACAAAATTTTGATGATCATCAAGAAATTGAATACAATTTTTAAAAAGTACTTTTAATTACTGTCCTTAATAGGATTTTAGAAATGCCTAACCTTTAAATGATCACTTTGTAATCAGTCTAGGTATTCTACAATGGTATAGTATTGAGGTGAGTAATTAATTCAATAAGTTAGTTTATTTTGTTAGAAATCAATGAGAAATCTGTAAAATATTAAACAAATAGAATGTCACAAAAGTTCAACATTTGAAGCTCTTAGCCACTTCAAATTATTGATAACTATATTTGCAAATAGAAAAGCAATAAAATTTGTTCTTATAAAAGGAAAATTAAATAATGAGAGCTCAATTCTGTAAGTAGGCTTTGAGTACATCAACTTTTGGAAAGACTCCTTTATATTCTACACAACTAGAATGAAACTGAGATCTATTATTTTAGAATATCTATACTTAGTAAAATATTCAAAAGAGTCATAAATAGAGACAACACATTTGACGTGTTTTGTCCTTTAAAAAAACTAATTAGGAAATTTGCTCTGAAATAAGGCAAGAAAATACCTGTGAAAATATTTGAACCACTATATTTACACATTTCAATTTAAAATATTATGATTAAGAATTTTTTTATCTGGCAGAATTTGTTCTGAGCTTACTGAATACATTGTGTTTCCTCACTTTGAAATATTAACATAGAGAGACCGTGGTCAGTTGACGGTATCAACAATTTCAAATGTATTTATTAACTGCTTTTTGAATAAAAATAATGCAGGCAATTTTGTTAAATGTATTAGGTTGTTGCAAAAGTAATTGTGGTTTTTGCCACTAAAAGTAATGGCAAAAACAGCAATTACTTTTGCACTAACAAAATAAAATTAAAATATCAGATTGGTAAATATAGTCTTTAGAAAAAAACATGTAACATGGTATTAGAGACATTTCATAAGTTAATATACTTATAAAATATGTAACTATACATCAAAAATTAACTACTGCTTCTGTTACTTTTAATGTTCAGATAATCAATAGAAAACCTTTTTACTCACTATAAAATGGTTGGATTTATGCTATTTTTATATTTTAGAAATAATTTTATTTTTGAAAGTACTTGTTGAATAGAATTATTTTATATGTCCATTGACATATATATATGTTGGTTAATAAATATTTCAAAATATTAGAACTATATCAGTATCATTTTAAATATTCTATTAGTCCTCCTTTACTCTCAAAGCGATCATGGATGAACAATTAATTATATGGCTAATCTACTTTTATTATTTTTATGTTTCTATTATCATCACTAAGCCTGTGCTTCATCCCCTTCAAATTACCAATTTTTATAATCTTTGACATATTCAGAATGACTTTCTGTTTTTTCTTGGAAACTAGTGTCTTTATTTTTCAGGTGACATGAACTATTGCCATGCAATTCTATGTTGACCAACACTTCTGTGAAATTGTGAAAAAGACTGAATCTCTAGTTTCCTTTCAATAAAATAAAGGCTTGGAAGACTCATGAAGGGCTAAATTTAATTTTTACAAGTTACTTACTATGGAGCCTTAGAACATTACATAATCTATTCACACATTATGTAATATTATTCCTTATCTGTGTTACAAATATAACACTTACTTCACAAGTTTTCTGTAAATATAATATCATAACTCACCAAATTGGCAATGATTCAAAATCTTGATAGTACACTGTTGGTGCAAACAGAGGAAAACATGAACTCTCATACAGCGCTGGTGGGATTGCAAATTGATACAACCCATATGGAGAGGAGTTTGGCAATCTTTTACTAAACTGCATACACATTTATCTTTTGACTCAGAAATGTCAATTCTAAGAATATACTAGGAACACCTCCAAAAATAGAAAAATACATATGCACAAAGTTAGTCGTTCTGTATAATTGATCATTGCAAAATATTGAAAAATAGCTAAATATTCCAGCACAGAAGATCCACTGAATGAACTATGGTACCTACAAGCAAAGTGATACCATAAAGTCTTTTAAAAAATAAAATGAGGAACAATTATATGAACAACTCTGAAGGGATTTCCAAGAGATATTGTAAAATTTAAAAAGTAAAGTATGAAGTGATTTATATTAGTACACTAGCCTTACCAGGCATGGTGGCATGTGCTTGTAGTTCCAGCTGCTCAGGAGGCTGAGGCAGGAGGACTGCTTGAGCCTGGGAGGTCAGGGCTGCAGTGAGCTGTGATCACGTCACTGGACTCCAGCCTGGGCAACAGGGTGAGACCCTGGCTCAAGAAAAAAAGAAGAAAAAAGAGGAGGGTGAGCCATCGACGTCCAGTCATACCACGTCTTCTTTACCCATTCATTTGCTAATGAATTTGACAAATGAATTTGTCATTAGGGTTGTTTCCATATCTTGGCTATCGTGAATAATGCTGCAGTGCACATGGGAATACAGATATCTCTTTGACATACTGATTTCATTTCGTTTGGACATACGTCCATTAGTGGGGTTGCTGAATCATATGGTAGTTTTATTTGTAGTTGTTTGAAGAACCTCTAGGCTGTTGCCATAGTAGTTGAACTATTTTACAATCCCACAAACAGTGCACCAGGGTTCCAATTTCTTCATATCTTTCTAACACTTGTTATATTCTGTTTATTATTTTTTAATAGCAGTCCTCCTAATATATCTAAGGTGATACCTCATTGTAGTTTTGATTTGCGTTTCTCTATTGGTTAGTGATATTGAGCATCTCTTCATATGCTTTATGGGCATTTATATATCCTATTTTGAGAAATGTATATTCAAGTCTTTTGTCCATTTTTAAAATTCAGATTATTTGATTCCTTGCTGTGGAGTTGTAGGATTTCTTTATACATTGTGGATAAATAGTGTTCTTTTAATTATCATAATAACCCTTTTAGTTAGGGTCTTCTGTTTCCTCCCTTTCACAAGTGAAGACACTGAATTTAGGGAGATAGTGAGTTGAAAGTGACTGGAAAATATTAAAAACTAAATAGAATAGGTTAGCATTCTTAACTTTACACATTATAAAATTATTTTTCTTAAAATTATACAACCCAACTGCCTTCAGCTGTTTGTTTCAGTAACACACACACACACACACACACACACACACACACACAACCTCTTGCACACTCTTATCTAAATTCTGTCATGTGAAAAATTTGCAGCTCAAAATAAAAAGACCCTTACAGGACGAAGAGGCTACAGCTAGTCTGTCTTCTATTTATTGTCTTTTCCTTCGAATGCCTCACAATGAATTGTTTATTTCATTGCCACTGTGAGTAAGCCAAGCCTATTTCTTGTTCTAAATTTCATTTCACTGGTATTTTCGTAAATCTTTGTGGGCAAGCAGTCATGAAGAGACCCCCCCAAAGACCTGAAAAAGTAAACTCTAAGCATAGGCTTCAGATCATCCTTGTTGAGTTCAACAGTGTTCTCAGAAAGCTATTTGAGAATCAATGTAATTGAAAAACATCAAGGTCTTTCTGCTTTGTATCTGCATTACTTTGATAGAAGTCAGTCTTTATATAAAAATAAAACATTTTTATGATAAAAGAAAGTGTGAGGTGATTTCATTTCTTTGAGATGCAAGGAAATATTTAGACATGTTTAAACCACAAGAAAAATATACCCTCCTCAGAATGTTATACTCTAAACAATGATACACCCTAAAAAACAATTATTTTCCATGCTTCCTGTAAATGCAGAAAATGGAGAATTACCTTGAAGAAAGTACTATTTGGATACATTGAATATCATAACACAATGTCCTGGTATTAGTCACCTATGTTATAGATAAACCTCCATACCCCAATAATAAATTCAAATTCATATCTCCCCATTTCATCCTTCTTGTGTATGATTATAACATAATAATTTACCACTATTTTCTTCAAGTATAATATGAAATAACAATGAAATAAATAAATCTAAATATGCATATAATTCTTGAAAATCAAGTTTAGAACATAGTCTCAATAACCAGGGATTTAGAAGCGAGGTATGCCCAACATGTTGGATTCTAATACTTGTTAACATGATATTTATTCTCCACCCTCTGCTTTTGTTTTCCAATTCCCCACCTAAACCAGAAAACTAGTTGTTTCTATAATGCCTGGGTTATTTTGGAATTTTATGATGTCAACTTTTTCTTTTATTGACATATGCTTCATATTTTCTTGGTATTTCTTTTCACGTGCTTTTATTTTCCATTTTCTGTATATTTTTCCTTTTTCTATATCTCATATAAGTTGCTGGCTACTTAAGTATTCATAATGAGAGTCAATATCTTTTTCTTTTTTAAAAAAAACTTCTGATGTATAATTATTGCTATAATAGGATTTATTTTGTCATTTTTATTTCATATTATTCACTAATTGTAGTTTTGATTCTTTTTTTTACTCTCTGGACATTCACAATTCCATGACAGTTAAGTAAAAAGAACCAAACTTCAAAACTGTGTATAAGTGAAGCCCCATTTTTGGTATCTTCATATTACACATTCAAATAAACAGCAGTCTAACTCCAGAGGCCTTGAAACAATGTGGCTCTTTGCAGCATCATTGTATTATATTAGAAATACAAGCAAATAAGTAACAGGAGAATACATAATTAATTCTGATGATGAAATTAGGAAAGCTGAATGGAAACAACTCCCCTGGACAACTTCATAAATTTCTCCGTGGACACCTCTCCCTTTCCTAAGTATGCCATACACAGAAACTGCTAAAAAGTCTCTCATTTTTTCTCTCTTTACCTCCACAGTCTCTATCTCACTCTCCCCATACATGAATACATCAATGACACACAGCAAGCACCTTTGAAGCACATTGTTTCTCTGCTCACTTTCTCTTTCCTCATCAGATTACTCAAACACACTGTGCTTCTAACATGTTCTCACAGACATTCATACTTTATACAGCATTCCAGAGAAGGCTGAGTTATCTCTAAATATTCACTATTCTCTTGAATGATTATATTTCTTTGCCCTGCTGTGCACAGGCTTTGTCATGTGACTTTCTTTAGCCAATGAAGTATTTGCAAATGTGGTGTGGGTCATTTTAAGGCAGCAGTTTTAAGAGCCATCGTAAGGAGTGGTTTCTTGTGCTCACTGATTTTTTCTTTCACAGCTACAGGAAATATTTCTGATGGACATTTTGCACGAGTGAGAAATAAACCTTGTTAGTTGTAAGCTACTAAGATCTGGGGGTCAGTAATTTACATAGTGTAAGCAAGCACTACTTGATCAATACATTCAGTCTTTCTCTCTCCATAGTGATGTTACAAGCATAAGCAGCTCTGGGATATTGGGAGAGTAATTGCCACAAAATGTAAGGCAGACTATGAAAAGTGCTATATTAGAAATACAACCAAATAAATAAAGTAACAGGAGAAGACATAATTAGTTCTGATGATGAAATTAGGAAAGCTGAATGGAAAGAGAGCTTAAATTAATTATGTAAGCTAATCTATTAGAGGACTTTGAGAAGGATCTTGCACAAAGGAAGCTAGGAAGAACTATCTACATCTTGGCAAAATAGTAATAATTAGAATTTTAGGAATTTGACAGATTTAAGAAAATCAGTAATTAACCTTACAACAATTGGTTATGTTGCTGAGACATTTTTGTTAGATTGGGTTTTGAAGAAATAAAATTCCAAAAAGACCCTGCAGCTAAAATGTAAGTGCATGACTCATATACCAAGTGGATTCATGTTAATTTCAGCTGAAAGGGATGATTTGGCCAAAGAGATAAAGTGGGGGTTGGAGGGTGTGTATTAGTTTTCTATCGCTGCTGTAAAAATTCATCACAAATGTATTGCCTTAAAACAATACGAATTTATTATTTTACAATTCTGTATGCAGAAATCTGAACTGGCTACAATCATTTGTCAGTAGGGTTGCAATCTTTTCTGGGAGCTTTATATAAGAATTCACGTTCTTGACTGCTGTAGCTTCTAAAGGTCCACTACTTCCCTTGACTCATGGCCCCTTACTCAATCTTCAAAACCAGCAACCAAGTCCTCACTCTGCCATCTTACTGACCATCCATTCAGGTCCCTCTTCCACTTTTAAGGACCTTTGTGATTACATGGTTCCCCATTTATAATCCAGAGCAGTCTCCCTATTTTAAGGCCAGCTGATTGGCAATCATAATTTCATACGCAAACTTCATTACATTCCCCTTTGCCATGTAAAGTAACAAATTATGGGGCTCCAAGAATAAAGATGTAACCGTGTTTGGGGTGACATTGGGCATTATTCAGTACACCATAAGAGGTAATTCTGCTTTCCAGGCAATATTGAGATTGGTGTACCATCCTCTAGGAGATAGAAGTATGAACAAATGTTCCAGGAAGCTTCAGCATGCTCTCCCTTGTTCTTCATGGTGAGCTTTTTAATCCCAGCTGAGGCTAAGCCATGGACTGTGCTTTATTGCCCTGTACCTATTAAGAATAAAGTACGTTTCTGCCTAGGGCTTTGGCACATGCTTTGCTTATGCTATCCTGATTGACTCTCAAAGCTTGATTCCCAAGATTATTTGTGGAACCTTGCCTTCAAAAGCATCATCTACAAGAATAAATGCCACCACTCCACAAGACTGAGTACTTCATGACGCAAGATAAAAATGGCCACTGCCACTCAGACTGCTACAGCAAGTTGGAAGTCAAAAGTTTCCTTTTCAACCTCTACCTTAGCTTAAAAAAAAAAAAAAAACAAAAAAAACTGTAAGTCTATAAAATGAAGGATAATGAAAAGGATGAAGGCGGTCAAAAAATTCACCAAAGCCATTAAATGATATTAAAGAATTAGCCATTTCTGAAAATATTTGTAACACCAAAATATTATTGACCAGAGTTATTTGAAGTTATCCATAAGAAAGAATCCAGTAACAGGGAGAGGAATCAACATGTAAATTACTTTGTTGTATTTACATCAGGTAAAATGGCTTAACAAAATCAAGACAAATGACTGT
The DNA here is from genome assembly GCF_009828535.3 of Hylobates moloch. Lineage (NCBI taxonomy): Eukaryota > Metazoa > Chordata > Mammalia > Primates > Hylobatidae > Hylobates > Hylobates moloch. The sequence continues at coordinate 69,644,659 of NW_026652286.1, read as the reverse complement.
CCTTTAAATCTCAGATTTATTGCAGTGGGTTCTATTTCATTATCAACTTATTTTATTATTTAATAGAGCTGTTCAGTATGAACACTCTTGGAACTCACTGAAAACATTTTTTTGTATGCTCATGAGGCCTTTGGATTAGAGTTTGATTATAGTGGGCAGATTATAGAAGGATATGCATGATAATAGGATGATTCATAGAACAAGTTGGAGATAGACACAACCAAAAATCATCCAAAAGGGCTGAAAGGGTGATACAAACAAAGGTAGGTGCTTCAAAAAAAAGAAGAACAAGAAAAAAAAAAAAGTTTTGGTGGAAGGTTCTAAATCAAACTTTTTTTTATTACTGACATAAAAATATAAAGATGAGGAAAGGGAAAAAAATTTCTCAAGTTTTTAGAAATTAGCTTCCATATCAAGACCAATGCAACATGGCTAGTTGGACTCAATTCAATTAATTCCTGAATAAAACTGAAATATGTCCTGTGTATCAGCACACTTTCTCCCCTGACCATTGTAAATATTCCGATGTTCCTCACAGAGCATCTTTAGGACCCTGCCATCTACCTTGTTTTATACCTTTACAGACAATTACACCTGTCTTCAGGCATCCTGTGGACTATATTTTATAGTACTTCAGGTAAAGTCTAACTACTTTATATACAATAAGACCATCTCTTTGATTTATACTATATTTCTCTAGAATCTTACTTGCCTCTTTCAATAAAGAATCATAGTGGATTTTAAGCCATGGGGAATAGTTTTATAATAACTCCCAACTTAATTTGGAATTCTTGATTTCCAAGCTAATATAGCTAATAGATTTCTGTAGCTTGCTACAGAATTTATTTTTTCTATTGGAGTTTTTCAGAATGTGTTACTTTATTTTTATTGGAATAAATTTTAGTTGTATCTCAGCAGGTGCATTAAAAAAAGTTTCTTTTTCTCAGCCTTCTATTCTTTTTTGGCCATTAAATCTCCTATCTACAAGCATCTTCAAACCATAGTTGCACACATATATTGAGCAGAAATTAGTAAAAGATTCTCAGTATATTTTACTCCTTGATTTAAAGAAACATGAGACTTTTGCAAAAGCAACTGAAGAAGAACTTTTGATATAGGTAAACATTAAAGAAAGTAAAAGCAAGTAGATAAACAATACCTGAAAGGACAATAGAGGAAAATGCACTTTTTAAATTTCTTCTTTCCCCACCATCTCTAACTTGCAGAAGATATTGCTCCATTACTTTCACCTGATCACCCTTAATTTGTCTCCCAGTTCTCCCCTTTAGCTGGCTTCATAACCCCTTCAGGCCAGAAAAGAGAAAACCAATATACTTGAGTAATATAAGAAAAATATGTTTTTAACTGGATCTGTATTTATGTGGATAATAAACTAATTTAGCTCTTTTATAGTTTGAAGACCATAAAAAATAATCAGAAGGTAGAGAATTATGGACTTGTATATCTTCTAGAAAAAAAAAAAGTAAACTGCTGGTCCTTCCCTTACCTATCTCAATGGTGCAATATTAACTATGTTAATAAAATTGCTGATTTTGATTTTGGAGTTTCTGCAGTCTAAGGAAGAGAGGTAACATCAGGCCTTAAAAAGAGAAAGGTCAGTGGAATGCAAACCTGAAAAGGTCAGGTTACAGGGGTGGAGGCAGCTTTGCTAGACTGTCCAATTCCACATTAGTAAACACTATGCATCTCAATAGAGAGCTGCAGAGAGCCACACAGCACCTAGAGACCATTCAGGCACTCAAGCGAGGGCTGCATGCGAGCTGGAAGAGGTTTTTACTAACCATCTTTCTTGTTTCTGTCTGTGAACACTTCCTATGAAAATCAATGCATCACAGTTTTATTCGTCCAGAAAGACTAAAATCTATCTATGACCTGAAACTTTACTTGACCCTGACAAAATTATTCCCTTGGAAACAACTTTCTCCTTTATCAGTGATTAAGTTCTCTGTGACAAAGATTAGATCCATGAATAGTTAACCTTATACTTGTGCAGGACTGAATGGTATTAGTTTGGGATATTCCCCTAAATTTGCACAGATGTGAGAACACAACTTGAAACATGAATTAATATCTCTGAGCCATTAATGAAATATTAAATGTCTTATAGAGAAGGTGCCATTCTCTAGATAAGCAATTAGTTGCTAACAGAGACCTCAAACAGGAAGTCATTTTTCCTAACAGAAGGGATTGACATGTTCTTTCTGTCACTTAAGGCACCACCATGACAAATGAACGAACAAGCAACAATTGCTCATATCAGGGAAATGCCTTATTTTTTTATATTATCATCAAACCTGTGTGTCAATTATAGTATCGATCATGTTCAAAAACCCTTTGCATTATAAAGTCCTTTATAAAAAGTCATTTATAAGAAGCTAACCCCTTTAAACATTGTTAGGCAAACATATTAAAGCTAGTTTCAGTTAGGATCTTGACCAATGCATTAAGATGTTAGAAACAAAAGGATGTTAATAGACGTATGTATGGTTGGCGGAGGGGTGTAATATTGCACGGTATTTAAAAACACAGGCTCTGAAGTCAGACCAGATCCTGAACTCATGTTCTGAGTTAGAATTCCAGCTCTTCGTATACACTGTATGTTCATAAAAATAATAAAATTAATAACATTTCTAATATTACTATGTGCCAGACATTGCATTGGTTGCTTTGCAAATACTATCTACAATCAATAAACATATTTTGCTCATGCAAAGTATGAGTAAATACTTTATTTACTTTTTTTACTCTTGCTGCCCCCTCGCTCTCTCATGCACATATACCACTATCTAAACTTTAAAGGCAAATCACACGTTACAACCTCTCAAGTTTTGTAATCCTGTATGTTGTGACACCTTCTTTCACCACTGTATGCGGGCATAATTAATTAATCATTCCTCCTAATATTTTCCCATAATACACTTTAGATCAGGCTGTTGTTTCACTTCTTCATGTGCTTATACTTCTAAAAGATACATGAACTTTACCAAGTGCCTTGTACAAGTTTCTTTCCTATTGCTCCTATAATATTGTTCCAGACTTTCAGTATGCCCTGAAAAATATTATTTTATTGAAGATGAGGTACCTGACACTGAATTCCAAACTGTAAACACATGAGAAAAAGTGATTCTGGAACTGTAGAATATGGTTCATAAAGGTTCAAGGTTGAAAGGGAAGAAGGTAAAAAGATAGTTCAGTCAGTGCATTGGAGAGAACAATACCGTAGCAGGAAGAATCAGGAAATGTTTTTTGAATACAGCAGAGATGCTTTCTCGTTAAAATAATTATTTAGCAAATGGATGTTTGCAAGTTCCTTGTAACTAAAATACAAAAACATGAGAACCAAGATTAAAAATAAAACACTAACCCAAACACCTGTGAACAAAAGAAGACCAGTGGGTCTCTGCTGCTAAGAGAAGGATCACAAGATAAAAATCAGAATGACACCTCTTCATGTAATGCCTGTTGATTCAAGTGCAAGAAAACAACTTTATTGTTTTATAGAGAGGTGTATTTTTGTTAAATCATGTATGCCTATAGATCCAATTGAATCAACACTCTAAATATTTACTATAATAGAGTAACAGAAGGAGATAATTCCATATGGTTATTCCATTTGGTTAGTGCTGGAGAAAACTAATTAACTTATTCATTTATTATTTTCAAAACTTTTTTGTCTACTATGAGTCAAGCACAATTTTAGGTACTAGAGATATAGCAATTATTAAAACAAAGTCTTTGCTCTTATGGACTGCATAGTGTATTGGAAGGAGATCGACTATGGTCAAATAAACATATAAAAATGAAGTATATTAAGGTGCTGTATATTAAAGTATATTAAAGTGCTATATATACAGGTGCTATGGATAAAAATGAAGCAGATGAGGAGAGTCTAAAGGGTGCTATTCTGTGCAGGGTAATCAAGGAAGTCCACACTGGTTTATGTTTGAGTGGTAATCTAAAGATGGGAGGGAGGAAGTCCTTTGGATGTTGGGAGAAACAAATGAAGAACTGCAAAAATTTGAAACCATGCAGTCTCACTGCTCCCAATCAGTACTCTGCCCACTTCTTTGTAGAGCAGAGCTGTCATGAGGATTAAATGAGATAATATATACAAGGGATTTAACACGGTCTTTTCAAAACATCTAATTATCAGAATGGCTGTTACTAAAAAGTCAAAAAACAACAGATTCTGGCGATGTTGTGGAGAAAAAGGAACATTTTTACACTGTGGGTGGGAGTGTAAATTAGTTCAATCATTGTGGAAGACAGTGTGATGATTCCTCAAAGACCTAGAAGCAGAAATACCATGCAACTCAGTAATCTCATTACTGGGTATATACCCAAAGGAATATAAATTATTCTGTTATAAAGTCACGTGCACAGGTATGTTCATTGCAGCACTATTTGCAATAGTAAAAACATGAAATCAACCCAAATGCTCCTCAATGACAGACTGGATAAAGAAAATGTTGTACATATACACCATGGAATACTATGCAGCCATACAAACAAACAAGATCATGTCCTTTGCAGGGACATAAATGGAGCTGGAGGCCATTATGCTTAGCAAACTAATGCAGGGTCAGAAAACCGAATACCACATGTTCTCACTTAAAAGTAGGAGCTAAGGGCCGGGCACGGTGGCTCACGCCTGTTAATCCCCAGCACTTTGGAAGGCTGAGGCAGGTGGATCACCTGAGATTGGGAGTTCAAGACCAGCCTGACCAGTATGGAGAAACCCCGTCTCTACTAAAAATACAAAATTAGATGGGCATGGTGGTGCATGCCTGTAATCCCAGCTACTCGGGACACTGAGGCAGTAGAATCGCTTAAACCTGGGAGGTGGAGGTTGCCATGAGCCAAGATCGTGCCATTGCACTCCAGCCTGGGCAACAAGGTGAAACTCCACCTAAAAAAAAAAAAAAAAAGCAGGAGCCAAGTGATGAGAGCACATGGACATATGGTAGGGAACAACACACACTGGGGCCTGTGAGATGCGATACTGGGAGAGGGAGAGCTAATGGATTAATGGATCCTGGGCTTAATACATAGATGATGGGATGGTCTGTGCAGCAAACCACCATGGCACATGTTTACCTATGTAACAAACCTGCACATCCTGCATTTGTACCCATAAACTTAAAATAAAAGTTGGAAATGCATAAGAAAAGAAACAAATTACAAGTGCTAACGTAGACCAAAGCAGATACAGACCTTTCAGTCTACAGTAATTTAATAATGACACTCTTTATTGGCTATAAACATCTGATAGATATGCAAAATTGTTACTAATAACCCTGCAGAATATTATGTTAAAAATAAATACTTTTCAGCTGTGAAAATATTGGCACTATAAAAGGAATTTTCTTACCAAACTCTATAACTTAGGGGCAAAAATAAGAGTCAAAGAACAGAACAAGAACCAGTGGAGTCTCCTGAGCAGTCACTGGTGAAAATTTTTCTATGTTGAGTGCCAAAAGATTTTATCCAATTTTGTTTTACCATGAAACTTTCAATAAAATGTAAATAAAAACCCTGTCCCAGAACATTTTCTCTTATTTGTAGAATCTACACAGTTTAGAACTGCACATGCCCCTCAACGTCCTCAACACATTCCAGGAGCCAAGTGGCAGATGTGCCATGCTGACTGAGAATGCCTCCCCTCCCCGTGTGGCTGCACATCATGACCATATATGTAGCAGCCCATCAGTTACAAAATGCTCTGTTGGCACAGCCTCTTCTGGCAGTGGCCAAATTGTTGCCCCTGAATTCACACTTATAGAAAAGCCAGGCAGCCTTCCTGACTGTGATGGCATAACTCATAGGCAAGCTAAGATGAGCTCAGAGGTACTATATTTTCATGCACATCACAGACCAGTTCAATTAAGTGTCAATTTTGTTATTAAATGGAGAAGGTTACTAATTGTGATGGTCATTAGCATCCATAAATTAACTGTTTCTGAGTCAACACTTTCAGGTAAATGGCCCTCATCAGCTTCTAACTATAGACTTCAATACAGCATCAATCATTGCACCGCTCTCTCATCAAGCACATCTCTGAGCAATGCCTTCTGTTTCCTTAGAGCCATTCCCCTCCTGAGCACCTCAAAGAGCTTTGTGGAGTGAGCAGATCAAGTTGACTTGCAAGATTTTCTTTTCCCATTATGTTCTTTTTAAAAGCCATGTCAACCTATTTTATTTCTCAAGGTTTTCCAGTCTCTGAAACTTACAGAAAGTTGCAAAGATTTCAGAAATTTTGCCAGATTATTACAGTCTCTAGCCTTGTTGGTAAAGCATATTATCCTGAAAGCCCAAGTACTCACTTTGCTCACATTATTCTTCTAGTGAATTATCTAGATAACAGTGTAGATATAATTTAATACAAACTGTCACATTTAATTCACACACACAACAACCCAGTATAACAGCTATTATTATCTCCTTTGAAATATAAGGGTGAGTTTCAAAAAAGTTTAGATAATTAACTGTTTTCAAAACTTTTGTTCACTCTACTGTGCCACATTTTTACTTATACGTGAGAATGCAAGAAAATGATTATAAACAAAAGCATTCAAGAAGTAACAGACAGATCTCCTCTAACGCTAGGGCTGTTCTGGTGCAAGTTAGAGGTGATTCCACCTTTTTCCCACATGGCCCAGCTTTATGTTTTCTCATAATCTTCTTCAAAGTATCTATATGCCCTTTTATTTTTCTCTTCTGTTCATAGGCGTTTTTGTGATAGCTATAATTACCAACAATGAAAAATATCCCCTTTTCAGTTATATACATATGAAATGCCACATAAACTATTGCCACAATTTGATTCTGGGAGCTTGTTAATGGAGGGAGATTAAAACAATGTTGACTCCTGATTTTTTATTGCATTAATATGTGGTCCAATTGCTCAATGATGGTCAGCAGTACTATTCTGCATTTAATGACTCTGACCATTGCAAAGTACTATTGCTAGCAATTATATATTTTATATAGCAATAATATTTATATTTACTGAATATCAAAAATGTCCTGATTGATATGCTCTGAAGATAAAATACATCAAAATGAAAATGTAAACATATAAACTCACATTTATGTTTGTAACAAAGTGGCTCTCAAACCCTCAGATTAATGCTTTCTTTTAAGAAAATAAAAATATTTTAAAATATCTCCTTTTCTTCTTGAAATGAAATGTATAGCTGCTATAAAATGCAGATATACATAAAATAAATGTAATGCATTAACTTTAATAGAAGAGATAAATTAAAAATTTATGTCTTAGGTCAGGTTCCCTAGAAGCAGAGTCTGGCACAGGGACTTGGGCATATGTAATTTACTGAGGGAGTGCTTTCAGGAGAAAGGGAGAGAGGGATGCAGGAAAGGAGAGAAGTAGGAGCTGCATAATGATGTGCACCTCTCAGCTGGAAAACAGCTTCAACCCCATCCTACAAAGTGCTCCAGAACTGCATCATCCAATACAGTAGCCACTAGATGTTTGTGCCTGTTGTGCATTTGAATGTGGCTAAGGTGACTTAAGAATTGAACTATTTTATTTTAATTAAAGTAAAATTTAAAATTTACTTTATTCAATTATTGAAAAATGTTTACGTATGTTTGGAGAAACTTGAATACATGAACCTACTTTTTCAATTGTAAGTTTTATAAAATTGAAATCCAGATTAAATGTTTCCAGTGAAAATTTAGTTGTCAAATTGACAACTAAATTGCTGCAAGTATAAATATGTTCTAAATTTAAAGGCTTACAGTGAAAATGTAATGTAAAATATATAGAGAATAATGTTAATATTGATTACATATTTTAAACCTACTACTTTGAATGCTTTGGAGTCATAAAATATATTATTAAAATCAATTTCTCTGCCTTTTTAATGTGGCTACATGAAAATTTAAAATTTCAGATATGACCTATATTTTTATTAGGGAGCAGTGTTCTGGAGTAATGCTATCCAGTAGAATTTCTGGTAATATTGCAAATATGCTATACCTGCACTGTTGAATATTCTAACCACTGCCACGCATGGCCCCTGAGCCCAGGTAATGTAGCTAGTGAGAACGAGAACTACAATTTTAATTTTAATTAGTTTAAATATAAATTTAATAACCACATGTGGTTAGTGACTACCATATTAGATATTGCTGTCAGACCATAACTGAAGGATTGGTCATACCTCAAGGCAAAGGGCTGGGTGTTTTAACTTTAATGGCAGCCAGTCATTGGCTGAGGACTTTCTCTGATGGGTCGAGGGAGGTCCCATTTCAGCCAAAGGCAATTCATTTCAGGGAATATATATTTCTTAAATTTTTGTGGGTACATACTAGGTGTATATATTAATGGAGTATATGAGATACTCTGATACAGGCATGCAAGTTGTAATATTCCACAATGGAAAATGGGGTATCCACCCCCTAATCATTATCCTTCGTGTTGCAAACACTCCAGTTATATCATTTATTTTAAAAAGCACAATTAAGTTATTACAAACTATAGTCACCCTATTGTGCTATCAAATACTAGGTCTTATTCATTTCTTCTATTTTTATTTTTTACCCATTAACCATCACCACTTTCCCCCTACATGCCCTCCGCTACCCTTCTCAGCCTCTGGTCACCATCCTTCTACCCTATCTCTGAGAGTTTAATTGTTTTGACTTTTAGCTCCCACAAATAAGTGGGAATATGTGATATTTGTCTTTCTGTGCCTGATTTATTTCACTTAACATAATGACCTCCAGTTCCATCAATGTTGTCACAAATGACAGGATCACATTCTTTTTATGGCCACATAATACTCTGTTGTATGTATGTACCACATTTTCTTTATCCAGTCATCTGCTGAAGGACACTTGTGTCCAAATCTTAGCAATTGTGAACAGTGCTGCAACAAACATGGGATTGCAGATATCTCTTTGATATACTGATTTTCTTTTCTTCGTTTCCCTTTCTTTTCTTTTCTCTTTTCTTCTTATTTCTTTTTTCTTCTCCGTGTATATACCCAGAAGTGGGATAGCTGGTTCATATAGTAGCTCTATTTTCAGTTTTTTGAGGAAACCAAAGCATTCTCCAAAGTCATTGTACTAATTTACATTCCCACCAACAATGTACAGGGGTTCCCTTTTCTCCACATTCTCAGCAGCATTTCTTACTGCCTGCGTTTTGGATAAAAGCCATTTTATCTGAAGTGAGATGATATATCATTCTAGTTTTAATTTGCATTTCTCTGATGATCATTTATGATGAGTGCCTTTTCATATGCTTGTTTGCCATTTGTATATCTTCTGTTGAGAAAATGTCTATTCAAACATTTTGTCCATTTTTATTGGATTATTGGAATTTTTTCCCTATACAATTGTTTGAGTTCCTTATATACTCTGGTGATTAATCACTTTTCAGAAAAGTAGTTTGCAAATATTCTCTTCCATTCTGTGGGTTATCTCTTCACTTTGTTGGTTGTTTCTTTTGCTGTGCAGAAGCTTTTTAACTTAATGTGATCCCATTTGTCCATGTTTGCTTTGGTTGCCTGTGCTTGTGGGGTGTTACTCAAGAAATTTTTGCCCAGACCAATGTCCTGGAAAGTTTCCTCAATGTTTCCTTGTAGTAGTTTCATAGTTGGGGTAATAGATTTAAGTCTTTAATTCACTTTGTTTTGATTTTTTATATGGTGACACCTAGGGGTCTAGTTTCATTCTTGTACATATGGATATACAGTTTTCCCAGCTCCACTTATTGAGGCGACTGTTCTTTCCCCAATGTATGCTCTTGGTATCTTTGTCAAAAATTAGTTCACTATAGGTGTTTGAATTTTTTTCTGTATTCTCTCTTCTGTTCCATTAGACTATGTGTGTTTTTATGCCAGTACCATGCTGTTTTGGTTACTATCACTCTGTAGTATAATTTGAAGTAAGGTAGAGTGATTCCTTCAGGCTTATTCTTTTTGCTCAGGATAGCTTTTCCTACTCTGGGTTTTTTGTGGTTCTGTATAAATTTTACAACTGTTTTTTTCTATTTCTGTGAAGAATGTCATTGCTTTTTTGATAAGGATTGTACTGAATCTATAGATAGTTTTGGGTAGTATAGACGTTTTAACAATATTGATTCTTCCGATCCATGAACCTGAAATATCTTTCATTTTTCGTATGTTCCTTTCCATTTCTTTCATCAGTGTTTTACAATTTTCAGTGTAAAGATCTTTTACTTCTTTCGTTAATTTAATTCCAAGGTATTTAATTTTATTTTTGCCTGCTGTAAATGGGATTGCTTGTTTGATTTCTTTTTCAGATTGTTCACTGTTGACACACAGAAATGCTATAGATTTTGTATGTTGATCTTGTACTCTGCAACTTTACTGAATTTGTCTATCAGTTCTAATAGATTTTCAGTGGAGTCTTTAGGTTATAACAAATATAAGTTCAAGTCATCTACAAACAAGGATAATTTGACTTCTTCCTTTGTAGTTTGTATGCCCTTTATTTATTTCTCTTGTCTGATTGGTCTCACTAGGATTTCCAGTAATATGTTGAATAACAGTGTTGAAAGTGAGCATCCTTGTTACATTCCAGATTTTACAGGAAAGGCTTTCAGTTTTTCCCAATTCAGTATTATACTACCTGTGTGTCTGTCATATACAGCTTTTATTATGTTGAGGCACGTTCCTTCTATACCCAGTATTTTGAGGCTTTTTATCTATGAAAGGATGCAAATTTTTATCAAATCCTTTTTCAGCACCAAATAAAATGATCATATGGGGTTTTTTCTTTTATTCTCTTGATATGATGTATCACCTTGATTGATATGCAAATGTTGAACCATCCTTGCATCCCTGAGATACATCTCACTTGGTCATTATAAATGATTTTTTAGATATATTGTTGAACTTGGGTTGCTAGTATTTGGCTGAGAATTTTTGCATCAATATGAATCAGAGATATTGGCCTGCAGTTTTCTTTTTTTGATGTGTCCTTTTCTGGTTTTGGTATCAAGGGTAATACTGGCTTCTAAGAATGAGTTTGGAAGTGTTACCTCCTCCTCTATTTTTTGGAATAGTTTGAGTAGGATTGGTAGTACTTCTTTAAATGTTTGGTAGAATTCATCAGTGAAGCCAATGGGCCCTGGGCTTTTCTTAACTGGGAGAATTTTTATTAGAGCTTCAATCTCATTACTTGTTATTGATCTGTTTAGGTTCGGATTTCTTCCTTCAATCCTGGTAGACTGTATGTGTCTGGGAATTTATTCATTTTCACCAGATTTTCTCATTTGTCATTTGCTGGCATACAGTTAATCATAGAAGCCACTAATAACCATTTGAATTTCTGCAGTATCAATTATAATGTCCTTTTTAGTCTCCAATTTCTTTATTTGGGTCTTTTACTTTTTTTATTTGTCTGCCTAAACGTTTGCTGATTTTTTTTTTCAAGAAACTAACTTTTCATTTTGTTGATTTTTTGTATTATTTTCTTCATTTCAGATTAATTTATTTCTGCTCTGATTCTTTATTTATTTATTTTGCTTCTCATAATTTGGGGTTTAGTTTTCTCTTGCTTTTCTATTTTTTTTTAAGTGATTAGTTATTTATTTGATGTTTTTCTTATTTTTTGACGTAGGCAGTTATAGCTATAAATGTCCCTCTTAGTATTGCTTTTGCAGTATCCCATAGGTTCTGGTAAGTCGTATTTTCATTTTCTTTTGTTTCAATAATTTTTCAATTTCCTTTTTAATATCTTCATTGACACTCATCATTCAGGACCATATGTTTAATTTCCATGTGTTTGTATAGTTTCCAAAATTCCTCTTGTTATTGATGTCTAGTTTTATTCCATTGTGGTCAGAGAAGATGCTTGATATTATTTCAATTGTTTAAATGTTCATAAAACCTGTTTTGTGACCTAACATATGGCATATCCTTGAGAATGATCCATGTGCTGAGGAGAAAAATGTGTATTCTGCAGCTGTGGGATAAAATGTTCTGTAAATATTTATTAGGTTCATTTGTTCTATAGTGCCAAATTAGTCTAATGTTTCTGTGTAGATATTTTGTCTGGAAGATCTGTCCAGTGCCGAAAGTGGGGTGTTGAAGTCTCCAGCTATTATCATATTGAGGTCTATTTCTCGCTTTAGCCCTAATAATATTTACTTTATATATCTGGGTGCTCCAGTGTCATGTTCATGCATCTTCACAATTGTTATATGCTCTTGCTGAATTGATCCCTTTACCACTATATAATGCCCTTCTTTGTCTCTTCTTACAGTTTTAGATTTGAAATCTAGTTTGTATGATAGCTAGTGCTGCACTTTTTATGGTTTTCATTGGCATGGAATATCTTTTTTCATCCCTTTATTTTCAGTCTATGTGTGTCTTTATAATAGGTGAAATGTGTTTCTTGCAGGCAATAGATCATTGGATCTTGCTTTTTTATTCATTCAGCCCCTCTATGTCTTTTGATTTGAGAGTTTAGTCTATTTACATTCAATGTTGTTATTGATAAATAAGAACTTACTCTTGCTATTTTTTAATTTTGCATTGTATTGTGGTCTTCTCTTCCTTCTTTTCTTCCTTTCTGTCTTCTTTTTAGTGAAGGTGATTTTTTTATGGTGTTATAATTTAATTTCTTGTTTTTTGTTTTTTTGTGTATTTATTATGTTTTTCATTTTGCAGTTACCATGAGGCTTGCAAATACTGTCTTATAACCTATTATTTAAAACTGATGACATCTTAACACTGATTGCATAAACAAACATCAAAAAGAAAATAAAAACTCTACCCTTTAACTTCATCCCCTACTTTTTAACTTTTTGTTGTTTCTCTTTATGTCTTATTCTATTGTCTGTGTTTTGAAAAGTTATTGCAGTTATTACTTTTGATTAGATCATCATTTAATCTTTCTACTTAAAATAACAGTAGTTTATACACCACAGCTACAGTGTTATAATAGTCTGTGTTTTTCTATGTGGCATTACCAGTGAATTGTATACCTTCCGATGATCTCTTATTATTCATTAATGTCCTTTTCTTTAAGATTGAAGGACTCCCTTTAGCATTTTTTTGTAGGAGAGGTCTGGTGTTATTGAAATCCCTCAGCTTTTGTTTGTCTGGGAACGTATTTCTCCTTCATACTTGAAGGATATTTTTGCCAAATATATTATTCTACTGTAAAAAGTAAAAACAGGTTTTTTTTTTATTTTTCCTTAAGCACTTTAAATATGTCATGCCATTCTCTCTTCAGTCTGCAATGTTTCCATTGAAAAGTCTGCTGCCAGATATATTGGAGCTCCATTGAATGTTATTTGTTTTTTTCCCTTGTTGCTTTTAGGATTCTTTATTTTTGACTTTTGGGAGTTCGATTATTAAATGCCTAAGGTAGTATTCTTTGGATTAAATCTGCTTGGTGTTCTGTAACCTACTTGTACTTGCATACTGATATCTTTCTCTAGGTTTGGAAAGTTCTCTGATATTATATCTGTGAATAAACTTTCTACCTCAGTGTCTCACTGTACTCCTCTTTAAGGCCAATAACTCCTAGCTTTGTCCTTTTGAGGCTATTTTCTAAATCTTGTATGCATGATTCATTCTTTTTATTCTTTTTTCCTTTGGTTCCTGTGACTGTGTATTTTCAAGTAGCTTGTCTTGAAGCTCACTAATTCTTTCTTCTGCTTGATCAATTCTGCTATTAAGAGACTCATGCATTCTTTAATATATCAATTGCATTTTTCAACTCTAGAATTTCTGCTTGTTTCCAATAATGTCAATCTCTTTGTTAAATTTATCTGATAGAATTCTGAGTTCTTTCTCTGTGTTATCTTTAATTTCTTTGAATTTCCTCAGCACGGCTAATTTGAATTATCTGCCTTAAAGGTCACATATTGCTGTTTCTCCAGGATTAGTCCCTGGAGACTTACTCAGTTCATTTGGTGAGGTTATGTTTTCCTGGACAGTGTTGATGCTTGTGGATGTTCATTAATGTCTGACCATTGAAGAGGTAGGCTTTATTGTGGTTTTTGCAGCCTAGGCTTGTTTGTGCCCATCCTTCTTGCGAAGTCTTCCCAAGGATTAACGGGGAATTGGGCCCCAAACTCAATGATGCTGTGATTCTGGCAGACTTGTAGAGGTACTGACTTGGTGGTCTTAGATAAGATCTGGAAGAATTTTCTAGACTGCCAGGCAGAGACTCTTGTTCTTATCTCTTTCTCCCAAACAAACAGAATCTCTCTGTGCTGTGCTACCTGGACCTGGGAGTAAGGGGACACAATTATCCCTGTGGCCACTACCAGTGGGACTGCACTGAGTTACACCTGAAGCCAGCAGAGCACTGGGTCTCACCCAAGGCCCACTGTAACCAGTACCTGTCCACCACTTATGTTCACTCAAGGCTCTGGGGCTCTCTGATCAGCAGGTAAGGAAGCCAGCCAGGTGAGTTACCTCAGACCCCAGGCAGGTTCAGAGATGCTGTTCAGGAGCCAGGTATTACAGTCAAAACCCTTAGAAATTTACCTAATGTTCTATTCTACCGTGGCTAAGCTGGCAATCAAACCACAAGACAAAGTCCTTCTCACTCTTCCCTCTCCTTTCTACAGGCAGAAAAGGCTACCACCCCCTTGGCCACCACCACCACCAGTCTATGAGGGGTTCTTCCAGGCCATCACCAATGTTGACTTAAAGTCCACGGGTCCTTCAGTCAGCTTGTGGTGAATGCTGCCAGGCCTGGGACTCACTCTGTTGGGAAGTGGGTTATCCTATGTCCCAGGGAATGTCCAGAAATCCTGATCAAGAGCCTATTCCTGGACTCAGAGACCCCAAGAGCCTCCTTGGTGCTGTACCTCACTGTGGCCCAGCTAGTACGTAAGGTGCAAGACAGTCCCCTTTACTTTTCTCCCTGCTTTTCTCAAACAGAAGGAGTCTTTCACCATAGCCACCACATCTTGGAATATGCTGGGCCACATCTGAAGCCAGCATATCTCAGAGCCCAAGGCCCATGGCATATTATCTGGGTATTGTTGTTGGTTATTCAAAGCCCAAGGGCTTTTTAGTCAGCAGGTGATGAATCCTGCCAGGACTGGGTCCTTCCCTTTAAGGCAATGAGTTCCCTTTTGGACAAGGGTTTGTCTAGAAATGTCGTCCATGAGCTAGGGCCTGGCATGGGAGGCTTTATGACTCTGCCTGGTACCCTAACATACTATAGCTGAGCTTGTAACCAAAACACAAGATGGAGTCCTCTTTACTCTTCACTCTGCTCTCCTTAAGCAGAAGGAATGAGTCATTTTTGTTACTGCAAGCTGTACTGCCTGGGGCTGGAAAAGAGGTGGCACAAACACTCCTTTATCCATGCCAGGTGATGTCTCTTTAGGTCACGTGCCACCATAGTCCATGATCTCTAAGTCCAGTCCACCACTAGGAGTTAACTAAAAATTGCAGTCCTTGTGTCCTAGACTGCCTTTTGAGTTTACCTAGAACCCTAGAGCACTTTAGCTTATGTTGGTGAGGCCTGCCAAATGATTGCAACTCAAGTTCCAGTCACTGGGATGTGTGATGGGTGATTCCCCTCTGGATAGGTCTGGTGCAAATGTTCTCTGTGTGCACGTGCTGGCTGAGCCCAGCATGACTTTGCTCTCCACTATAACAGGGCAGCATTGAGTTCAATTTAAAGTCTCACAATCTCTGTGCTCTCCCTCTCCCAAGCAGATTTCTCCATGCCATGTGGCCACTGCTGGGCTATGGGGGCAAAGTGACATAAGCACTTCTTTAGCTGCCTCATCTGGTACCTCAGTCAGTCATGTACCACCCCCAGTCCACTGGCTCTGAACCCAGTTCAGCACTAGGACTTGCCTAGGAATTGCATTCCTTGTGGCCTAGACTGTTACTCAAGTTCCTTAGGGCCTCAGAGTACATTAGCGTGTGGTTGCAAAACTTGCCAGAACTCAGGGTCTGACTGCTAGGATGGGCAATTCTCTTCTGGCTAGGGCAGGTTCAAATGCTCCCTCTATGGGTAGGCATCAGCTGGGTACAACTGGTTCTGCTGTCTGCTGTGACAGGGCAGCACTGAGTTAAATTCCGCTAGTTTCTGTGCTTTTCCTGCCCCATGTGCACAGATTCTCTGTGCCCAGTGGCTGCTTCTGGGGGATAGATGAGGGTTGACTTTTGTAATTCAAGATTGTCTCAATCTACCCCTTTTCAGTGCCTCTTTTAGCAATATGAAGTTTAAGCAAGGTACTGTGAATGCTCACCTGATTTTTGGTTCTATTGATGATGCTTTCTGTGTGTAACTAGTTGTTAAAATATGGCATTTTTTGCACAGGATAGGCCACTTTGCTGCATCCCCTGAAATGATTTTTTAAATGGTTAGCAGTCAACTTCCATAGCAGCTAGGGTGTGGGGGTATAGGGGTATAGGCTATTAAGGGGAAGATGAGCAGTGCAGCATCCACTGTGGAAAAATATTTTTCATTAAATAATACATTCAATATATAAATCAACAAATAAAATACTCAGACATTTGAACCCATTCACAGAATTATTGTGAATGTGACAACATCCATAATTATGAATTATTATGAATGTTGGGGAACACAGGAGGATTATGTGGAGGTTCAAATCCCATAACCATTGCTCCTTTCATTAACATAATTTTTCTAAAACAGATATATCTTGTGAAAATTCTGAATTAAAAAAGGCACTCTTTCTTCAAATGACACAGTAATTACATTTTCAAAAATTCAGTCTACGTTAAAACTATGTTAAAAAAAAGTGTTTGTGACTAAATCAGAGTCAGGTTCTAGAATTGAATGATAAACAAGGCTTTCACCTTTAGAATATCTAGAGGGATATTTGAAAGTTGTGAGCAACTTTATAATATTCTTAATTTTGTGATTCTGTCAACATTAATGATTCTCTCCTGACTCAAACACTAATGCCAGTAACAACCTCTCCCAATCATTAGGACACACAAAATTCTCTCATCAGAAATTTCCAACCTGCTTCCCTGAAATTTCCAAAATAACTCTAGGTTATGATACAACCCAACCAAGAACTATTAATACAGGCAAATTAATCTTTAGTTAATGAATTGGGGACATGCTTATGTTTCATGATTAAATATCCCACATTTTCCAGTTACGTTCCAAGGGCACCCTAGAAAGACTCAAACACACACACACATATTCCCATACAACATATACACATGTACATACTGGGGAGAAGGGTGTTGGGAAAAGTATGGGACTAGTATAATAATATAAGAGCTACCAAAATGCTATATATCACTAAGTAGATGCATGTTACTTTGTAAATCTAAAATGGAATCTCAAGTTCTATTTACTGGTCTAATTATTATATTTTCATATATACTTAGAATTATGTAATTCATTTCTAAAAACTTCAGATAGCATCCAAGAAGACTGTCAATCAGAACATAATGACATTCTAACATTATGGACAAAGATGTAGAGAGTAAAATAATTAACAGAGAGGGAAAAGGTCAAAATAAATTTAGAGAATGAACGGCTTTTCTTATTACACCATATTTGCAAAGTGAGTTGCAATAGTTGACCTCCCTTGGGCTCAAAATTGTAGCCATTTGGATTAGTTCTTCTCTTAACAATTATAATAATTCAAAAACTTATTTGGGCAGTCATACTACATTGAAAAGTGTCCATAAAAACTCTTGGGGTCTTCGAGTAAATAATAATCTGGCTTTCTCTTTTTGGTGCATCTATGTTATCATGTGCATCTTAAAGAATATAATTCAAACAACTGTGAAATTCAAACTCAACCCTGAGTTTCTCCCAAAAGAAAATGGACAGCAAAAAGGAGAGGCACAGAAGGAAAACAAGATTGTCATCGCATTAGGCAGAGGACCGAAGAAAAATGTATTGGAATATGTTCATCATGCCTAACTGCCTTCACAGACTGTGTATACTTGCCTTATAACCTGGACATGCTGAAAAAGGCTTTTAGCTACTGCATAAATTATTTTTCCTTGATCAGAAGCAATAAAGAACCAGAGGAGTCTCAGCAGGCTGAAGTATCCAGACAAAGCTAGATTTATGGGGAAATAACTGCTACTAATAATTATAATAATTACTACTCAGAGAAAAAGATATCCGTCATTAAAATCATCTCCTTTTCTTATGCTCTGAACATCATTTCCTGTGTCTTCTTTGAATACATTTTCACAATTTTCATCAACCTCCCACAACCATTTAACTTGCTATACTGTCTTCCCTTCTAATTTTTCCTATATATTCTTTCCAGATTGATCTTAAATTGCTCTCTTTAGTTACTCCAGGGGAAAAAATATTTAAAATATGAATCATACCAATTTAAGTCATCTAGTTTGCTTTCAAAGTCCTTAACAGTTTGCTCCATCCAATATTTTCATCTGTATTTTTTAATAATCTCTGAAATGAGTTCTTCCCACTGTTCTACTCAAGCTTATGTGCTAAATGTAGTTACCAAATTCTAACGAGACAGCTTCAAGTATAGTGGAGGAATATTCTGGATCCTCTACTTAGGAATCTAACGTCAAATTAGTTCACTGTTGTGCTCTTAAGTTACAGTGTTATCATGTCATTTTACTATTTCTTATCTTTTGAATACAGTGACCAGGAATAACTAGATATGTCATTTGTCAAGAATCTTTACCTTACTTTTTGTCACTGCTGTGGAGGATTAATATAATTTACATATTCAACTGAAATATTGATGCTCTATGGTTGTATGGACAGGAAATTACTTGAGTGTCAAGAAGTTGAGCTAAATGTCACAAGGAGACAGGTGCTCAAAAGGACAGGGTGTTCCAGGACAAACGTTTGAAAGTTAAAGATAAAAATTTTAAAGGATAAGCCTAATTCTCCCATTTTTTCCAATAATTATTTCTATAATTGTGATCAGATAATGTAAGATGTTATCATGTTACAATGCAGTTAAGTTTAGGAAAATATTGTGAAAGCTTGCCTTAGAAGAACGCTTAACCTTCGGTCTTACTATCTTGCTTTGGAGCTAGTATGGAGGCATCAACAGCTCCAGTTCCCATAGTACCCAAACGAGCTTCATGAAATCTCCTAAATTTCCTGAGCCAGACTAGTTCTTCTTATTATTATTTTTAAGTATCTACAGAACTCCGAAGAGATGCTATCACTATAAAAGTAATCATAGACACTTACACATTTCATGTATGCTGGATCTTACTATGTTTACTCATGCTTTTTTCTTCCATCTGGAATATTACTAGGACTCTTAAGTACCAATCAAAGCCCTATAAATTATTTGAGGATTAGCTCAGTCTTGCTTTTATGGTTTGTTTTCATGAGTTTCTATTAAATAAGAAGGATGATTAGATTAACAGAATGGAAATCAATGAAAGTAGAAGTTGTTTTTACCTCATGGATGTATAACACCCCAAAATAAAGAAAACTTTATAAAGCATTCACACCCAAGGTTAAGTATTCAGACTACCCCTTCCTTTCCTTGCTTTTCTTTGAAATCTTCTCTGCTTGTCTTTGAAAATCTATTCAGTCTCTTTATTGTATAATAAAGCATATGTCTGATATTTGTCCCTAGTTCCTGGGAGATAACCTCTAAATTCTTGGAATTTCCCAAATAATATGAGTATTTTTGTTGTTCATGGTTAGTCCTTAGATCATACCTGAGTCTGTGCTGAGGATATGACTCAGGATAGGGCCAGAAAGACGAATCATGTGATTAGAGGGTTACAGCTTCTAGCTACTTGGTATCAGCCTAACCTCTCAACTGCTTGGAGAATAGAAAGGCTAAAGGGTGAGTTGAATCACATGGTCAAGGATTCAATCAATAATGCCTACATAACGAAGCCCCAACAAAAACTCTAGACACTGAGCTCAGTAGAGCTTCCTGGTTAGGGAAGACATGATATGCTGGGAGAGTAATGAACCCTTATTCCACGGGGAAAAGACACAGAAGCTCTGTATTCTGAACCCTCTCAGACCTTGCCCTGTATGTCTCTTCATTTGGCTAGTCCTGACTTGAATCGTTTATAATAAAAATGCCACCACAAATTTAGTGCTTTTCTGAGTCCTGTGAGTCATTCTAGTGAATTAATGAACATGAGGCAGTTGTTAGTGGGAATCTCCAAATTTGTAGCCAGTTGGTCAGAAGTATTGGTCGTCTGAGGATACCTGAAGTGCAGCAGGTATCTGAAGTGAGAGTCATCCTGTGGAGAACTGAGCCCTTAACTCACGGGGTCTGCAGTAACTCCAGTAGGTTAGAGCCAGAACTGAATTGCAGTACACCAGTTTTTGTCAGAATACTCATACTTCTCTTTTCAGGTCTGATACTTCTGCCTGTATATTGCTACTTTACTCTCTCATAACTTTGGTTTACATGAGCCACCTTTGGAATATTTTAATCTCTTTTGTTGAGGCATAACGACTGCCAGAGCCTACTTCCTATCTTTTCAACTGCACAGGCAAACCTCATTGACCACTGAACAATATTTTGCTCAGTTTTGATGAATCAGTGGATTTAGACTAAGTAAAGAATTATTTTCTTGCTTAGAGGAACTTGTAAGTGGCAAACAGTGTTTTCTGCATCCTCTTCTCAAAGGTTCAACATCTAATACAAAGATTTTCCCTGCATATCTTGCGGGTCCATTTTTATCCCTTAGTGTTCTGAAAATGAAAGCAACATTTCATTGCTTTCCAGATGAAAATGAGTTTATTCAGCCCATTAAAAACACACAGTATAATCTAAAATCAAT
The DNA here is from genome assembly GCF_009828535.3 of Hylobates moloch. Lineage (NCBI taxonomy): Eukaryota > Metazoa > Chordata > Mammalia > Primates > Hylobatidae > Hylobates > Hylobates moloch. Next base: position 69,623,900 of record NW_026652286.1, on the reverse strand, counting down.
ACTTTCATGTGACAGTATGAAGCATTTTTATATTAATAAATGTATTAACAGTATTGATTCTAAATCTGAACCTTCTTACCATGGGATATAAAGTCCTGCTCCCCCACAAACCTGTTTATGTACAAACTATGTACTTCCAAGTGCTCGATTGAGCAAAGTGTAATAATTTTCTCATCAATCAAATAGTGAACAAACCAAAACTTTTGGTTTAGTGAATCACAAAGGAAAAGGCTCCTTAGTCCAGTTCATATGTCACAAATTTTCAATCAAAGGGTATTATAGCTGTTTGAATGCCCAACTAAGATCCGAAGACAAAGTCTCATTGAAAAGTGGGTATGTCAATGCTGTGAGCAATAAGAAAGACAAAGTCCTCATCTAATTTGTCCCTCCTCAATAACATATGATTTTGGAGATCAGTTCCTTATGTTTAAATGCTTCAGTCTCTTAGTGTCTCTGAGCTTGATCTCCTGAAAGACAGGGAATATGACTGGCCCAGCTTGCACACTATCAGTTCAATCCACTGTGAATAAAGAAGCTGGGATTACTTTGTACCAGTATGGTCACATCAGTTTACCAGGCATTTTAAGGTGGGAACTCAAAAGGATACAGGCTTGGAGGCAAAAAGTATTATGATTAAAAGTGCCCAAAGATTTACCTCATAATGTATTTTTTTATTATTATTGTTGTTGCTGTTATTGTTATTTGTTAGGTTTCCTATAAGTATTACCTCCATAGTTTAACGTGGAATATTTTACATTCATCATCCAGGACTGACATAGTATAGGCCTCACAATAGATGATTAATAAATCATTGGTGATAGGTTATTAGAAAATGAGATTATACTTAAATCTTTGTCCATGGTGAGGATTTGGGAGATGATTGTTTAAAAAGGCTCTGGAAAACAAACAACATTTTATCAAAATGTATCACTATATGTGCCAAAACATGTGAAATGCAAAGCATATAGTAAACTGAGAACTGGTGTGATATAGTGAAAAGGACCTATAGTCAACGAGGTAAAGACTGAGATACAATTTCCAGGTCACTCTTAACTATTTTTATGTCTATTATCAAGTTATTTTCAGATCTTCAGTTTCTCTATTGGTAAGTAAGAGATTTGGGGAAAATGGATTTCAAGTTGCCCTTAAATAATTCCCTACAGATACAAAATGTTATGTCATCTAGTGTAATAATTTCAATGCTCTAAGTTACTATTAAAGAAATATCAGTGTTCTAGAAGTATAATGAAAGAAGGCATGAAGAAAGAAATTTTTAGAAGACATATATTTATTGTGCCCTATAGTTTTTATTATGTACTTGTTAAGGTATTCTTAGTTATATTATTTAATTTCATCCTCATAAATAGTCCATCAAAACTGGCTTAAGCATTCAATGAATATATTGGATTGCATAATTGAAAAGTCTTTCAGGCATGGCTTAGATTCAGAGTCTAACAAAACAGCCTTCAGGTGTATTGATCAGCTAGCTGTGCTCTTCCATGGGTTGCCTTCATTTTCAGAAGGGTGTTTCCCTTCAGAGTAGCATGATCATTGTAGCAGATCCTGCCTACCATCCTGCAGTCTCATTATGTGAAGAAAAAAAAAAAAAAAGCAACTTAGAACCAAGATTTTGGGGATACCACATGCCCAAATCAGACCCTATGTTTATCCCTGAACCAACCACAGTTGCCCAATTAATAAAATACATTGATTTGTTCTCAATCGATTTGCTGCATCACAAGTAACATAAAATACATAAAAAGAGTAGAAAAAAGGGAAGGAAACTCTAGGCCCTATTTCTGAAATTAGAAAGCAGAAGTTAGAATAGTGGATTCATTCATTCAACAAATGTTTAATGGCCATTGTTCATAAGCTGGACACTATACTAGGCACTGGGGATATTGCACTAAATGATTAGACGATGTCTTTGGCTTTCATGCAGATCAGGTTGGTGAGACTAGGAGATAGAAAAAGCTATTTTGAGAGTTGATTACTATTTGTTTCTTCAGGATCCCAGAGAGAAGGCAAATGCATTGAAGTAGGCCCCATATTTTATGCCACGTTTCCCACAGATTTCCCACATTTTAAATTCATAAGCAGCACGGGAACCAAAAGCTAAGAAGCTGTGTTGGAAGTGGTGACTAAAATATGTTTTAATAGAATGGAAATATAGACATAATTCAAAATGTAGAATGAGGCTAAACGGAGTTTAAATCTTTACTTTTCTAGCTTTATCCAGAAAGTGTTACAAGTAAGGATTGATTGAAAGCACTTCAAATTTCTACATAGAAGCTATAATGTCCTTTACACTATTTAAACAATCCAATTGTTCTATTTCTTACTCTTTATTTTTAATATTGTTTATTCTGTTTTCTACGTTATGTATATGCACAATTTTGTTTTTGTTTTTTGGCCTCTATAAACATGTAGCTTACAGTCAAAGTGATATGATTTAACAATTTAACTCCTCTCAGTAACATGTTTTTTCTATTCCAGAGAATTCTTGCCCAGGAAAATAAAACTGTAAATAACTTTATTGCTCATTTTAGGAAGTTCCCATGAAATCATTTAATGGACATCAAATTATTCACCTTCTAAACAGAACATGTCAAAGAACTGTTTGCTACCTAGGATTTCAAGATTTTTATATTCTCAACTTGAAACTCTCACCTTACTGTGTCCGTCAATCCTCAGCTACTAAATCATGGACCTTATCTTAAGGAAGCCCCTGCTTCAAAAGATCCACCTAAAACCAGGCTCTAAAACCTTAAATCTCTTCTGCTTCTGCCCTCTCTACTTACAGATGCTACTGCACCTGGAATTGGTTCCTTTCATCGAGTTCTTGTTCTAGCTGACTTCAAGAATGAAGCCACGGACCCTCGCAGTGAGTGCTACAGTTCTTAAACATGTGTGTGTCCAGATGGTGTGTCCGGAGTTTGTTCCTTCAGATGTATCCAGAGTTTCTTCCTTCCGGTGGCTTCCTGGTTTTGCTTGACTTCAAGAGTGAAGCCGCAGACCTTCGCAGTGAGTGTTACAGCTCATAAAGGTAGTATGGACCCAAACAGTGAGCAGCAGCAAAATTTATTGTGAAGAGAGAAAAAGCAAAGCTTCCAGAGCGTGGAAAGGGACCCAAGCAGGTTGCCGCTGCTGGCTCAGGTGGCCAGCTTTTATTCCCTTATTTGGCCCTGCCCACATCCTGCTGATTGGTCCATTTTACAGAGCACTGATTGGTCGATTTTACAGAATGCCGATTGGTCCCTTTTTACAGAGTGCTGATTGGTGCATTTACAAACCTTTAGCTGGACACTGAGCACTGATTGGTGTGTTTACAATCCTGTAGTTAGACAGAAAAGTTCTCAAGTCCCCACTGGACCCAGGAAGTCCAGCTGGTTTCACCTCTCACTACTAAGACTCTGTCAAGGTAGTCAGCTCCCTTACAAGCTTTGCCTGAAGAGGTGGTTTTGTTGGATTTTTATGCAGCCAGAGAGAGTTTAACTACTCTGATTCTAACTTGGAGTTTCTGCATATACTTGTTGAAATGATTTATGAATGAATTGTAGGTTCATTAAGATTTTGAATAGATCACATTTTGTAGTACTGTAGTTAAGCTATAAAAATTCTGTAGCAAATTATCAAGAATCATGTTAATAAAACTCTCAAGGCTATATCATTTCCACATGATTTCTGTTGTCTTCTTAAAGAATATTTTAAAGATTTCTGAAGAAAGAAGTGGGTATGGTCTGAAAGGAAATGTGCAAACCATTTGCAGACAAAGAATGAAATTAAAATTGACCAATTTGACTACTCATTGATACTTGATGAAAAGCACTGTATCCAGGATTACAAATTTAGATTCTTTATGAACTGTTTTCTGATGAAGTATAGAAAGTCAATCTCAAAAGCCCTCAAAGGCTTTTGTGCAGTCTTTTATTTTTCTCAGCAGCTGTAAGTGCAAAAAATCCTTGTTGAAATTAATGCAAGATAAGGGGGTATCAAAAACACAATCTAGTATCCAAGGAATATTTACTTTAAGCATTTTGGTTCATTTAAGTAACTGCAAACAATGGCTTGTCTTACTACCTCCTTAAGGGAATTGCCTTCCTAAAACTTAAGCTTATTTTTTGGTGTGCGGTTAAAATGTCAATTTTTCCATGATTACATTAATCTCAGTGCCAGGATTAGAACTCGAAATTTAGAGTCTCAGTCTAGAGTCGATTAGACAAGAGAAGAATTATAGTATTGACTACTTTGTCTTCCAGAGAGAAATAATGCAAATAGGTATAGCCTTAGGGTGACAAAATTATACATTGGCCTCTCAAAGTCCTGGTATCTCAGGGTTTTTTTTGTATAGAGAGAAGGTAAATTCAATGAATAGTTGGCAAAATAAGTGGCAATCTTTAAATTCCAGCAGCAGTCTTTGCCTTTGAGAGAAAAGGATTTTCTCACACAGAAAGAGGGGAAATCCACAGCATCTTATGGCAAGGTATTCCAAAGACAGGAGTAGTTCAGATGGAAAAAAAGGACAAAAGGTAGCCAGGTGATTTGGGGCTTACTCCTACTGGGCAGTTAGACAAAATAGATTGTGAAATGCTTTTGCAGACAACAGTGCCCTATAAAAATGCCAGCCCATTAATCATGGATGATTTTAATTACTGTGATATTGATTAGTATAGCAACTATGCAAAATCTAAGCCAGACACTGTGCTTTCCTGAGCTTGCTTTTTTTTCCTCTCCTCTCAGTTTTATGAACAGCTGGCTTAACCAAAGCCTATTTTAAGACGCAAAAAAGAGCAAACATTAATAAAATAAAGTTGAAGGTTGTAGAGGGGGTACAATGAGACGTTACTGAATAAAAGGGAATTCTGGTTTCTCTTAGAAAACTTGGATTTTTCAAAAATGCTCTGCAAAATATTATGCCTCTAGGGAATGATTCAGTTAATTTATTATAGTAAATGCATGATTGGTTCTATTTGGTTTTATTTCCTAAATAGAATATTTGTAGTTATTTTAAAAGATATATACGTGATATATATTCTTTAAACTATGTATGTGCATCCTGTACTTTGGGGCCTATTCTCTCTGCTTCTGTTGAAACGTTGTCTTCCTACACATGATTTTAGTTCATACAAATGGCAGTAAAAAAAGTCCTTTGATTTCAATGAAGTAATATATCTGGTATTATATCAGATTCACATATGAGTACACTACAACTCAGTTGTACAGAGAAGCATAACTTCTTTAGTTTTCTATAACTGATCTAATGATCTGTATAAACAACTTACTGCATAGTAATAGATAAAATTTGGATTTAAAAACCTCAAACTTTCCATTTAATATTCTTAATTTCTTTTAGTTTTAAATACTCTCTTAATTCATTGAAGATTTCAGATAAATGCTCAAGATTTCAGATTTAAATTTCCTGTCCACATGGCCCCTCAAGATGACCTCTGCATGTCTAGGGTGGGAATTGTAACAGATCTTATGGAGGGTGAAGAAGGAAGATGGCAGAGAGGCCAAAGAAGACTTGATGTTCTTACAGGTAAGTCCTTACTCTACCTTCCCAAGCAGATTGTTTATGCAGCCAGGTCTCATCATTTTTGTGGTCCCTGAATTAATATATCCTGAGATGCTTCCGGTACTAATTAGCATTAAGCTGGTATCTGATGATGAATTCCCAACTTTTCTCCTTTTGTTCGTAAAAATCTCTGTACTCTGCAATCTCCTCATTCTCAGCTCCAGCTAAAGTCTATTAATCTAGCACATCTTTTGTTTCCCACAGAAACATGAAGAAACTTTTGGGTCCTCTGCATTCTCCAGTAGGCTAAGGGGAGCCAGGATCCCTGTCTTAGGCTCATCAATCCAGCCTCTTCCCCAATATTCACTCACAAATCAATCTAATCTCTTCTCTCATGGTCAGACTGGCTCTGAGACAAGTGAGGATCTTCTAATACAGGATTTCAGCCTCTCAGGAGCTCTCCTATGGAAAGCTGGCTTCTCACAAGGGTAGTGAGGTAGGATGAAAAGCAAGAACACTGATGTGAGACTTGCCTAACCCCTTTTCCTGTCTTTCCTACCTTTTCTCAGAAGGATAGTACATTCAAAGCAATAAGCTTAACAGCATATGATAATGCATCTGAAAAAGCTTATAAAAATAATTTTTCATCTTAATAACACATTTTTATGCCAAAACATGCTTAAGTGCCTTATTTAATCTTCATAGCAACCTTGTAAATAGATACCAATTATAGCCATTATAATGAGAAGTTTCAGTGCTCAAGAAGGGTAAATAATTTTTGTAGTATCACACAGCTAATATATGTTATTCATATCCATCTATGTCTGACTGCAGAATGATGTCCTTAAGTTCTATGATCAAATGGAAGAGGGCAAAGAGATGATTCACCCATGTATATACCCCCCATGGAAAACAAATATCCAGAAAAAGAAGACAAGACCATGCAAACATAAAAACTGAAAACTTGAAGAGTTTTTATGTTATAACATAATACAATAATTATCTGTCGTTGGAATTTATAATGCGTATGTTGGGCCAATAGCAGTAGGAAAAATCATTTAGCAATTATAGAATACTAATGCTTTTTAGAGTTACTAAGTAAAGGACATCCATGTGTAGACACAAATTCCTGGATCTTGAATAAAAATATTGATATTAAGTCACTTTGTACTTGAAATATCTAAAGCAGTTTTTGTTTCTCACATGAAACTTTAATAAAATACAGAGAGTTGGAAAAGTTCCAGGGAAAGGCCCTAAAGCTAGATATGTTGGATGGATTATGTGACCTGGTTTGAAGGAGTGATTACCTCATCACCAGGGAAAAATGGATTGCAGGTGACCCATGACACGTAGTTGTTCATAGCACGTAGTTTCTTATCAGCGAGTAGGACTGAGAGTTCAAGTGGCTGCTGCAAATGAGCACTATGATGGCAATGAGAAATACAGAGACTGAGGTGAGCTGGGCTTCTTCTGCTTGAACTGGGTAGCATGAAGAGAGAAAATTATAGCTCAGGGCTGTAAACACATGACTTTATGCTGCTTTCCAAACTCACCTGTGCCAATAGGTTTAGTCTTATTTGAGTCTTTTAAAAGAATCTCTTATCTCCCATGGCCACTGACTGAGATAACAATAAATCAGACACAGAAACCAATTCAAGGAGTTACAAAATTATGCAGTAATTTGAATTCCTGACCTTGCCAGGTCTCTTGTGTGAAAGTCAGGGCACTGATTGGGAAAGACGGAGGCTCTCAGAATCATAAGGAAATATTTGGGTGAATTATAATAAAAATAAGTTTTATAAATTCCATATCCCATTGATGTTTTCTTGCCTATAGAAGTAGCCACTCTTTGCCATTCTGTCAAAGAAAATCATGCCTTGCTTGAAGACACTGAAATGATCTTACCTACATCAGCCAGGGTCCAGAAAAAAGACAGAAACCACACCAATTACTTGAACAGACAGAGAATTTAATATAAAAAATTGCTAAGTAGAAAAATAGTAGCCAGGTAACTGAGAGGATAAAATGAGAACTATGAGGTATTATAAAGCTGGGGCTGCAGAAGACAGCTTTTGTCCTTAAGTCTGAGGGAACAAAGGGAATGGTGGGCATTATTAAAACTTAGAAACTTACAGGAATTAAGCCTGAGACGCTGGGACCCAGACCTTTGAAGAGCGGATGTCGGCCTGCTAAAGCTGGTGAGTTAAAGTGGGTGCATAATAAAGTTGGTTATACCAATGCTGGAAAAATTACACAATGGATATAGCTGATTCCACTGGAAGAAACTCCCACTTCCCGAGTGGAGAACCGTTGCTGGGGTTACTTTTACAGAAACCAGAAGAAGCAAACACTAAATTCACATGGAGGAAACCGGAAGAAGAAAGAAGTTTCTCTTTCCTCTAGCCTTGCAGTCTCTTTCTAGTGCCCCTTTATTGCAGATCCTAGTACAGAGCCCGGTGGCCAACCAGCAATGTATTTGCAGAGACCCAGCTCTGGGATCATGAGTACAGAAGGGTGGGTTGGAAGCTGACAATCCCTTAGTAACTGTCACATCACCTTAGGCCATTACTTCAAAGGACTTGTAGATTATCCTCATGCCCTGTTGCTGCCACCCCTTGTGGCTTTCAAACACATAACTAGACTTACATCCTAACAAGCCTCGGGAGGACAAATGCAAAATCTGACTTGAGAGGAGATGGTGCACATATCAGAAAGAAATAGCTGCAAGGTTTTCCTGATTTATACAGACACAAACTTAGGGAATATGTATAAGAATGGATTCTGTGGCTTCTGACAAGGGAAGAATGAACATATTAGAGAACGTGAATTTATGATTAAAGATGCACATACACAAAATTTTGGATTCAAGTCCATCTCCAGCACTAACAAGTTTTATGACCCTGGACAAGATGATTAATTGTTCTTTGCCTAATTTCTCACACCTATAAAATGAGTAAAATAATTATATTGCCCCATGAGACTATTGCAAAGATTAAATTAATTTATATATGTATCTGTTTAGAGAAGTATCTGGAACATAGTTAAGTACTATAAGAACATTAACAAATAAGATACAGGCAGCTAAAAGTGACTTGAATTGTCGGATGTTTAAATGAATGTTGGATACATCAGTTGCCTAAATTAAATCCAGTTTTTAGAAACTCTTTTTATAATATGATGGAAGAAATCTAACAATTTAAGGCGATAAGAGTTCTGGAGTACATTTTTTATGATCTATTCACCCACTCTCATCTATATCACCCTGTGGAGTCACTAAATATATATTATTCTAGGTTTCCTAAAGGGATTTGCAGCCATTTACCAAGATGGGTCTATATTTTACACAAAGAAAAGAAAGGAACCTTGGTTTTTCAAGGATTACCATATAATGGCTCGCAGTTAGCAATACCTTACTTGGATTCTCCTATGTTACTGACCTGTACAAGTCAGAATAAGAGTGTATATAAAGCAAATAATACAGAGTTTAGCTTGAGTTCAGCTCTTACAGCAGGCCTATAAAACAACTCTCTGTTTATTTCTATCATCTTTGATTGCATAATTGGAATTGGATTACATAATTACATAATTGGCAGCTAGATGAATTTCCACACTGATCCCCCCTCACTCATGGAATGGGGACTACTTTGCTTATAAGGCCTAGGTAAAAGTCTTTGAATTTCCCCACTTCACCAAAATGATAAACCGAATTCGATCTTGCATCCCTGGTGAACCACAAAGACTAGTGCCACTGTAAGTCTTGAAGGATGCCCAGGTGGTGATTTCTCTCATGTCTCAATTTAAGTAGCAGAAGATAGATTGCTGTTGTGAAGAGAAGATGGATCCGTCTTGGATAAAGAGAGTGAGTTATTTTAAGCTTGATCAGGGAATTAAATGCATTTGGGCTGCTGTTCCTCCTGTGATAGCTTTATTCTAGCAAATCAACATTCTGCTGATAACTGGTAAGCAGTTTTGAAAGCGCAAATTCTTTTACTTTCCCCATCTTAATAAGCAGATGCAGTTTAGCTTCAGGTCAGAAGTACACCTTTGCTAGTTCACCTCTGGCTCTCTGCATAAACTGGCCCCCAAAATCTTGATTATCTCACTATTCTACAGGATATTAGATGAGTCCACTGCATTGATAACATTGTGTTGACTGAATTTGGTGAGCAGAAATGTTATAAATGCCTATACATACATATAGATGTGTGTGTGTGTACATACATATAGGGATGTGTGTGTGTGTGTGTGTATGCTGGAGAATGGGAGGTGAACATCACAAAAACTCAGGGTGCTATCTTAAGGTTGGACAGAGATCTGGGGATGTTGAGGTAACCATCCAAAGTAATAAACGATTGACTTAATATTACACAACTATTACTCACCAGCTTCCTCAGTACTGGAGAGCAGGGATGTTGGTAATGTTGGGAGTTGATATTATGTGATTTTAAATCAGAGTCCAAGGATAGCTGGCATGATGGCTCATGCCTGTAATCGCAACTACTCAGGAAGCTAAGCCAGGAGGATCTCTTGAGGCCAGGAGTTTGAGATCAGCCTGGGCAAAAAAAATATATATATATTATATATATATATATATATATATAATATATATCCTTTTTAGTTTATTTATCCTATATATCCTTATTTGGAGCAGCTAGTTATTTTATATATATATATATAGATAGATAGATAGATAGATAGATAGATATATAGATATATAGATATATATATATCTATATATAGATAGATATATATATATATATATATATCTCCACCCAGGGTGGCAGATATCTGCAGTCTCAGCTACTCAGGAAGCTGAGGTGGGAAGATCCCTTGAGCCCAGCAGTTTGAGACCAACCTGGACAATACAAAGTCCAATTATATCACCTTATTCCATTCTTTTCATCCTTACAACAGTTTTGCAATTACCTAAATCTTGTATTAAATTTCTACCTGCTTAAAAACACAACAATACAGGGTTCTGTTATTGTGCTAAACCTTGATGGGTACTGAATTGCTACTATGAACAAATTACCACAAATTTAGCAGATTCAAACAAAACCCATTTATTATCTTACAGTTCTGGAGGACAGAAGTCTGAAATGGGCCTCACTGGGCTAAAATTAAGTCATCCACTGGCTGCATTCCCTTTTTAAGCCCTTAGAGGAAAATTTAGTTTCTTAGTTTTTCCAGTGTCTAGAGGCTGCCACAGACCTTGGCTACATCCCCATTCCCTCCTCAAGGCCAGCAATGGTCATTCCAGGCTTTCTCACTTTGTGTCACTCTGACGCTAACTCTCCGCCTCTATCACTTATAAGGATCCCTGTGATTATATTGGGACTACCCAGATAATCCAGGATAATCTTTCAATTTCACAGTCAGCTGAGAAGCAAATTTAATTTCATCTTCACCTTAATTCCCCCTTTCAATGTAACATAACACATTCATAGGCTCCAGGGGTTAGAATGTGGTCATCTTTGAAGAATCATATTTTGGATACTACAGACACCTTTTCTTTACCCCTAACATCATGTTATCGTGAAAAAGAAGTTCCATTTAGTAAGCTTCTTGGTCTCTTTTTGACCTCCCAGAGTTCAAGTTTTACTGAACTTGAAAGACATAAATGAGCACACATGGCTCATCTCCTTCTATATTCCCATAGGACTCTGGTGGGGTACTGAGAGTATGCATGGCGCTATCTGTAAAATGGTTCCTGGGGAGGCAGGAAGCTGTGTTACTAGCTGGATGAATAATCCTGGGGTGCCTAATCCAGGGTCAAGTGATAACCAGACCTTTACCAATACATCTAAGGTACATTGCCTAAAAATTATCAGTGGTTAAATATTATATCTCTGACTATCTCTCCAGTGTCTACATCTCAATGGATTCTCAATTCTGACATATAAATTAGGAGTGTCATATATTATCTTCATAATGTGCCAAAAGAAAATGATAATATCGGCCGGCCGCAGTGGCTCATGCCTGTAATCTCAACAATTTGGGAGACCAAGGTGGGCGGATCACGAGGTCAGGAGATCGAGACCATCCTGGCTAACATGGTGAAACCCCATCTCTACTAAAAATACAAAAAAAAAAAAAAAAAAAAAAATTAGCCAGGCGTGGTGGCGGGCACCTGTAGTCCCAGCTACTCTGGAGTCTGAGGCAGAAGAATGGTGTGAACCCGGGAGGTGGAGCTTGCAGGAGCCGAGATTGCACCACTGCACTCCAGCCTGGGATACAGAGCAAGACTCCATCTCAAAAAAAAAAAGAAAAAGAAAAGAAAATGATAATATCTGTTACACAGGTAGTTATAAGCATTAAAGGTTCTATATATTTAAATGCTCAAAATAAGTGAGTCCTTAATAAATAATAGTTATATTAATACTATCATTATCTAGGCCAGTGAAAGAGGACAAACAGAAATAACTAAAGGTTTTAGGTATCAAATAAAGTGGGATTTGTAAAACTATTTCATGAAATGTTGAATAGAAGTGAGTTTTTAAAATAAAATCATAATTACTGCATATTTAGCTTCAATATATCTGTTTCTTATCACTAAGAATACAAAAAGTGAACGAGTAATACGTTTTCTGGAATGCCTTGTCCTTACCATTCTTTGTAAGAAATGCTTTCAACTCTTCAAGGCCAGTCTAAATTGCAAAGTCTATTATGAGAGGGTTTGTAGTAGTCAACTGAGTTAAATGTAATAAACTGACAAGGCTGTAACATGAGGTGTATATAAGTATTTCTAATGATCTGATATGTCTATCATCTATACATTGCAATTTTGTTCTATTTCTTTTAGAAGAAAAACTACTGAAAAGGCATCGCCTAATTCTTTGCCATCAGAAATAATATACTATGAAGTTTACTATGGCTTTTTATTGATCCATTTTTTTTCATAATTATGAACAGATAATTTATTAAGTAGTTCTATAGAGGGCCATTGTGTGACTTCTTTGCTGATCTATATGTTTAATTTTGGGAATAAATTTCCTACGTTTTTTATTTGTCAATTTTTATATTTTAATAAAAAGAGAGTAGACATTTTTTGCAAACAAAATTATTAAATAAAGATGATGGATGCCATTTCTAAAGTTAAATTCTTATACTAAGTAATAGTTTTAAATTATATTTATTATTACAATAGGACTTTACAGCTGCATTTGGATTATTTTATTTTTTGGCATTCATAACCATTTTAATATTTTTTCAAGTGTAGTTTATTATATTTAAAGTGCCATAAAATTTGTTGGCTAACTATGCTAGAACCTCTACCAACCTTCCATTCCAAAACCTGGCTAAATCCCACTAGGTCCTTCACAATGATTTATATACTGCTTCATCTAGGTAGAGTTCTTTGAGTACCCCTTAAACTTTCTTGGGTACCCTTTCTGTGCAACTCCACGTATGTCTCTTATCAATTGCCCTTGTTTTTGCTCATTTGTTTATTTTTCTGTCTCTCAGTAGAAGGTAGTATCCCCCACAGCAGAAAAGCATGTAAATTTGCTCATCATTTTATTCAAAATGCCTAGTACAGTAACTTACACATTGTGTTCCATTTACACAATAAGATGCATGATACTTACTATTTATTTCCTTAAGTTTATCAAATATTTATCACTGATTCATAATGGAGACAAGCACTATTGAGGTGGTATTGTTGCAACACAAATGGTACATTTTAGTGTATGAATTGCATTCACGATCAGAAACCGATTTTAATGGATACATTTATATTAATGTCAAAAAAAAAACAAAAATGTTTCATTAACTTCTCACTTTGAGTGGTAATTTGAATATAACATGGTAATAGGCTGTTTTCCTCTTTCCCCAGGAAACCAAAAACCACAGCTTCAGGATGACCATGAGCCAGCCAAAGTAGCAAATGCAGAGCTTTCCACCAGATACTACATTTTTGTCATTATAATAAGCCCATGAGTCACTAACTAACTCCTGGTCATTTTCAGTTTCTAATATTTAACACACAGTTTGAAATGCTGGTTGCTTCCAGCTGAAGCTAATTAGTTTGGGTAATATGTTAAGCACTTTGTCAGATGTAATATCCCTCATTCCTCTCCAAATAAGCATACTGTTTATTATATAATTTCTGTAATAGCATTTTTCCTATGATCTGATACTAAGGCCAACCTTGTGGTGGAATAAATAAGGCCAACCACTGGATAAATTATAAAATAAGAAGTAGATGCCAGACATAGCTGCTCCACTAGGCGGTATGTTCTCTGGGCAGCCACTGGGACCACACCACCCCTGCTGGGGCGCCCAGCCTCATCTTTCAGTGCTTGCTTCGCTTCTCTGGTGATTTAGGACTATGTCAATGGCACCAATCAGGAAGAATTCAAACTGGTATTGATCAGAGTATTCAGAAGCTTCTGGATATTGTAATACAAATGGAATATATTTTCATACAGAAGAAAATATTGCAATTATCTGTCCAGAAACCAGAGCAAGTCATCAAAAGAGGATGTCTCAGAACCAAGGAATGAATTATAGGAAAAGATGTGCTGGTCCAGAAGTAATTGACAAAACTGAGGCACTGGCAGCAGATGCTGCAGGACATTAAGGTGTAGTACAAAAGCCAGCTGACATCCCTCAGGCTCCTTGGCCTACCTTGAGCAGGTGTCTGCCAATATCCCTGAACCTCTGAAGCTGACTTGAGCAGAAGGGCAAAGGCTGGCAGCCTGAATGTGGGTTAGTGTGTGATGCAGCCCTATGCAGGCGATTTGCCACACATCCCTTGTGATCTTAACATTTTGGAAGAACTCTTTGCCACAGAATGAGGTGATTTTAGTTTAATGCCCCCACCTAAAAATGTGTCCATTAGTTTTATAAACTGTTAATTTCGTGGGCACATTATAAAATGCCTATAGCTTGGGTAAATCAAGTAAAAAAAATATTTTTTTGTCTTTAGCAAATTTTAGACTGTTAATGTGATGACACAGATTCTACTTTATGGGGTTTTTTGTTGCTGGTTTTTTTAAGTTTTTGGATAACTTTTCATCTTTTTATGTGTGTCTCTCATTGTTTGTTTGATCTGAAGAAAAAAATTAAAATAGCCTGAGCATCAGGGGATGAGGATTTTGGTTGCAGGCCTTTTATAATAATGACCTTCAGTGGTAGTGTAGAAAAATATGTAAATTTTCTGTATCAAGACCTAACTTCCTCAAGTAGTGGAACCTAATGGAGCAATATTTGCAATGCTTCCAGAGCTCTCAGAATGAGGACTTTTTTTTTTTTTTTTGTAAACAGGTTGGAAGAGGATTAAAATATCCTGGGTGAGTGTAGCGATATTACAGTAGGATATTTAGGTTGATGCAGACTTTTATTTGGGGTAAAATTATATTTTGTGTAGTGTTTATTTACTTTTGATGGGGTGGGATGTAATCAAAGCAGTGATATGCTAAATTTTGTTACTTTCTGCAGTCGTGAGTCAGTTTAACTAATGGAGCAGACCTTGTCCCCAGTAGCATGACAGTTGGGGTATAGGTGAGCTATGAGGCGCTAAAGCTTGCTCTGATGGTCTCTTTTAGTTTGGAGTTTTGTTCACTTACACTGTTTTTGTTTTACATTTGGGGAGGGAAAACATTTTCCATTAAGGAAAATAATTGCTAGTGGATTTGATTCTAAGGGACCTCCACCAGAGGCATGTGGCGCCTCTGCTTTTCGGAAGATATTTTGCTGTCTTGTTAGTTTTGCAGGCCACTTCAGATTCTCTGTTGAATTGCTGTTAAGAAATAAGACCGGCATTGTGTTTGGCTCTTGTTGGGTCGGGCTTTCCTGAGTTTTATGTCTCTTATCAGATCACATCCCTTTACCCATAATAAATGCTTTACTGTCTTCTGAACAGCTAGTACTCCAGGGCCTCCATGTCTTCTCTCGTTTTGTTTTCTTCAGCCTCGAGAAACTCTTCCCACACGCATTAATGTCCACTCATGTTCTTGGTCAGACCTGGATGCCCGCCTGGTCTCTGAAACCTCCCAGAGCCCTTTCTGCTGCATCCCCAGGGCACAGGACTTTTATCTCTTCTATTGCTTGGTTCTTCCTTGTGGTTAGTAATTTGGATCTGTCTCTCTGCCCCTCACTAATTTTACACCCATGGGAATTAGACATTATTCTCCTTAAATATACAGGGACCATATATTATCTTTTACACATGATACTTATTACTCAGTTTTGATTGCATGTGTATGGTATCTGGCACATGGACTTGTGACTACCAGTCTGAGGCCAAGAAATCCCCTCAGTTGGAATATATACCTTCAACAAAGCTTTTGAAAGCTCATACTATTTGACCTCAAGATTTTAAAACTTGTCATCTCATAGTAATTAGGAACTCTGATTGACAGCTTTAGGTTTCTTGATAAACTGATAAGTTTTAGGCATTCTTTCAACGTGGTTCTCTGTGAAAAGATTGGGAAATATTCTACGTGGTACTTAGTGAAAATATTTTGAATTAATGTATGTACCAATTACTGGCATTTCTTTATTAAATTCAAAAGTTTTTTATTTTTTCAGAAACAAAAACAAATTACAAAGCAAAAGCCCATCTTTAGTAACTTTCATTCCACTTAAGTGTCCCCTTTAGGTTGTACTAGCCAACAAATACCCAATATTAACCTGTTGTATAATAATTTAGTATCCCGTGGGACCAGGCAATGTTAAAATCCTTTCTAAATACATGTATACAAATTTAAATCCACATACTATTATTATCTTATGTCCCTTTATCTTAAATGTGTCTGGTAAATATTAAATTAATTAAACAATTGTGAGAAATCTCTCTACCTCCAAAATCTGTGTACTTCCCTCCCTAAAGGTTAGAATCAACAGTTCAGAGGCTATGTAAACATCAAGTTTCTTTAACCTAACTGTCCTTCTTTCAATAAATGTTACAAATATTATATATGATATAAATGATACATATCTTATATCAGATATAAATATTTATTATATAAATAGTATATATGATAAATATTATATCATATTATAGATGACAGGGATGATTCTAGACACTGAGTATATGGTAAAGAACCAGATAAAAATATCCTACAAATTTATTGCTACCCCTAAACACAACAGTAAACATATGACATTTTTTATCTTGTTTTATTTTTTAAAACTATCCCATTGTCTTAATAACTTGGCATGATATTCAGTTCACCTTACTTTCATATCCCATTAAGTCTCCAGTTCCTATTGAAATTCCTGTTGCTCTACGTCTCTATTCCCTATATGCATACCTGTCATACTCTATGTCCCATTCGTTCAAAGTTCAAATAGATGATTGAAGGCATCATAGATGTTAATGCTGATAATGACCTGAAATGTAAGTCATACAATAGCCAACAGCCCCCAACACATTAGCATTACAGCAAACAATTGAGGAGAAAAGAGAAAAGAAAAACAGAAAGAGAGTGATAAAGTGAGCATTTGAGCAAGTTTGAAAGGCAGGAGGGAGGGAAGGAAGGAAGAAGGAAGAAAGGAAAGAGGAAGGAAGGAAAGAAGGGGAGAGGGAGGGAGGAATAATGATAATAATAATACAGGTCAACATTAGTTGATTGTCAGTGATACCCAAACTATGACTGTCATTTGGAGGAATAAGCCCTACTTTGTACAGTTTTCACTGTCCTGAATAGAACTTGGCATGTAGTCATTTGTTTTCTGAAACTGCTGGACGGTTTTACTGGCTGAAGCCCATAAATAATATATCTGAGTGATGGTTTAAACCCCAAAATTTGTGAGCAAACTTTATGGAAACCACCTATATTGGTTTTCTATTGCTGTGTAAAATAGTGCCACAGACTTAACAGCTTTAGCCAACATATATTTATTATCTGACAGTTTCCATGAACCAAAGGTGAAGTACTGGCTAGCTGGGTTTCATGGTGCTGAAATGAAGGTGCTACCCAGGGCTGCAATCTCACATGAGACTCTGAGTCCTCGTCAAAGCTCATTCAGCTTGTTAGCAGGATTCAGTATTTTATGAGTGTAGGGCCGAGGTCCCCATTTTCTTGTAAGCTGTCTGTCAGAGATCATTCTCAGCTCCTAAAGGCTACCTCAGGTTTTTGCCATTCAGACCTCTTACAACATGGCAGCTTACCTCTTCAAAACCAACAGAGCGGCCCAGGTCCAGTGGCTGACGCCTGCAATCCCAGCACTTTGGGAGGCCGAGGTGGGCGGATCATGAAGTCAGGAGATCCAGACCATCTTGGCCAACATGGTGAAACCCGTCTCTACTAAAAATACAAAAATTAGCTGGGCATGACGGCACATGACTGTAATCCCAGCTACTCGGGAGGCTGAGGCAGGAGAATCACTTGAACCCAGGAGGCGGAGGTTGCAGTGAGCTGAGATCGCGTCATTGCACTCCAGCCTGGGTGACAAAGCAAGACTCTGTCTCAAAAAAAAAAAAAAAAGTAGAGCAATAGAGCAATGATACTCAATTATGTTAATATAGAATCTTCTGTACTATACTATAATCATGGTCCACACTCAAGGGTTGAGGATTATTCAGGGCATCTCCAACAGGGTGCAAGAATATTGGAAGCCATTTTTGATTGTTGCCTACTGCAATACCCTTAAAGTTTCCTTTTTTATCTTTTAGAAGTAACTTGGTTCTTCCAAAGACTTGCTTATGGATAAATAATATGGAAGAGGTATGGATTCTTTAATGCAGAAACTATTTAGCTAAATTCAGAGAAAATCTACCTATTTTCCCCAAGATTATGTTTTTTCCTTCTAGAAAAGCATTTCTGCTAACTTTTTCTCCTAACAATGGCAGCAAACTCTTTTACAAAAAGCAGTCTATGAAATGTCATTTAGGATTATGTTTAAACTACCAATATTAAACTATATCAATGATGATGGCTTATGGTGCTGAATCATGACAGTCAATGGTTTCCATGGAATTGGGTGTGTTTTTCTAGCTTCCTTCCTCACACTACATTCAAGGAGTTTTTAAGACCAAAACATGCTACCAAATTTCCTATTTATCTTTTATATTTCAGAATTGCAAAATATGCCAAGTACAGAATATTCTGGGAATTCTTCAAATACTCTCTTACCTTAAATATATTCAGTACAGAAAAAAGACTTAAGATGTTCAGTAAAATAGGACTGGAGCTTTATAGACCTAAACCTGTTCAAAATTAAAACATATTGAATTCTATGTATAACTAGTAAACACAGAAGTTTTTCTTTAAAAAAAATACATACATTGAGTGATGAAGCATATAGGTCTAATATTCAATGAATATTATATCCTGACTGGAGAAAAAACTGACTGTAAGTCACTAAGACACAGTGAACCATGGCAAAATAATCTTTTTTTATTAAACTGAGTGGTTTCTTTTCACAGGAGTAATATCATTAGCAAAAGGGATTTGAGTGTTATTTTTTGAAATATATATATATATATATATATATATATATAGTAACGTGAAATAAAGCACAAGATCATAATTTATTTTGTATCTTGTGAAGTACAAAATTATGATTTATGGCCTCTATTATGGAGAGGGGAAGTTTGGGCATGTACATACCTGGGGAAAAACAAACATAGTCATTATCATGAAGTTAAGATAATGCAAAGTAGCATAGAATATGTCTTATTAGATATCTGGTAGATTTAAAACAAAATCATAATTATTTTTCTTATTTGTATAGGTAAACACGTAAAAAATGTTTTTATTTTCAAAAATCTAACATGTCAGTTAATATTCTAGACTTGGATACATTTTAGTATGGGTAGAATTGAAATGAAATGAGGAAGAAAACTCTTCTGGTACCAGATAAATTTGTGATTAGTCTCCCCGAGAGAAAACAAACCAAAGAATCAGGACCATGAGGTAGACAATTTAATTTAATGACAAGTGTTTCTCTGCATGACAGAATCAGGACTGTATTCTTACCTTCCTCACCAACTAAATAAAGGCATAGTCCTTGCTAACTCCTAAATTGAAAATTATGAGAATGTTTAATTCTGGATTATAAATGAGGAAGCTAATTCATTAACCTAAGAGCTTCTTCTGTAAGATGTTTTGAGTCTGTGCAAGCTCTCTACTAAACCATTCTTTAGTCATTTTCTGCTGAATTTACATATTATTGCGTTGTTAAGCTTCTTTGCCCCTCCTTTAACTAATCAATTTTAAAAACCTTTTAGCTTTCCCTTTTATATAGATATAGTCATAAACATCAACGAATAATAATATAAACAATTATTTATTAACCTATGTTTTAACTCAATCCTTCATTCATCTATGTAAACATCCGTTCATTCAATATTTGGAAAGTATTTGTATCAGTCAAGGTTCTACCACAGAAATATAATTATTAATATAATTGGAGATATTAGAATACACATACATATATGTTCATTTATATATATAAAAATATACATTAATTACAAGGAATTGGCTTATATGATTGTGGAGACTAGCTAAGCAAGTCTAACATATGCAGGCAGGCCATCAAAAGGACAGGCTGGAAACTCGGGGAGGATCTGAAACTGCAATCCACAGTCAGAATTTCTTCTTCCTTATGAAAATCTCAGTCCTTCTCTTAAAGCCTATCAACTGATTGAATTAGCCCCATCCAGATTAATGACAATAATGCCCTCAAAGTCAACTGATTGTAAATATCAATCATATCTACAAAATTCCTTCATAGGAACACCTAGTGTTTGACAGAATAACTGGAGACTATAGCCTAGCCAAGCTGATATACAAAACTGATCATCACAGTTTACCATTGTCAAATTGGTATTGATACATCTCCTTAATCCATATTTAATTTGCAAATGAAGACAATAGCCAGGTCATACTTCCACCTAACACGGTACCTACCCTGCATACCACTAAAAATGCATTAATCCTTTCCCTAGAAGATAATTCAAATATTTGGGTGATGTTGAGTCTTTTACTTGATATCCTGTAATTTAAATACAGTGATATAAAGTTAATTATGATTAATACATCTTGTATTAGTTAATAAGGAAATAAGAGAGGGAAGAAAAAAATTGATAAACACATACAAACATACTCATATCAAAATGAGAGAAATATGCTTGATGATTTCAATCCTCATTCTGCAACTGGCCATGTGGTTGTAGCTGGTATTTATAACTACCTTCTCGCATTGCCATTTTATATTGCCTTTACCCTCAAAAAGCACTTCAGTTGGTATTACAGACTGAATTGTGTCCCACCAAATTAATATATTTAAGTCCTAACCTCCAATGTGACTGTATCTGAAAAGAGGTCTTTAATGGGGTAAAGTTAAATGAGATTATGAAGATGAGACCCTAATCTAACAAGTCTAGTGTCCTTAAAAGAAGAGGGAGATATATCAGGAATGCATATGGATAGAGGAAGGGCTACATAAGAACACAGCAAGAGGACAGCTATCTGCAAGGAGGGAGAGAGGTCTCAGGAGAAACCAAACCTGCTAACACCTTGACCTTGAACTTCCAGCCACCAGAAGTATGAGAAAATAAATTTCTGTTGTTTAAGCCACCAAGCTTGTAGTATTTTGTTATGGCAACCCCAGACACACAGATGGTCATGGTTCTTTGCCCAACTAAGTTAACCAAACCGTCATTCCTGAAAGGACTATGCCATTAACACTCGTCTAAATTAAGTTGTAGTTTTCTATGGACTTTAATCATCATAGGGCATGATAGTACTAAGATATACCCTGAATGATCTCTTGTAGTCCACGTAATCTTCCTGACCTCTATGACATAGTGGCAATCCCTTGATAATTAAGGGACTACCCTGGCTAAGCCAAGAGTAAGGTGGATTGTAATCACCCAGCCAGTACAATTACTCTCTACTTTTCCTGTTGATTCAGAGGAATGAGGAGCCTAAAGTGACCAGATGACACCCTTAACTTTCAGTTGGAAATAATCATTTCTGGTAGAAACACTTCTCCTTTTGGAAGTAGATCTCTATATAAGAAGAGAAGAATGTCATGGGGATGAGAAGCAAAATATTTCTAAAGCCTCACTAGTGGTAATAGTGGGCAGTATTACTCCCATATCCACCTGTTGATTCCTGGACCTCTGAATCCTGGCTATGGAGATAAAACAGCACCATATATTGAATGCTTACATAGAGAAGACAGAGCCTTTTGGAGGACATTGCCCCAGCCCTGCAAGGTACTGCTGCCTGGCTAGTGCTATAATTGAGTCTTCAAATGCCCATTCCACCATTCTATCCAGCCAGCTGCTTCTGAATGATGGAACATATGGTGAGATCAGTGAATTCCATGAGCTAGGCCTACTGCTACATTGCATTTGGTGTGAAATGATTTCCTTGATCAGAAGAAGGCTATGAAGAATACCATGACAGTGGATACATTATTCTTTAAGTCCACAGATGGTCATTTTGGCAGAAGCATTTCGTACAGCAAAGGCAAATACATATCCAAAGTAAATTAATATACCAGTTAGAACAAAGTACTGCATCTTCCATAGTGGAAGTGGTTGAATGCAATCAACCTTCCACAAAATAGCTCTCTATCACACCCAGGAATTATACCATATTGGGGAATCAGTGTTGGTCTCTACTATTCGCAGAAAGGGCACTCAGCAGTGGAAAGATTGGCCTTGATAAGCAGAATTCCACATTGTATTTCACGCATAGCCTCCATCCCTGCCACCACAGGTACTTTTTGTCCATGAGCCCATTGGGCATGACAGGACTGGCTAGAGAAAGAGGCTCACTGGTGTCCACAGAATGAGTTGTCCTAATCACTTAATTATTAACATCCCTCTCTGCTGAAATAACTTTTTGGTGAACATTGACATGGGGCAAAAATAACTTCATGTTCTTTACCCATGCAGAGAGATCTATCTACATACTTTACCTCACATACTCAGACTTCCTTATCATCAATTTTCCAATTATATTTCCTCCAAGCCAAACCCTTGACCACAGCCTATTGATATAAACACATTATCGCTAGCCATTTCTTTTTTTTTTTTTTTTTTTTTTTTTAGACAGAGTGTCACTCTGTCACCCAGGCTGGAGTACAGTGGCGTAATCTCGGCTCACTGCAAGCTACGCCTCCCGGGTTCACACCATTCTCCTGCCTCTGCCTCCCGTGTAGCTGGGACTACAGGCGCCCACCACCACGCCTGACTAATTTTTTTTGTATTTTTAGTAGAGACGGGGTTTTACCGCATTAGCCAAGATGGTCTTGATCTCCTGACCTCGTGATCCGCCTGCCTCGGCCTCCCAAAGTGCTGGGATTACAGGCGTGAGCCACCGCGCCTGGCCCATTTCTCTTTTTAAACAAAATGGACAACCAGGTGCACTGCTAAAAGTGTTGCCCATTGGTTGGATTTTTTAAACTACTCCTTTTCAGAGATGTCTCAGTTCTGCAGCTGTATTCCATTTTCAAGTGGTTCCTGCGTATCATGCAAGACCATTTGGAAATTAGGCCCGAGTTCTATCTTCCCCAATCAACTGATTGTAGAGAACTCCTCATAAGGCCATAGGTATGGGCTGGGAGACAGTAGGTAATATAGTGGAGTAGGGGCCATGGCATTTATACAATTTCCTCATTTAGCTTATTTATGCCTTCAGGACTTGTTCAAAATTAAGCTCATATATATACTACTACTATTTGATAATGTATCCTTATACTGTGCATTCCTGAAACTTTATGGCTTGATGGGTCAGATAACCCCCAAGTTCATGATGGGCAGTTCGAGTTTCTGGTAACTTGCTGGTCCACAGTTAAGCATTTAGCCTCTTCTAAGCTGAAGCATCAAGCCACAGCAGTTTCTCAAAGAGAATAATTATCCACAGTAGATGAAGGTGCTCTGCTCCAAAATGCTAAGGGTCTGTGCTGTAATTCACATAATGAGGGCTGTAAAAAGCTATAAACAGCATCTTATCTACCATCGACACTTGGAGCAACATCGGATTTGCTGGCTTATACAGACCAAGTGGAAAACAGCTTGCAGGAAAACCTAAACTTATTGTAGTGTTTTCTCTTATTCTGAGCCCCACTCAAAACCAAAAGTGTCTTGGCTTACTCAGTAAAAGGGCTAGATAGCACACCCAAATGCAGAATATGTTGCCTCCAAAATCTAAAGGGGCCCACTAAGCACTGTGCCCATGTTGGGGTTTTAGGAAGACCAAGATGTAGCAACTCATCTTTCATCTTAGAAGGGATATCTTTACATGTTCAACAGCACTATACCCCTAGAAATTTCACTGAAGTAGAAGGCACCTAAATTTTTGCCGGATTTATTTTCCACCTTCTATCACACAAAATTATTACTAATATGTATACAGCAGTTGCTATTTCTTTCTCACTATACCCAATCAACATAATAGACCAGTGCAATGTTTTATGGAATGGAAACATGATATATCCCAGAGGTGGGAGAATGAAGGTGTATGGTTGGCCTTGCTGAAAGCAAACTGTTTTTAGTGATTTTAACAAACAGGTAAAGAGAAAAAAGAATTTGCCAGATCAATAGGTGCATACTAGATATCAAAGGGTGTGTCAATTTGCTCAAGCAACAAAATTGCATCTAAAAGAGCAACTGCAAGTGGAGTCATAATATGGTTAAATTTGTGATAATCCATGGTTATTTTCCCTGATCCATCTGTTTTATTCACAGGCTAAATAGGCAAGTTGCATGAAGATATTGTGGAAATCACTATCCCTGACTCTTCCGAGTCCTTGATGATGGCATTAACTGCAGTCCTTTCAGGAATGTAGGAGTGCTTCTAGTTTACTAGTTCCAGAAATGACATCCACTTGGCCCTTTCCTTCCATAATAAGCCTCACTCCACAGGCCAAGGAGCAAATGTGTGGATTTTGTCACTTGACAGGTTATGTCTATTCCAATTGCATATTCTGGAACTGGGGAAATAAACGTAAGATGGATTCTGCAACCCATTGGACCCCTGTGAAATGAACCAGAACCTAAAGTTACATTGATCACTTTGATAGTTAATTCAATGTGTCACCTTGGCTAGGCCATGGTAGCCACATATTTGACCAAACACTTAGATGTTTCTATGAATGCATTTTTTAGAAAAAATTAACGTTTAAATCAGTAGACTTTGATTAAAGCAAATTATCCTGCATAATATGGGCAGTCCTCATCCAATCAGTGGAAGGCTTCAAGTGAAAAAATAGTGAGCTCTTCTGAAAAAAGGGAATTCAGTCAGCAGACTGTCTTCTGACTGAAGATTATCTTCTGACTATAGTACCAACTCTTCCCTGGAGCTTCAAGCCACTGACCTACTCTGCAGATTTTGGACTTAACAGCCTCCCCAATCACATGAGCTAATTTTAAAAAATAAATTTATATCTATCTATCCATCTCTCTCTGCCCCCATCCACATTGGTTCTGTTTTACTGGAGAACCCTAACACAATCACACATACTCCATAAGCCTCTATTCTTGATTGGTTTGACTGTTGGACCATAGTGACACTGTGAGTGTCTTAGGTTTAGCATTAATTCAGGACCAACGTCCAAAACCCAACTATCCCCATTGCATTTAGATATGCCAGTTCCATGGCAGCAGTTCTCACTGTAGTTTCTGATCTACTGAGGAAAGTGACCAAAGAGTTCTTCAATGATGCATAGACTCCTGTCACAAACTTACTTCTCACAGTTGTGTTGAAAAGTGTGTCCTATGAACCCTTTTAGGTTGGGTGAGTAGATCTGACATGATTAAATCTACTAAAAAATTTCAATCTCTCCAAGTCTTTGAATGACTTCCTCTACAGTATGCCAAAGAAGTTCTGGCATTATAGTGTAGGCCATCTTTAGGTCTGCATTTCATCCAACCATATAAATTGTTAGAGCCCTTTCTCACACATCAAGCTATAATATTGAATGAAGAATCTCTGCTAACTAGACCTGTATCAATAAATTCAGTTTGATCCTCTCATTATTATCCTACACCCTTAATATTTACTCTTACATATATTCCCCAGGTTTCTCTGTATAAACTGGAAATTCATAAAACTCTTTAGGTGAGTATCACCCCTCTTCATGGATCACACTTGGTACCTTACCCTTCGGGAACTACTGGGACTTGTGTTTAGTGTTAGGTCTAAAAGCAAAGAGAGGTGGCAGGAGTATTAGCGGTAGCTATTAAGCCAATTACATCAAGTGAGACTATTACATGTTCTTCAGGCAAGATTCTTCAGGGTTAACATTTGCAGACTGGGGTGGGAGGTCTGCTTCTACTTGCACAAAAGGCTCAGCAGAATTTAGGGTTTTGATATCCTCAGCTTCATCAGGGTCTTTTCATTTGTCCCCATTCCCATGGTCTGGATTCAATTCCTTCTCAATATATGCCCTCACTCACTTTAACAGAGACACCATACAAGATTGGTCATTCTATTTATGTTATAATTTAACCGCTCTCTAGATGAAACTCTGAGTTTTCTGGGTTTTGTTTTTAGAAATCTCAACCCTGCAGCCATAGGAAATAAAAGTTGCTCTCAGGTCAGACACAGATGCTTACAGGTTATTTAGGTAGAGCTTGAATTGGAAATTTGAAACCTTAATCTCATTCTTTTCTTTCCTGCCTTTCTCTAGCACATTTAAGGGCAACCAGTCAATATCTTAACAGTCCTAAGTTTAACGAAAATGTTCTGTGGTATCAAATACATGGTCGCCTATGTATAGTATAATAATTATATGTAGATTTATGTATAATTATTTCGTTAAGAGTATCCAATGGTTATATTTTTTGTATTTCTATTGTCACATCATGCCATGGACTACCAGTGCCTTCTTTACCACTAGAAATAGAGTCATTAGTGCCACGAAATGTAACCATATTAGATAATCTATTCTAGGAAACCCAAAACCAATTCAGAAAACACATTGCCAAGATTCTAAATCCACTTTTGGTGCTCAAATAAGTTACGTTTTCACTACAAAAACAGGACTAGTGTTAGAGAGAGAGAGAGGGAAGGAGAGATTTCTTGCACGGAGTTGTTTACTTGATTGTGGGATCTAGCCAGGCAAGTCTGAAACACACAGGAAAGGCCATGAAGAAGTCTAACCTAGAAATTCTTGGGCAGGAGCTTAAGCTGCAGCTGGTAAGTGAAATTTCACCTTCCTCATGAAAACCTTAGTTCTGCTTTTAAGACTTTCCAACCTATTGTATCAGGCTCACTTATATAAATGAGGCCCACTTTTTATTTAAAGTCCACTGATTGCAAATATTAGTCATATCTATAAAATGCCTTAACAATGCCACTTTTGGGATCAGATTGAAAAACTAGAGACTATAACCTAACCAAGTTGACACAAAGGGACTGACTGTCACAGTATCAAATGTATACCAAGTACTGTGATAGACACAACAGGCAATCACTATAATGATGAAGCTATGTTTGTCCAAGAGTATACTCCCTTGAGTAGAAATCTGTATTATAGACACCAATCCTGCCTGTTCTGTAAACCGGGTACACAGTAAAAAGCAATTTTATATAATGGAGAAAATCAGTCCACGTATCTCCTGGGTCAAGACTTTCACGTGACTTTCCCTGACTACTTAATTGACTACTAGCTGTAATATCTATTACCGTATTACTTATTGTATGAGGCTAAGATATATGAGGCCCATCTTTTATTTAAAGTCAACTGATGGTAAATATTATTCATATCTATAAAATGCTCCTACAGAATTCATATAAGAAACAGTTTTTATGTTCAATCAAAAGTATTAAGTTGTCATATTTGACTATTCCATGAGTACTCTTGCTCCCCATCTAGTAGTTAAGCTCCTCGAATGAAGAAAATGTATAGTGATTGGGTATTCCCCTGACCTCTTACCATGCTTTAAAAATATGATAGGTTTGGCCGGGCGCGGTGGCTCACACTTGTAATCCCAGCACTTTGGGAGGCCGAGGCGGGCGGATCACGAGGTCAGGAGATCTAGACCACGGTGAAACCCGTCTCTACTAAAAATACAAAAAATTAGCCGGGCGTGGTGGCGGGCGCCAGTAGTCCCAGCTACTCGGAGAGGCTGAGGCAGGAGAATGGCGTGAACCCGGGAGGCGGAGCTTGCAGTGAGCCGAGATTGCGCCACTGCACTCCAGCCTGGGCGACAGAGCGAGACTCCGTCTCAAAAAAAAAAAAAAAAAAAAAATGATAGGTTTGTTGACATGAAGTAAAAGGATTGGTCCACTACTGATTTAAATGATATTTTGTTAATATTTAAAATTGCTGTAAACTCTGAGTTCTTTCGTGGGTTTTAAAATAAAAAAATAAAATAAAGTGGTTGGAAACTCATAAGTAGGGAATGAATTACATTGGTGTGAAAAGAGGAATTAAAACAAACCCCACTCTGTTATTACCCAATAACTTCATTGACTTTTTTATATAAACCCTTCTCCCTGAGGATAGGCTAACATACATCACTGCCTGTGAAGGGCTAAACTGATACTCCTAAACTCTACTTCCCAGTGCCTCCTCCTAAGAATGTCATTACTAATCCAAAGAGCTCAACTAATGGAGTTTAAATTGACAGAGACTTTTATAGAGTAATAAAATATTTTAAGAAGTACTTCAGAGGCTTCTAATTCTCCAGTAACATAGTAAATATAATGAACATAAAAATTATTTTTGCAGCTGTTGTGTCCGTAACAATAACAAACTCTCAGCACTGCAGAAGATGAAAATAGCATCTGTTATTTTGATTCACCCAATTTAATCACATGGAGTTTGAACATTTGCCATTTTACAAGTTTTGTTTGTTGATTTACAAGATTTTTATAAGATTATATGACATCCTATTGAATATATACTTAGCATGCACCCATTTGCCTCACCCTACAGGGTCCCTACACATAACCAAAAGAGCTCTCCTGTGTAACCGCAACAAGATATTTAGCATTATACAGTAAAGAACTCTGTATGAAAGAAAGAAATCAGATGGTGAATTCTTACAATACAAGGGTATGGTTATTTCTATACAATGTTAATAAGCAAAATTAATAAACACTTCCCAGCCTCAGATTTTCATATCTGCACAATTACCTTGATAATATCTACAGAAATTTACTAAGATCACCAATAATGCCTTTTCCCTACACAACAGATATTGAAGCAAGATTGAAGAATACTTTTATTTTAATAAATCACAATCTTTTGGATTTCTTTTTCAACAGAGACAATAACAAATTGATTTATAAAACTTCTAGTCTGAAAAAAACTATCTGGAAATAATTAAAATCCATTTCTGTAGATTCCCCTCTTGTAGATTTTTGTGTCTTGCCACTTTACAATACTGGGAACCATAGGCACAACTGGCCTCTACCTCATGAATTTCAATGTTAGTCTATTAGTAATTATGTAATATCAAATAGCTCTCATTACATTTCTATGTTTAATGTCTAGAAAATACATTCACAAGTTAAAATGAAATGCTTATTTTTTCTTTAAATTTTCGTTTATTTTATATACCCTTATTATATTAAAAAAGCAAAAATTGGCTAAAGGAGTTTATGCTTTCTGTGCTAGCACTGTGCTAAGCATAAGAGGTTGAAAATCAAAGAAGACATTGTTCCTGATCTAAAAGATCAGGATAGCTTTGAATAAAGGAGGTGAATGAAAAAAAAAAAATGAATCAATTTCTTTGCCACCACTCTCCCCAAACATAAACTCTCATTAATATTTAATGAAGATTGTTGGCCAGAGAAATTTTTTACAGTAGATGTTTACAAGTGACATGACAAAATTTTAACTCAAACTCAGAAGATAAATTTTAAAAGAGAAAGTGAATAAAGAATTAAAGAACTTACTTTCTCCTGGCTATTAGAGAAGGCAGGTACTATGTTCAATACACTGCACCCTCTGCCAAAAATAAAAATAAAAATAAATAAAAGCACTAAAGCCAAAACACATTTTTCTTCTGAAGTTCATTTTTTTTTTTTTTATTGGTGGCCTGGCTTTGAAGATAATGTTCTGCAGTGATGTGTTGATGGTTGGGATGTGCCAACTGTTGTTTTGATAGTGCTCATGTCATGTGCCCAAACATAAAAAATTGTTCTGAAATAAGTCTCTCAGCATGATGCAGCTACTATTTGCTATTGTTGCTCCTTGTCAAGATTTACTGCTCTGGAGTATGCTTGTTAAGAAGAAATAGAAGAATTTGATATCTAAAATAAATTAGTCTCTGGGCCTCCAGAGGATATCTTACTTGTCCATTCTTTTCACAGACAGGATTGATCATTTTCTCTGGAAAAGAAGGAGCTAAAAAATGACCAAAATGGGCTTTCAAATGTGTATAGGGCAGGGAGGAATAACAATTGACTAAAATGAGGCTGCTACCTTCCCTGAGGTCATGCCAGGACTGGAATGGACTTTGAAATACAGCAGGAGGGATGTAAGTTTCCACATTTGAAAGGAAGTTTACTGATAGAGGTAAGAAACTCCATCCTTCCTGACTGTCCATCTGTTTTGAATAATTAATATGTCATCCTGCTCAGTGGATGACAAATGAATAAAAGCATAACACATTGAATGCTTCACAAGTTGGTACAGATTTGTATGAATCCCTTATACTTACACATGCCAAGTAATTGATAATCTTCATTGTGAGATTGAGAGCATCTGGTTAACATGTCACATCAAAACATGTATCTGGAAAAGCAATAACTTAAAAAAAACTTACTAGAAATATATGTGATGTTCAACATGCTTGGCCACTTATTGTATAATTCAGTAAGTTCTGTAAGAAAGAGATAAACTGCTTGCCTGACAACATAGAAAAAAATAGAACTTTAATAAAACATTTTTTGCCTACCGCCAAAAATCCAAGAATACTGATCACCTGATCATCATAAATTTTGCAGAACTGCAAAGTCAAAATTATTTGTCTGATGATAAAGCTAGTGCTCACAAAATCCAGAAGGCAAGAAACAAGAATGAAAACTGGATCAAGGAGGCCCAAAGAAATGAGTCTGACTTGCTAGGCATTTCTCAAATACTTTACTGCCCCAAAAAAGTAATTTCCTCCATCATCTAGGATGTAGCCTGTTAGTGGGGGCTGATTTGTTCTGTTTCATCATTTTAGACTGAGGAATGAGTAGAGCCCTGAGGCCTGCCATTAAAAGATAGAAGCTGTAAGAGCAGATGCAGTTTTAGTGACCCCTCCTCTATAAGATATCTGGCTTGGTTTCTAGACCAAACTATGACCAGAAATTAAATTAGCCAACTAGTAATTATGGTAAATCCCAGCAAAATGTTGAATCTTTAGTTGTTCACAAAACATGTCAATCCCTGATCCCCATAATTTTTACTAATATGAAGTGGGCTTTTAATGTGATAGAATTCCTAAAATAAGAAATGCATATCTAGCCCCACTAAAGTAAGGTCATGGAGGATGAATGAAAACAGACATTCTCCTAAGAGGCATGACTTGGAGCAAGCAGTGGAAGACCAGGGGATAACTCCAATGGAGAAAAATTAGTCCCTGTTATTCTGGTCTAAAAAATTTTGAAATATGCTATAGAACGGTGCTATTTTGTTGTATCCAATCTTCACAACTGTCCCTTAGTGAACCACTAACATCCATCCTCTTGTGTGGTCCCTTCCATAGTTAATTTGGGCTGTCCCTTGTGACTAGCTTTAACTATGATAATGCAGTGGAAGTGAAGCTATGATACCTCAGAGCCTAAACTTTAAGAAGGCCTAGAAGAAACTTCTAGAGACCCCTGAACCACCATGTAAAATGTCCATCTACCCGACTGGAGGGACCACATCAAGAGAGCCTGTCTGGAGAGACCATACAAATAAAGAGGAGACCTGCTTCGTGGAAATAGAGGGAGCCCAGCATACCAGTGTAGCTCCAGATGATGCTGGCCAGCCCCAGCTGCCATCACATTGCAACCACAAGGGAAAAAAACAAGTCAGGCCCACAGAACTGTGAAAGATAATAAAGTGGTTGTTTTAAGCCACTATGTTTTGGTTGGTTTTGTAAGCAGCAACAGATCAGTGGAACAGAAGTTATCACTTTCTTTTATTGTTTTACACTTCTAAATAAGTGTTATTACTGTGGTTAGCCCATTTTTTTAATTCCATACTTTATGGAAGGTCTGAGAATTTGTTTAACTTAATCATTTAGGCATAGACTATGGACTGTGTGAAGTCACATTTAGACAAGACTGATTAGAATGCTTACCACCCATTGATCCTGGGATCTGGAGCTGAATGCAGCACCTGAGTTGCAGTTATGATGAAGATTATTAGAACAGACGTCTATATTAAGAGGAAACACACTTAAAATAATTTGTAAGAAAATGAATGTAGATGGGGCATGGGGAGGATATTTATTTGTCAGCATTTTCTAGTGTCACTTTCCTATTCTTTCTGTTAACATAACCTTTTTTGGTGGGAAACCTACTACATGTAGTTTGGGGGATACAGATGTCATCCTAGTGTCACCACAAATTCTGGGCTTTAAGAAAAGACTATGTAGTGATTGCTTTACTTACAGAATATGTATCTGAGACTACTGCCAGTCATTTGCCTACCACATAGGCAGAGCCTTTTTGAGAGAGAAAACAAACCAGATAGAGGAAAAGACAGAAAGACAGGAAGGAAGGAAGGAAGGAAGGAAGGAAGGAAGGAAGGAAGGAAGGAAGGAAGGAAGGAAGGAAGGGAGGGAGGGAGGGAGGGAGGGAGGGGGGAGGGAGGGAGGGAGGGGGGGGGAAAAAGAGAGAGAGTGAGTCTTGACAACACAGTTAAATCACCCAAACAAGTGATACTTCACCTTCCCAGGAATATAAGCAGATAAACAGCTTTTTCTTTCTTTAAAATTATTATGATTGTTGCTATTGTTTGCTTTTGAGTTGTTTTCCCATTATTTCATAGAAGGAGTATGACTAATGTCATTTTCACAAAATATTACTATAAGTTTCCTTAAGAATCAACTATAATTTTTATACTGAACAAGTGAAGCATAGATTCTCTATACCATCTTCGTTTCTTGGGAGAGGTGGTACAAGAGGGTCATATTCTGTGATATTGCCCAATGTCATAATGACCCCTATGAATCCTTTTCAACAGATTTTTTCACAGCGTTATTTCCCCTGGATTCTGACAGTTTGCGCTTCAGCAGGGCCCTAATTCAGGTGGGGTGCCTGGAGGCATGCGCACCAAGGAAAGCATTATCAGACAACCTGGCAGACCTGGAGCACAGAGCCCAAGTACAGGGACATGTCTGGTTTAGAAACAGGAAATCTCCTGAGCTATCATAGGCCTCAGTCTGGGAGTGAAATCACTGGGAGCCAAAAATAAATAAATAAAATTAAAATAAAAAACAATAGCGAACCTTGGGTTTAATCTGAGTCAGAAACCTGTGGCCTGAAGTCATAATAGAGAGTAGAGCCCTGCAGGGTGTAGTGGCTCATGCCTGTAATCCCAGCACTTGGGGATGCTGAGGCAGACGGGTCACTTGAGGCCAGCAGTTCGAGACCAGTGTGGCCAACATGGTGAAACCCTGTCTCTACTAAAAATACAAAAATTAGCCAGATGAGGTGGCGCACACCTGTAATCCCAGCTACTCGGGAAACTGAGGCAGGAGAATCACTTGAACCCGGGAGGCTGAGGCTGTAGTGAGCCAAGATTGCACCACTGCACTCCAGCCTCAACAACAAAGTGAGACTCTGTCTTAAAAAAAAAAAAAAAAAAAAAAAAAGTCGAGCCCTAAAAGCTAGATTACAAGGGCTAGTCATGACATAAAACGGAGTAAATCACCATAATAGGATTAGAGGCTGCAAGGGTCCTCCCCAAAGGAATCTTGCTGAAGATACACCCTGTCACTCACTTAGTATGTAAGTGTGTGAGCACAGGCATATACATATATGTAGATTGAAGAAAGGCCTCATAAAGATGGCAACAACAAGAAGGGGGTCCTCGACTGCCTTACTAAAATAAGAACTCTTTGACTTTGCTTTTTAAATAAGTGTTTTCCAACATGCTCCATGGAATACTATTCTTGTATCATGCCCCATAGTTAATAAGACTGAGAAACAACACATATGAATATAAGATAGGGAAACAAAGCATATTATAGGCTTCTGTTATAGATTCCCAACAGACATAACAACATTAAAGGTTGTGAGAAGTTCTATAATAAAGAGATCGTTTAACATTTGTTAATATAAGATAGTTCAACTCATTCAGCAGATATTAAAATCTCAGCAGATCAGTTCATTAGCCCTTAGTCTGGGAAAAGATTGTTCTACTGAATGCTTTCCATGAAATTGCCATGCTATTTAGCATGACATCAAGGCTCTATTATTGACTCCAAATCACTTTTATAGACTTGTCACCTACTCACTGCCTGCAGAAAAATACTGATCCAGCCACACAGGTTCACTCTTAAATCCTAACTGCAACATACGTTTTTATGACATGATTCCTTTCCTATATTCAGTAACAATCTTTACCCATCCTTTAACTGAACTCAAAATTTTACTTCCTCTGTGATTTCTCTCCCCATTCCCCATTCAAAATGTGATATTTCTTCCTCTAAATCTTTACAGCAATGTCTTAGGTCTCTTTTAAGCATTAGTTTGACTTAACATTAGTATTATTTGTTGAGTTTAAATATCTTTGTAAGTGGTATTAGAAGTTATCTCCTTATACCCTGTTGCCTAGCACAGTAATATGAATACAAAAAGAAAGCCAAAAATAGGTTAAATAAAATTGAATTATACAAAGTTATGTTTAGGAATTTACAAAATGGGAGCATTGCACAATGATGATATAGAAAAACAACCATATGTGGCTATATCCAGGCGTCAACTTTTTTTTACTGTTTCATATCAGATAAAAACATGATACTATGGACTCCTCAAGGTTAATCAAGATGACTCACTGCTACTCCCTTGAGATAATCCAGCATCATCTCTTCATATTGCACTTTTTCAAACCAGAAAACCTGGAAATGACACTTTCTATGTGTTTAAATATCAGAAATTCTCCAGTGCAATCTTTGGCTCTCATATTCCTCATTTCAGAATGCTCTTCCTGAAATAATAAGGCACCTGGACCCCTATGTAACTCATCTTTTTCCATCAATATAGTAAAAAAAATTTCACTTCAACATTAATGGGGAATCTCATATTGATTTGTATGCAAAAGTATATTGGAAATTATTATGCCTGTACCTGAGAAAAGACATCGTCATAGCAGGGTGGCATAGAAAAAAAAAAAAATCTACAAGCTTTGAAAGCAGACAGTCCTGAACTGAATTCATGCCCACTACTTCTCAGTTGTATAACTTTAGGGTAGTTCAGTTACTCTCTAAATCTACTTTCTTTATTCATAGACTGAGAACAGTAACAGCTATTTTGCAGTATTATTATTTAAATTAAATGATAGATTATAGTAAAAATGCCTTACATTTAGACTACCTTATGCCAGATATTTTCCATATATGAAGCTTATATATATTCTTGGTTCTTTATGACATAAACCCATGACATATTGAGCCTAGGCACATACGAAGAAACCAACACTTATTTATCCTGTACATAATTATTTTTGGTTACCTGTAGACAGATACATAATCAGATAACTATCAAATCATCAAAAATAATCGAATAGATGTAACAATAGAGTTATTAGAGTAATTTGAAAACACAAAGAGCTAGTAAATGTTGGAGCCTTGAAGGGTAGAAGGCACTGCTCTTTTCTACTTGTCTCTTGAATTATGACAATGAATCAAATAACTAGAAGTGAAAAATATACCTTCTAATACTGATAAATTGTGGGGTTGTGGTACATAGTTCAACAGGAGGGCAAAATGGATTTACCAACTCCTGTGTTGAAACAGAAGCAACCAATCCTAAGAACTGTGAGCCATCCCAAGGGAAGGGGGTCTTAATACTCTACTTGTGAAATGGCCCAGAGCAGTGATGACTGCAAACTCTCAGCTGGCATGCTGGACTTCAGAGAAGAAAGAGAAAAGTGGACCTCACATGCCTAGCTCATTCTTAGAAAAATTATCAGGCAAAAATATGTCATCTTCCTGGAATGGAATAAGTGGAGAGATGAAAGAGGCCAAAATAACTTATTATAGTTCTCTTGGATGTTAGAGTGGGAAGGAATAACTTTTTCTCTCTAAAAATATCTAATCTATTTTAGGCAAGATGACATATATTTGTATTTGCCAGGATTTTCCTAGTTTACACCTGTTTTCCCAGTGTAATTACGCACTGTGTTCCTTTTTATTCTCAAAAGAGTTCAAGTTTGCATGATAAATTATGTGGTCATCTTAATATTAGAGGATAAGGCAGATTTCTCTGGAGGTACAGATCGTGGCATGGTCTTTCAGAATGAGTAAGAGTTATTGCGTCTAAGAGAGAACTGATGAGGCATAGGAATGAGGAAAGGGAGAGGGATGGGAAAAGAGAAGCACAAACCTCAGGAAAGCATGGAGAAATGGCTGAACAAAGTGTGGTTTTTGCTGAAATTACAAAAATGTATATGCTGTTACAGTATCAAATGTAAGAGAGAAATGGTAAAAGAAGAAAGTAAATTTGGGTTTCTATTGGGAAAAAGGGAAGGTGGGATCCTTTGCTACTTATGGGCTTTTTTATAGCACAGCTTAAAATATCAGTTATTTTCATTTCAACATAACTTGACTGCCTGGCTTCTAAGAACCTTCACAAAAATATGACTAAGGAGATAGATAGATAGATAGATAGATAGATAGATAGATAGATAGATAGATAGATAGATATAGATCTATAGATATAGATAGATTTCTTCCATTATTTCTCTATTATTGTAGCTTTTGGTATGTAGTTTCTTTATCAGATAAACTAAAGGACTATTTTGAGACACTTAAATCATACTACAAAACA
Organism: Hylobates moloch; assembly: GCF_009828535.3. NCBI lineage: Eukaryota > Metazoa > Chordata > Mammalia > Primates > Hylobatidae > Hylobates > Hylobates moloch. The sequence continues at coordinate 69,587,492 of NW_026652286.1, read as the reverse complement.
TTGAAAACATTATTAGAAGCATTTTGACTTTTTTAATTTTTCCAAAACATTTAAAAAATTATACTATGTTTAAACTCGTGACCTTAAAAAAAAATTTAAAATTTTTAAAAACCTTTTCTCCAAATTTATATATTTCAATCAAATTTCACCTTTTATTTATCAACTAGCACTAAGTCCCACTGTAAAAATATTTATTCACTTAACAGAAATGGGAAGACACTTCTTAGTTTCACCCCATTCTGCTTTTTCTCAATTTCTATCCATTAAGTCCCGACTAATCTCCCAGATATTTTACACATTATCATTTTATTATCCACATAAGATACATGTCCTAAGTTTATACACAAGGAATTAAAGGCTCAAAGATAGGTAAGATAATATTCAACCTAAATCATGTCACCAATAACTATCAAAACTCGACTTTAAATACAAATCTGTTTGCTTCAAAATCAAATGACCTTTTGACTACAACATATTGCCTCCTTTGCATTACCATGCTTTTTATTAGATTCAAAAAGAGTCTTCGAATGTTTCTTTAAACATTATCTGAACTTTAGCTGTTTTTAAATTATTCAACGTACAGGACAGTCATATCAATCAGAAGAAATCAAATGATGATTTAATGGTAACCACATTAAATCAGTTGTACACCTGTAAAAATACATCACAACTTCATATTCTGAGACAACTTTCTCCACCACGATAATTTTCAAGAACTAGAACAGAAACAAACGAGAAGAGGAGGAGATGTTTCCACTGTTCCTCTTCTATAACCCTAAAGTATTGTCTGCTATACCTCCTAGTGTCTCTATCACTACCTTCAATACTAAATCACTATTTAGTGGAGTGTCAAATTATTCCTCTTTGCTACTCACTCTTTTTCTCTTTCACCTCATTTGAGCCAATAGATATGTTGTTTGAGAGGCAGAAAAAAATCAGATTTAAATAGTCCTATAGCACTTCTGAAACTGCTCTAAATTTCAAGCTAATCTATTTATATTTTGTCATTAACTATGCACTCTTTAAAATGATTTCTCAATTCCTTTTCACATGAAAAAGTTTCATGTGAACTCTAAAAAAGTTCTTATGAGTCAGACGGAAAAATATTTCTATTTCGACAGACAATATCTATACATTACCAAGCGCAGCAACAATTTAGGAAGCACGCATTCATTCTAAGACCTGACTCACAGACAAGAACAAACAAATATTAAAGACTGTGATCCTTGAACTGTATAAAAAGAATCCTGAACTTTTACGCTTTTATAATATGGGAGTGATTGTATGAGTACTATGTTGAAATGTTAGAGGATAAAGAACAAATTATGCAGGACTAAGAGTTGTTGATCAATGATATTTCGTAATGTTTGTCATGGAGAGTCCCTGAAAAGTAAAATGTCACATGAGACTTTCCAATATCTCCCATCTATAAACCAAAATGCCTCTTATGTTTAACCTAGATACCTCTTGGCACATTTTAGTTAATACTTTTGTTTCTTCCCAGTATCTCTCATTCAAAATACTCTAGAAAAGCAAATCAATAGCTGATTGTTCAAAAAACTGTTTGCTTTATCATCCAAAAGTCAAATAATTTTAACCTTTTGTAGAGGACTAATTTTGAAAAATTCCAACTGTTTCTTAAGGTTCCACTCTGAACCATCTCCTAACATAACAAGGATGGGATGAAAAATTAAATAAAGGACTCAATTAGAGTCCCACTGATAATTAATAGATTAACTCCCCTAACATGGGTAAACTCCATCATGATACTTAAAAACTGAGTTCAAAATATTAGCAATGGCTAATAATATTGGCCTAAAAATTTCTCTGAACTCTATAGGTAAAAAAGGCAAATTTATTATACCCTGAAAATGCCTATTTTTTATTATTTATGCATCAGTTTTGGTTATTTTATTCCTTCCTCTTCAGTTCACCATAGAATTGCATGCCTACTGATACAAGGAAACAGAACAAAGAAAATAAAAATATGTCAAAATTTCTGGCTTTCAAGTAAAATAATATAGAAAAATAGATGGAAAAAAGCAAGGACCACTGTGAAACACCAGAAAATATTTTCTTGTTGAGGAGTGGGGGAGTGCTGGAAGGGAATAAAGAGATCATTGACGTGACTATGGATGAGGAAGGAGTCTGAGGCCCACCTACAACTGGGGCTCCCTCCTGCAAAGCTTCAGTGGGGCAAAGGATGACCGAGGCTCCTAATCTAATGGAAAATACGGTTTCCACAGAAATTTTACAGAAATTTCTAATTTTCTAGAAAACAGAAAAGTGGAGAAATGTACCTCATATCAGAATCCCAGAGAAGCAGGAAGATCATAGACATGGTTGTATGATCCATTTGGGCAGTTTCCCCACTTCCTGGTATGGAACAAAAGAAGTAAAATTACCCATGTGCAGAATTGCGAAGGTATCCAGGCAAAAAAATGCTGCTTTTATTGTGAGCTCATACATTTAAAAGGTGGGGTTGGACAAAGAAGGCCATTACATAATGGTAAAGGGATCAATTCAACAAGAAGAGCTAACTATCCTAAATATATATGCACCCAATACAGGAGCACTCAGATTCATAAAGCAAGTCCTGAGTGACGTACAAAGGGACTTAAACTCCCACACAATAGTAATGGGAGATTTTAACACCCCACTGTCAACATTACACAGATCAACGAGACAAAAAGTTAACAAGGATATCCAGGAATTGAACTCAGCTCTGCACAAAGTGGACCTAATAGACATCTACAGAACTGTCCACCCCAAATCAACAGAATATACATTTTTTTCAGCACCACACCACACCTATTCCAAAATTGACCACATAGTTGGAAGTAAAGCTCTCCTCAGCAAATGTAAAAGAACAGAAATTATAACAAACTGTCTCTCAGACCACAGTGCGATCAAACTAGAACTCAGGATTAAGAAACTCACTCAAAACCGCTCAACTACATGGAAACTGAACAAACTGCTCCTGAATGACTATTGGGTACATAATGAAATGAAGGCAGAAATAAAGATGTTCTTTGAAACCAATGAGAACAAAGACACAACATACCAGAATCTCTGGGACACATTCAAAGCAGTGTGTAGAGGGAAATTTATAGCACTAAATGCCCACAAGAGAAAGCAGGAAAGATCCAAAATTGACACCCTAACATCACAATTAAAAGAACTAGAAAAGCAAGAGCAAACACATTCAAAAGCTAGCAGAGGGCTAGAAATAACTAAAATCAGAGCAGAACTGAAGGAAATAGAGACACAAAAAACCCTTCAAAAAATTAATGAATCCAGGAGCTGGTTTTTTGAAAAGATCAACAAAATTGATAGACCGCTAGCAAGACTAATAAAGAAGAAAAGAGAGAAGAATCAAATAGATGCAATAAAAAATGAAAAAGGGGATAATCACCACCGATCCCACAGAAATACAATCTACCATCAGAGAATACTACAAACACCTCTATGCAAATAAACCAGAAAATCTAGAAGAAGTGGATAAATTCCTCGTCAAATACACCCTCCCAAGACTAAACCAGGAAGAAGTCGAATCTCTGAATATACCAATAACAGGCTCTGAAATTATGGCAATAATAAATAGCTTACCAACCAAAAAGAGTCCAGGACCTGATGGATTCACAGCAGAATTCTACCAGAGGTACAAGGAGGAACTGGTACCATTCCTTCTGAAACTATTCCAATCGATAGAAAAAGAGGGAATCCTCCCTAACACATTTTATGAAGCCAGCATCGTCCTGATACCAAAGCCTGGCAGAGACATAACCAAAAAAGAGAATTTCAGACCAATATCCTTGATGAACATTGATGCAAAAATCCTCAATAAAATACTGGCAAACCGAATCCAGCAGCACATCAAAAAGCTTATATAACATGATCAAGTGGGCTTCATCCCTGGGATGCAAGGCTGGTTCAACATACGCAAATCAATAAATGTAATCCAGCATATAAAAAGAACCAAAGACAAAAACCACATGATTATCTCAATAGATGCAGAAAAGGCCTTTGACAAAATTCAACAACACTTCATGCTAAAAACTCTCAATAAATTAGGTATTGATGGGACGTATCTCAAAATAATAAGAGCTATCCATGACAAACCCACAGCCAATATCATACTGAATGGGCAAAAACTGGAAGCATTCCCTTTGAAAACTGGCACAAGACAGGGATGCCTTCTCCCACCACTCCTATTCAACATAGTGCTGGAAGTTTTGGCCAGAGCAATCAGGCAGGAGAAGGAAATAAAGGGTATTCAATTAGGAAAAGAGGAAGTCAAATTGTTCCTGTTTGCAGATGACATGATTGTATATCTAGAAAACCCCATTGTCTCAGCCCAAAATCTCCTTAAGCTGATTAGCAACTTCAGCAAAGTCTCAGGATACAAAATCAATGTACAAAAATCACAAGCATTTTTGTACACCAATCACAGGCAAAAGAGAGCCAAATCATGAGTGAACTCCCATTCACAATTGCTTCAAAGAGAATCAAATACCTAGGAATCCATCTTACAAGGGATGTGAAGGACCTCTTCAAGGAGAACTACAAACCACTGCTCAATGAAATAAAAGAGGATACAAACAAATGGAAGAACATTCCACTCTCATGGGTTGGAAGAATCAATATCGTGAAAATGGCCATACTGCCCAAGGTCATTTATAGATTCAATGCCATCCCCATCAAGCTACCAATGACTTTCTTCACAGAATTGGAAAAAACTACTTTACAGTTCATATGGAACCGAAAAACAGCCCACATCGCCAAGTCAATCCTAAGCCAAAAGAACAAAGCTGGAGGCATCACGCTACCTGACTTCAAACTATACTACAAGGCTACAGTAACCAAAACAGCATGGTGCTGGTGCCACAACAGAGACATAGATCAATGGAACAGAACAGAGTCCTCAGAAATGATGCCACATATCTACAACTATCTGATCTTTCACAAACCTGACAAAAGCAAGAAATAGGGAAAGGATTCCCTATTTAATAAATGGTGCTGGGAAAACTGGCTAGCCATATGTAGAAAGCTGAAACTGGATCCCTTCCTTACACCTTATACAAAAATTAATTCAAGATGGATTAAAGACTTACATGTTAGACCTAAAACCATTAAAATCCTACAAGAAAACCTAGGCAATACCATTCAGGACATAGGCGTGGGCAAGGACTTCATGTCTAAAACACCAAAAGCAATGGCAACAAAAGCCAGAATTGACAAATGGGATCTAATTAAACTAAAGAGCTTCTGCACAGCAAAAGAAATTACCATCAGAGTGAACAGGCAACCTACAGAATGGGAGAAAAGTTTTGCAACCTACTCATCTGACAAAGGGCTAATATCCAGAATCTACAATGAACTCAAACAAATTTACAAGAAAAAAACAAACAACCCCATCAAAAAGTGGGCAAAGGCCATGAACAGACACTTCTCAAAAGAAGACATTTATGCAGCCAAAAAACACATGAAAAAATGCTCATCATCACTGGCCATCAGAGAAATGCAAATCAAAACCACAGTGAGATACCATCTCACACCAGTTAGAATGGCCATCATTAAAAAGTCAGGAAACAACAGGTGCTGGAGAGGATGTGGCGAAATAGGAACACTTTTACACTGTTGGTGGGACTGTAAACTAGTTCAACCATTGTGGAAGTCAGTGTGGCGATTCCTCAGGGATCTAGAACTAGAAATACCATTTGACCCAGCCATACCATTACTGGGTATATACCCAAAGGAGTATAAATCATGCTGCTATAAAGACATATGCACACGTATGTTTATTGTGGCACTATACACAATAGAAAAGAGTTGGAACCAAGCCAAATGTCCAACAACGATAGACTGGATTAAGAAAATGTGGCACATATACACCATGGAATACTATGCAGCCATAAAAAATGATGAGTTCATGTCCTTTGTAGGGACATGGATGAAACTGGAAAACATCATTCTCAGTAAACTATCACAAGGACAAAAAACCAAACACCGCATGTTCTCATTCATAGGTGGGAATTGAACAATGAGAACTCATGGACACAGGAAGGGGAACATCACACTCCGGGGACTGTTGTGGGGTGGGGGGAGGGGGGAGGGACAGCATTAGGAGATATAACTAATGCTAAATGACGAGTTAATGGGTGCAGCAAAACAACATGGCACATGGATGCCTATGTAACAAACCTGCACATTGTGCACAGGTACCCTAAAACCTAAAGTATAATAATAAAAATAAAATTAAATTAAAAATAAAAGGTGGGGTTGGGTAGAGTGGGTGATCAAGCAACCATCCTCTAGGCAGGTTATCATGACACATATAAATCTGCCCAGAATGTAAATGTACCTCTAAGAACACAGAGAATGATCTTGTATTACTGGAGTTGTTTTTTGGTTTTGGTTTTCAGCTTTTGTTGGTTTTACCACTCACAGAATAAATTCTAGACATTAAGTAATATAAGTTAGAGAAAAATCAAGAAATGTGTTTATGTTTTAAATTAATACCTGCAATAAAGTATTCATCAAGTATTACATTATCATTATACATTTTTTTACCAAATTTGGGTTTAATAAAACTAGATGACATTTATTTTGTATTTACTCTTAATTATTTACTATGTTCAACATTTTATACACATTATCTAATGTAATCCTCAGAAAAATCTGATAAGGTGTGTGTTACTATAATTGCTAGTTTGCTGATGAAGATAATGAGGCTTAGAGAGGGTTAGTAAATTATCTAAGGTCATAGAGTTAGTAAGGGACAAAGTTGCATCCAAAGGGACACCTGTTTGCATCCAAATTTAATGCCTTAAATCCATGTGCAGTGCCAATTTAATGCAGAAAGGAGACACTCCCTAACATTTCCTAGAAACAAAGAACTTTATCTTATTCTTTATATAAAGTGCTATTGCTTAGAATGAATCTTTCTCAAAAAAAATTTTAAAGCTTAATCATCTTCATTTCTTCCACCTTTAAATGTGGCCCATACAGATACCACACCCTTGTCTTTGATATAATGGTTAAAGACATATGCTATCCAATTCTTTTTTATGGGTTTTAGTTATTTTCAAAAATAATTAATTTGGGGTTAACTTTTTATACCCATTTGCTTTTTCTCTCTGGACGTTCTTCAGTGTTCCCTATAATGTTGAAAATTTATGCTTAAAGTGCTGTGCTGTGTAATTTTAATAATCACTCTTTTGTTCTGTCATAAAATGCATTTAATTTTAGAAATAAAATCTTTTTTATTAAATTCATCTTCACATCATGATTAGTGTTCCAATCCAGTAGTCTCAGTAAGAATTCAGAGAATATTCATGATATGAATTTAATTGAGTAAGGAAGATACTCAACACTAATCAGCTGAGAGAATGGTGATTAACAAGGTTAAGGGCAAAAGAAGGAAGCAGGGATTTGGGGAACAGGTGGATTTCTGTGTAGAGCATATTAAGTATAGAGGTAATCTGGAGATGTCTAATAGACTTGGAGAAATTCAGCTTTGTGTCTCTAGAAAGAGGACAAAACTGGAGGCCAATATAAAAATGAAGAAATGGGCAGATGGCTGGAGTCTAAAGTAAAATTTTTCTGACACTCAAATGTGCTCACAGGAAGACTGTAGAAATTCCAAGGTCACCGGAATAACCACCCAATGAATTCTGAATCTCTTTTCTGTCATTTGTCCTACAAATATTATTTTTTGTTTGTTTATTGTCAGAGTTTTTTTCTTTTATTTTTAGTTGACACAAAATGATTGTATATATTTATGGGATGCAGAATGATATTTCAATACATGTATACAATGTATAATGATCAAATCAGGGTAATTAGCATATTCATCACCTCAAATATTTATCATTTCTTTGTGTTGGAAATATTCAAGATGCAGTCTTCTAGGTTTTTGAACATATACAACAAATTATTGTTAACTATATTCACCCTACAGTGCTGTAAAATACTAGAATTTATTTCTTCTATCTAGCTGTACTGTAATTTTGTATTCATTAACCAACCTCTCTCCATCCTTCCCTCCCCTTTCCTCTTCCCAATCTTTAACAACCACAATTCTGTTCCCTATTTTTTTTTTTTTTTTTTTTAGATGGAGTCTTGCCCTGTCACCCAGGCTGGAGTGCAATGGCGCAATCTCGGCTCACTGCAACCTCTGCCTCCAGGGTTCAAGCCATTCTCTTGCCTTAGCCTCCCAGGTAGCTGGGACTACAGGCATGAGCCACCATGCCCTGCTAATTTTGTATTTTTAGTAGAGATAGGGTTTCACCATGCTGACCAGGCTGGTCTCAAATACCTGACCTCAAGTGATGTGCCTGCCTCAGCCTCCCAAAGTGCTGAGATTACAGACGTGAGCCATTGCGCCCAGCCCTGTCTCCTACTTCCATGAGCCGAATTAATTTTTTAGCTTCCACATATGAGTGAGAACCTGCAGTATTTATTTTCTGTGCCTAACTTATTTCACTTAACATAATGTGCTCCAGGCATATCCATATTTCCACAGATTACAGGATTTCATCATTTTATGGCTGAATAGTATTCCATGGTGTATAGATATCTCATTTTCTTTATCCATTCATCTGTTGTTAGATACCTAGTTTGACTCCATATCTTGGCTATTGCGAATAGTGCTTCGGTAGGTATGGAGGGTGGAGATACCCCTGCAATACATTAATTTCCCTTCATTTGGATAAATGCCAAGTAGTGGGATTGCAGGATCACATGGTAGTTCCACTTTTTGTTTTTTTTTGAGAAACCTCCATGTTTTTCATAATGGCTATACTAATTTACATTCCCACCGATGGTGTACACCAGGTCCTTAAATAATGTTATTTTGTTCAAGGTCGCTTCATTCTCACATTGATGGGATAAAAAAAAAGTTGATTCCTGGCCGGGCCATTGTCCATGCAGAGTTTGCACATTCTCCCCACAGATGGTAAAAATGTTTCATTATACATCATTTTGCTTAAAGTCATAGTTTCCAAGAACTTAATGAACACCATTAAGTCAAGACTTACTATATAAGAGTTCCATTTTCTCTACATCCTCACCAGCATTTGATACTTTTTGTCTTTTTGGTAATAACCATTCTAACTGGGATAACATGATATCTCATTGTGGTTTTGATAGGCCTTTCCCTGATAATCCCACCAATATTCTTCATCCACTTTCCTATAAACGTGTAAAACCCAACTCCTTTGTTTCATATACGTGGAGTGTCTTTCCAAGCCAACAATAGTATCAATTGATCTTGAAGAAGCAAAACTTATAAATTTTATGAACACAAAGGATATTAGAAAGAAGTTATAAAAACCCTGAAATATACCAAACTAGACTTATAACACATTTTTCTACAAAAAGCAGAAAATTTTGAATGTTATTGTTTTAAAGAATATCTATGCATATGAGGTCTTTCCTTTCTATGTACTTGTTCAAAGATGTGCTTACTAGAGGAGTAGCTACACTGATAGATTAAGCATTTCCTTTCAGCTTCTTAAACTACTAGACTGGCGATTTTAATACAATATTCAGATGTCTGGAGGTTGTAGGGTTTAATTTATACAATATTCAGATGTCTGAATGTTTTCAGGATTTTAAGCTGAGAGTGAAATATAATTTGTTACATTGCTGCACTTGACAGACTGTTGCCCATTGAAATTATTCCCACCACCGTACTTTTAGGTTTCTGTCTCTAATGAAGCAATACAAGTTGGCTTCACCATGAATTAGCAAAGGTGCCATTAACAGTAGTGTTCGATTAATGCTAACATTTTCAATTTGTCTCATACCTCAAATTTTAATGGTTCCTTCTTAAATATTAATAACAGTAGGTACCATTGTAATAGCTGCTATAGAAACTCAAAGGGAGGTGTTAGCTATTATTAGTTTAAATTATAACGCTAAAGAAACTCAGGGGTTCAAATTAAAACCCTCCACTATACTTCTGAAAGGAAAATGTAAAACTCTAAGAAAAGAACTGCAATGAATGGAACTGGGGTGAGAAGAAGGAAAGTAACATTTTTCTAAATATTTTCTATTTTAACTTTTCTATTTAAAGAGAGACACAAGAACACATACTTATTCCAAGCCTCAGAAATGTTCAATTATTCATATGGAACAAAAAAAATAGCCCCCAGATGCAATTAGACACCTGGTGGATCAGTCCCTCAGAAGGAAACTAAGAATATGTAATGTTTTCTCTTTGATACTCTTACAGAAAGAAGCTCTGTGAAAAATACAACCATGTCTTATCTGGGACCTGGAAAGAAGAGATATAAGATACACTGTAGGCATTTTCAAAGAAAGCTTGGCCTTCTCAATTAATGTTCCAATTTTTAAAAAACAGTTATCTATGGCTTTCACAATTTTTATTTTTGCAAGCCCATTACCCTTGAAAACTGATTATCCTGCATTTTCCCAATTAAGATAGAGAGGAGAACTAGATGGGAATATCTGGTGGTATAGCCATTCAAAAGTTACAAAGGCCACAAGAAAAGTGGAGAAGCTGACTGCTACCTCTGCCTAAATAAAAATAACCTAAAAGACACCAAAATATTAAGAAAAATGTCCTGTGACATAATTTCTACACTGTTCTCTAATTGATGAAGGCCCTCTCTTATTCTCCACTCTACCTTTGCTTAAGCTGTTCCTTCTACATGGAGACCTTTTAGGACCCCTTTGGTCTCCCCAAACCACAAGTATCAACCAGAACCAAATTCATGTTATCTTTCTCTGGAAATTACTAATCCAATTATTCTGTCCCATAAAGGGCTGTCTTCCTCCTTTTTGCACTGATATCTTTGGGAACCTTGGCTTGTATCTTTCTTTCATTGTTTAAATTGTCCCCCAGCTGGAACACAAATACTTTGAGAACAAATGCATCAGTGTCATATCATACCTCTGATAACGGTAATAAAGGAATCTGTAGATACCTAAACCAGCTAACACACAGATCTGCGAGTCTTGGCTTCTCACTTACCAGCTACATAATTTTGGGCAAACATACAAGTGTTATTTGCTTCACTGTCTTTCTTAGAAGGACTAAGTAGGATCTTATACGTAAAGTAGTTAGCACATGCCTAGCACACAATAAGAACGTAATAAATGTTAGAGGGTATGTATTTCATTCAGCAAAGAAAAGCATAGATGAACCGATTTGTAAAACTTTAGGGGGCATTATTCATATTGAAGTCAATGTGAATAGCACCATGGAGCTTTACCTTTATATTGTGAATTGCATAGATATATCATATTCACTATCCTTTTTTCTTTTGTTTGACTCTGTGCTAATCTTTAAGAATACAATAATGAAAAAGATCAAATTTATTTGCTCTTCTGTAAATTACCATCTGTTATAAAAAGTAGTTTCACTATATAACTGTAAAAATGATAGTCATTAGATTCCCCCAGGATTTAGTGTGGGAGTTGAGTTCCTTATCCTGATGGCATTTGATGACATTACTTTGCTACCAACTACCAAGTTCAAAGTTTTGATAGTACATGTCAGACAGACATGATCTGCCAGCATGCATTATTCCTCCCTACTGATTAATCTCTAAAGATAAAATGAACATTTAAAGCCATGGGATTCTCCAAGTCCAAAAGTGAACAAGGCTCTAAAAAGTTAAAACAGTCTTCAATGTGTTTCAAAACCCTCTGTCTCAGCTGTGCCATACAAGTTGTGAGACATGCCTCTTGTTAGCTAAAATTTGAGAATTCATCTCTATTTTAGTGGCTTTCTTTTTACTTTCTATTTCTTTGCCCTATGCATCTCCTTCTTATTGGTCTTTCATCTCCAAATAATAACTTTCTTCTGACTGGTTACTCATGTATGGTAACCAGTAGCAGATTACTGGTAGAAGTTTCTCTTGTGTTAGCATAAATGGCCACATCAGACACAAATATATCCTTGCATGTCACCATTCGGTGAAAACTGATAACTTTGATCCCATTCTTTTAAAACTATGCCCTAGATTTCAGATATATGAAAACATCAACAATTTTGTCCCACTGAATATTTAATAGAGATATCATGTATCTACTAGTCTTAATATTTAGAATTTATTAAGGCAAACAAGTGGATAGGAAACTGTCAATAATATGTTTGAGTAGCGGACTAGTTATAAATGCATCTGAATCTATATCAGAACAATATTCAAGAGGGACCCCTGGAACTATGTGAAATCAGAGTAAGACAGTAACCCATGCCCACACCACCACATCTTGCTTTAGCAGAAGTCAAATATGAGCTCTGTAATTCTATGTTGTCCTGGAGAGAACTTCTTTTCTGCTCCCCTTCAGTACCCTGGCCTGGCATTCATACCATTGCTTTGAGATGATTAACATCAATTATACCACGCCTTTGTCCTTATTTTCATGAGTCACTTTAAAACCAAACAACAACAAAAAAAAACACTTTATCTCCCAAAGCAGACCTTATGACCACATTCTAATCCTATCATAGGTTACTATAGTACCTTTTTTTAAAGCCTATCTCCCACCACTCTCTACTTCCAAAAATCCCCTCACTATATCCAATGAAACCCATTATCATTCATCAGAAAAAAATCCTGTATATCTTTAACCTCTACTCTGAATATTTCCTGTGTTTTCTTGCTTTTATGGAAACCAGTTTTTCTTAGAGCAATTTTTTTCCTTGTCAGTCTTTTCAAGTGGGGAAAGTCTATACTCCTCTGTTCTACATGGAAGACAGATGTGTCCCGTGATCTTCATTGTCAGTTTCAAACCATCCTTCTTAAAATCCCACAAACTTTGAATCTTATTCCATAAGGCCATAACACTCTTTACTCCTTTTTACCATACTTATCTATGAGAAATAAAAGTGAAAATTCTAAGCCCTCCAACTGGCTGAATGGGTCATCTCTTGGCCATGGGGACCACAGAATAAGCTTGGTCAGCCCTGAAAGGGGTTAGGAGGTCAGACATGCCCTCTTACACTCCCTCCCTTGCTAACCACTACTAATCTTTCTTCCTAAACAGAAAGCAGTCCTTTCAAAAGACTCCACAACCAATATCAACCAGCTTTCTGAAACTGCACCTCCTTTTTTCCCTGATAAGAGACCACCAACCATGGAGTGGTTCTGGTCAGATTATGGACAATGTGCAGTAAAGGTTTTCATATCCTCTACTTCACCGTTTGATGTTAGAAGGCTGAAAACTGCACCCTTGGATCATGCTAATGCTGCCATTTTTTTTTTTTTTTTTTTTTTTGTACCTGAGGCCCATGAAGGAACGTAAAGCCCAATTGTGCATGTGCACATTTCACCTTTAATAAATATTCATGATTCCTCCTATAGCTTACTGAATATGTATGTTCAGCCACCCAGCTCAGCATAAATTTCTCCAAGTGTTTGTCTCTGGCTTCTGCACAGAGGCTACACTTTCCAGCCTGTCAGAATGGCCACTCTGCAAGCTATAAGCCTTTATGAGAAATAAAGCTCACCTTTCCAAATCTATGAACCTCATCTTTCTTCAGCTGACATCTATAAGCCCCTGGTTCTCACCTCCTTGTGCCTATAAGCTATTAGATCCTGACTGACTGGCACTTTCTCTTATACCAGCCTTCTAGAATCTGCTATCCATTGATCCCAATATTTTTTTTCTGTCCCTAAACCTCATTCTGCATTCACTTCTCATTTTAATCCCCTTAAATTTCATTGTTCATCATTAAAATTACTTCCTTATACACACCATGAACTTCTTCATTTTTCTTTTACTCCTTAGTTGCTTGAGAAAAATCCATACTGCAGATACATCTATTGATCTACACTACACAACTGTACTTCCTCAGCTGAACATAGTTGGTAGAAAACACAACCACACACTAATATCTCTTTACATTCATGATGCTGATCTTATTCTGATGACCACTACAGTCATGTGCCACATAACAACATTTCAGTCAACGATAAACTGGATATACAGCAGTGATCACATAAGATTGTAACGGAGTCAAAAAATTCCTATTGCCTAGTGACATCTGTTGTAGCCATCATAACATCACAGCACAATGCATTATTCACATGTTTGTGGTGGTACTACTGTAAACAAACCTACTGCACTGCCAGTCATATAAAAGTACAGCACATACAACTATGTATAGTATTTAATACTTGATAACAATAATAAACAACTATGTTAACAGCTCATGTATTTACTATATTATATTTTTTAATGATTATTTTAAAGGGCACTTATTCTACTTATGGGTGAAAAAAAGCTAACTGTAGAACAGCCTCAGGCAGGTCCTTCAGGATGTGTTCCAGAAGAACGCATTGTTATCATAGGAGATGACAGCTCCATGCATATTGTTGTCCTTCAATACCTTTCCACTGATAATTCCAACTTTGTGTAGACTTATGCTAATGTGTGGGCTTGGGTCCTAGTCTGTACCAGAGTTTAAAAAGTAAAATAATAACAAATTTTAAACATAGACAAATTATGTAGAATAAAAATATAAAGAAATTATTTTTGTAGCTCTACAATGTTTTTTGTGTTTTAATTTTTGTGGACACATAGGTGTATATATTTACAGAGAACAAGATATGTTTTGATACAGGCATATAATACATAATAATCACATCAGAGTAAATAAAGTATCCATCACCTCGATAACTTATCCTTTCTTTGTGTTACAAACAATCCAACTATACTCTTTTATTTTAAACTGTACAATAAATTACTGTTGGCTGTAGTTAACACTGTTGTGTTATCAAAAACTAGATCTGATTCAGTCTATCTAATTATATTTTTGTACCTGTTAATTATCCCCACTTCTTCCTACCCCACTACCCCTCTCAGCCTCTGGGAACTATCATTCTCCTCCCTATCTCCATTAGTTCAATTGTTTCAATATTTTTAGCTGCCTCAAATGAGTGAGAACATGTGAAGTTTGTCTTTCTGTGCTTGGATTACTTCACTTAACATACATGTTGCAAATGACAGGATCTCATTCTTATTATGGCTCCATTATGTGTATGTATACCATTTTCTTTATGCATTTGTTTGTTGGTAGATATTCAGATTGCTTACAAATATTGACTATTGCAAATAGTGCTACAGTAAACATGGAAATGCAGACATCTCTTCAATAAACTGATTTCCTTTTGGGGGAGCATATACCTAGCAGCTGGATTGCTGGATCATATGTTAGTTCTATTTTTAGTATTTTGAGGAATCTCCAAATTGTTCTATATAGTGGCTGTACAAATTTAAATTCCTACCAACAGGGTACAAGTGTTCTCTTTTCTTCACATCCTCACCATAATTTGCTATTGTCTGTCTTTGGACAAAAGCCATTTTAATTGGGGTGACTCACACCAATGTGTCCTGTATGTGAGACATGCAGTCAAAGGAGATTATTTTGGAGCTTTAAGATTTAGTGACTGACCTGCTGTGTTTCTAACTTGCATGAGGCCTGTAGCTCCTTTCTTTTGGCCAATTTCTCCCTTTTGGAACAGGAGTATTTACCCAATGCTTTATATCTCCATTGTATCTTGGAAATAACCAGGTTGTTTTTGATTTTACAGGTTCACAGGCAGAAGGGACTAGCCTTGTTTCACATGAGACTTTAGACTTTTGAGATAATGTTAGAATGAGTTAAGACTTTGGGGGGACTGTTGGGAAGGCATGATTGCATTTTGAAATGTGAGAAGGACATGAGATTTGGCGCCAGGGCGGAGTAATGTGGTTTGGATCTGTGAAGGAAGCCAGCGGCAGAATAATGTGGTTTGGATCTGTGGACATGAGAAGGGGCCAGGAGCAGAATAATGTGATTTGGATCTGTGTCCCTGCCCAAATCTCATGTAAAATTGTGATCCCCAATGTTGGAGGTGGGGCCTGGTGGGAAGTGATTGAATCATAGTAGAGATTTCTCAGGAATGGTCCAGTGCCATCCTATTGGTGCTTTCCTCACGATAGTGAGTGAGTTCTCATGAAATCTGGTTGTTTAAAAGTATGTAGAACTTCTCCCTACTTTGCTTCTCCTCTGGCCATGTGATGTGTCTGCTCCCCTTTTGCCTTACACCATGATTGGAAGTTTCTTGACGCCTCTCCAGAAGCCAAGCAGATGCTGGCATCATGCTTCCTGTACAGCCTGAAGAATCATGAGCCAACTAAACCTCTTTTTGAAAAAATAATTACCCAGTCTCAGGTATTTCTTTATAGCAATGCAAGAACAGACTTACACAGAGTCAGGTATTTATGTTAGTCTTCATACTCTGGGCTTGTTTGTACCTATCCTTTTTTTAGGATGGCTCTCTAGATATTTGAAGAAACTTGGATATTGTGATGTAAGTCTTTGAACACTCCAGCTTCATTTGCTTTAGGGGGCATCCCAAGCCCAGTAATTTGCCAGCTCTAGCAGACTCATAGACGTACCACCTTGGTGGTCTTGGTAAGCTCTGAAAGAACTCTCTGGATTACCAGGTAGACCTTTGTTCTCCTTTCCTTACATTCCTCCAAAGAAAGAGTCTCTCTCTGTGCTTAGCTGCCTGGTGTTGGGGATGGGTGATGCAAGCATGCCCTTGGCCACAGCCACTGGGACTGTGCTGGTTCCGACCTGAAGCAAGTACAGCACTGGGTCTCACCTAAAGCCCACAGTGACCACTGCCTGTCTACTGCCTGTGTTCACCCAAGGCCTAAGGGCTCTTCAGTGAGCTTGTGGTGGATGCTGCCAGTCCTGAGTCTCTCCCTTCAGGGCAGTGGGCACTCCCCTGGTCCAGGGAAGGTCCAGCAATGCTGTCTAGGAGCCAAGGCCTAGAATCAGTGACCCTAGGAGCCTGCTTGGTGCTCTACCTCACTGTGGCTGACTTAGTGCCCAAGCCACAAAACTAAGTTCCCTTTACTCTTTCCTCTCCTTTCCTCAGGCAGAAGGGGTTTATCCCCATAGCCACTACAGCTGAGAATGTGCTGGGTCACACTTGAAGCCAGAAGGCCTCTGAATTTCACCCAGTGCTCACAACAAGTACTGCCTGGCTACCAATGCTGATTTTTCAGAGCCCAAGGGCTCTTTATTCAGTAGGTGATAAATCCTATCAGGACTGCGTTCTTCCCTTGAAGAAAGTGGGTTCCATTCTGGCCCAGCATGTGCTTAGAAATCTCATAGAGGAGCTAAGGCATGGAAAGGGGGCCTCCGGGCTCTGCCTGGTGCCCTATTCTATTGTGGCTGAGCTGGTCTCCAAGTTGTAAGACAAAATTCTCTTTTCTCTCCTCAAGCAGAGAGGAGTCATCTCCCAGGGCTATGAGCTGCTCTGCCTGTGGTTGGGGGAGGGGTAATGTGAGCACTCCCTTGGATGCTTCAGCTGGTATCCCACTGGATTGTATGCACCACAAGTCCACTGGTTCTGAGACTAGCACAGCACCAGGACTTCCCCAGGAATTGTAGTCCATGTGACCTAGACTGCCTGCCAAGTTTATTTTGAACCCCAGAACACTTTAGCCTGCCATGGAAGGTCTTGTCGAAACTCAGGTTTCTCTTGAGGGATGAGGGAGGAGTAGTGTAGGTGATTCAAGACCTTCTTTCCTGCTCTGTTCAATGCCTCTTGCCTTGATATGATGTTAAAAGCAGGTACTGTGATAATTCATTTGATTTTTGGTTCTTATGAAGGTGACTTTTTGTGTAGAAAGTTGTTCAATTTGATGTTTCTGCCAGGAGGAAGTTAGCTAGAGGCATCTACTTGGCCATTTTGTTCCAACTCCCCACAATGTATTTGTGTTTTAAACTGTTATTACAAAAGAGTAAAAAAGTTTTAAAAAATTAAAAAGTTTATAAAATGAAAAAGTTTAAAAAATTAAAAAGTTTGTAAAAATTTAACAGTAAGTTAAATTTATTACTGATAAAAGAATTTCTTTTATAAATTGAGTTCAGCTTAAGTTTACAGCATTTATGAAGTCTACAGTAGTGTACAATAATATCCTCAGCCTTCACATTCATTCACCATTCATTCACTCACTGACTCACCCAGAGCAACTTCCAGTCATGCAAGCTCCATTTATCGTAAGTGCCCTATAAAGGTATATCACTTTTTATCTTTTATACTGTATTGGTTTTTGCTGTACCTTTGTTAACCTTTTATCCTATATTGTTTATACTGTAACTTTTCTATACTTACAAATACAAATATCATTGTCTTACAATTGCCTACAGTATTCATTGCAGTAGCATGCTGTACAGGTTTGTAGCCTAGGAACGATAGGCTAAGACACATAGCCTAGGTGTGTGAGAGGCTATATCATCTAAGTTTGTGTAAGTCCACTCTACGATGATTGTACAATGATGAAATTGCCTATTGACAAATTTCTCAGAACTTATCCCCACTGTTAGGTGACACATGCCTGCATTATATTGCTGTCAAGCAATTGTGCTACATTTCTCTAAGCTACTCTCCCAGCTCCTAGACAATTACCATATTTCATACTCTTTCTTCACATATCTCCAAAACCTTCTCCTCATAGTCACTCTAATGATTTTATTTTCAATTTCACTTCTGCCCAGTCTCAACACCACATCTACCCAACCTTCTTTCCATTCGTGCCCACATAATCTGCCTTCCCACCAGCTTGCCCCATGCTTTTGTAAATGATCCAGACGCCAAGTAAGACCACTACTTTCACTTTTCAGTTCCATCCCATTTCTTCTCCCCTGTTTAAGGACAATGCCCACACACTTCTTCTCATTCTCCTACATCATCAGTTCCATCTTCACACAGCACATTGTAATTTCGGCTTCTCTCGCCTCATTAAAAAAAAAAAAAATCCTCTCTTTCGATTCCATTTCCCCTCTAGCTGACTCTATATTCTTGTGACTTCATATGACAAAATCCTTTGAAAGATTTATTTATACTTATTTTCTTCCAACTTAGCACCTCTTGTTTTTTCTCCAACCCACTCATTTTCCTTCTACTACTCCACTGTAACCCTTGTTCAAGGTAGAAAATAATTTATGATCTGCTTATCCCAATGGTTAAATCTATCTTCATTTCATTTGACTTATTAGTGGCATTGTACACCACTGATTACCCCTTTTCATGGGAGAGAAAATAAGACAAAACTTTCTCTTCTCAGCTTCCTAATTCTACACTCTCCTGATTATTTTTCCTACCTTACTGGCTCCTTCCAATCAGACTCTTGCTTGTTCTTTCTCACTTTCCTCAACTTTTAATATAAGATGCTTCAGTTCTCAGCACTTGTATGATTTCTCTTCTCTTTCTATACTTATTCCCTTGTCAATCTTACCCAATATTACAGTTTTGAATAGCATCTAATGATAACATTCAGGTCAGAGTTCTTTCTGATCTCCACATTTATACATAAAAATGTACAAGTAAAAATAATGTTGATGTCCCATTTGTGGGTCCAGTAGGCTTCTCAAACTCACATGTTCAAAATTGTAGTCTTGATCTCTCTATCAAAAGTTTCTTCTATTATACTTTTCCCTTTCTAGGTAAATGGCAACACCATCATTCCAATAGTTATTTTTTAAAAGTATAATTTTTGTCTTATATGCCATATCTAATTCATCCACATCCCTGTTCCAAACACATCCAGGATCCGACCACAGATCTCCACTTCTACCATTGTCTCTCATCTGGATTAATCAACAACTTCCTGACTTATCTCCCTGCTCCTGTTCTTGTCCCCTACAATCTGTCTTCAACACAGAAGTATACCTTCCTGTGTCATGCAAAATAAAAGCAAATTCCTTACAGCAGCCCACACAGTCCTAGGAAGTGTATCCCTTCCCCTTAGTTCTCTGCTCTCATTTCTTACTCCCCTCCCTACTGTTCACTGCTCCAGCCACACCATCCTTACTGCTCCTCAAATACATCAAGTTCACTTTTGCCTCGGGGCTTTGCATATGTTTCTCCCTATGCCTAAAATGTGATTTTCCTAGATGTCCACATGGCTCACTCTCTTGCCTACTCTTTGTCTTTGCTCAAATGTCCCCTTTTCAGTGAAGCTACCCCAAACACCGTAATTTAAATTTCAGGCCTCTCTCCATTATTACCTTTCCTTTCCCTCCACTATTTTTCTCCATAGTGCTTTGACTCATCTAACATGTTTTATATTTTAATTACTTTTTAAAATATTTTCTTGAATCCTCTTTCTTCCCCCGCCCCGCAAAGACTTCACCAGAATGTAAATTTCTTTGAGTACAGAAATTTGAATCTGTTGTTCGCTGCTGAATCTCCAGTGCCTGGTTTAGTGCCTGGTAATCAGTAGATGCTAAATTAATGTGTTGAATAAATGAATACAAATCAAAAGAAGTAAAAAAAAAAAAACAAGCACTTTTCCCTCCTTCAGACATTCCAAGCTCTTTTGTCTTCCCTTCCTGCATCCTATAAGCAATTACTTATTTTATAAAACATTTTCTACTAATCACTAATATCTCATTCGAAATTTTATTCAATTTCTATTTTCATAACACTTTCCTTTTAAATGCCTAATGTCACGTATGCATTTCAAGAGTGTGTACCATTATAAACAGGCATCAGATGATAGAAGAATGTTAGTGCTTCTTTTATGTGCCCTTAAATTTACAGTCTTACACTGTCCCTCTTTGAATCATCTCTTCTGCCAGTCCTGGTGCACCTGCTAACATTGGTACCTTGTATAATACAACTGAGAGAAAAATGGGGTGAGTGCATCATATTTAAACCCAGTTATGCAGTCACAGTTTTTTCATAGCTGAGTAAAACTGGCCAGGCTTACAGCTAGCTATTACTCACTTGGCTGATTTAGTCTTCTCTTTCAGCCACATAAAAATGCCACCTGCTATTCACTTGATTGAAGACGGAATGATGTGAGCATCTAATAAAGAAGACAGAAAAATAACACAGCATTTGTGATTCATGTGTTCATATTAATGCTCATTCTTTCTCCCCTTCCCTCTTTCCATCTCTCTAAGTCATATCTTTTCCACAACAGATTATGTTTACTCCAATATTGAGCCCATTACATTATTCTATTTTTGCTTTCATTCTGGATTATGTGTTCTCAAAATATATCTCTCTATTCAATTGATTCTTCTATGAAAGAATTATTAATATCAAAGCCACATCAGAGATTTTCAGTGAGGTGTAGCATATTCCCCCAACAGTCTAAAGAAAAGATTTATAATGTCATTGCAGAGTATCATTCAAATACCTTGGCCCATTAAGTTGCAACTGATGCTTAACGAATGTGCTTTCTTTTGAAGTGCCTATCTTTTCACAGCACAGGATAGCAATATGCTAAGGAGACAGAGATACTATGGGTGAGAGTTCAATTTGAGAATGCTATATGAGAGAGAGGCTAACTAGAGTTCAAAGGGAATTTTATGCTCATGTACAATCATATCTGAGGCAGTAGGCACTCCTTAATCAGACTTTTAAATTCTCATCTACCTAGTCTAAGTCTCATATTTTCACTTGTATTTTAACTTAATTAACAAAGAAGAAGATAAAGTAGTATTTGGACTTATAAAAATGCAAATCAGGGCTAAGCATGGTGGCTCATGCCTGTAATCCTAGCACTTTGGGAGTCCGAGGTGGGCAGATGGCCTGAGCTTAGGAGTTTGAGACCAGCCTGGGCAACATGGTGAAACCCCATCTCTACTAAAATACAAAAAAAAAAAAAAAAAAAAAAAAAAATTAGCTGGGCATGGCAGTGTGCTCCTGTAGCCCCAGCTACTCGGGAGGCTGAGACAGGAGAATTGCCTGAACCCGGGAGGTGGAGGTTGCAGTGAGCCAGTGAGCTGAGATCGTGCCACTGCACTCCAGTCTGGTAACAAAAGGAGACTCCGTCTCAAAAACAAAAAAAAAGAAAAGAAAAACAAATCAGTTACCTAGCAACAGAAAAAGGTAAATACATACTCTTCACATTTTACACCCAAATTTACTCTATTCTTTAAGCCATATCTCAATTTTTCTTTGGGAAATACTTTCTAATATAGACTAATATATGTGTATTTTTTACTCTTTCCTGTAATTTACCATTATTGAAGCATTTATTCCATTCTGTCTCACATATATTATTAATACATATGTCTTTCTCCATGTTCGGTTATAAGCTGCTTGAGAGCAGAAATTGTACTATTTTCCTGTTTTTACCTGTAGCGCCTTTCACAGTGCCCATGATGGAGACACTCAAAAAGTATTTGTTAAATAAAACAACTGAATTTAATTCCAGAGATATTTATTAACACCTTCCTTTGTCAAGCATTCTGCTAAACAATAGAAGTAAACCTAGGAACAAGACAGAGCTATTGCTTTTAAAAAGCTCATGGTGCATATTTTAAACCCCAGGTTGACGTGCAGGTCTGGCAACGCTATTGGGCAGCTTATATTCAGGGCTCACGGTCACCATGTCCTTCCTCACTCTGATTTTGGCTCTGCCAATAACTACAGCATCTAGTTCACTTTTTAGAAAATTAAGTTGTTTCGATATTTACAAATACGTATTTGCACTGTGGTAAATTTAAAAATGCAAAAGAAAAAGTTAATAGAGGAAAACAAAAATCACCATCATCTTCAGGTCCACAGGTACCCACTGCGAACTCATTGTGTATTTCCTGTCCACTTTCTTCTTTTCATTTTGAAAATTTGTAACATAACAAGGGTCATTCTGTACATACAAAATAAAAAAGCTCATGGTAAATTAAACTCAATCGTGTGCGGCTATGAAAAGCAATTCAGATGTGTGTAATTCTTAGTTTCGGAGATTATTCCATGTGGACATACCTAACAATTGAAAAAGTCCAAGGCAAACTATGAGAAAATAAAAAGGAGTCTATATCTGACTTAGCATAAGAAAACTGAGTCATATTAGGAATAAGTTTTCATGTTTTTCAGCATCGGGACTCTGAGAGTCCTCCTACAGTCTTCAACTGACCTATATCCAAGTTCTAGGGAGAATCAGAGAACACACAGGAAACCTCAATTAGAAAACTCTCTCCAGAGCTGTATAAATTGAGATTTCCAGAACACAGCAACCTACCTATTTACCTTGTTCTCATGGTACCTAGTCTACAACATCACATTTTCATTTAGTCATTTGAAAAATACTAGAAAATACAAAAATAAGTATTTACTTGTTACATCATTTCTCTCTCTTTTTTCTTCTTTCCACAAATTTAACATAGGGATGGATAAAAAGCCTGAATTTTTTACTATGGTAAGGGGTCATCTTTCTATCTATGGTATTTCTTCCAGGCAATTGTAATGTTTCATTGAACCATTATTCTGGGGCAAACATATTGATTCTTTTCATTTCAAAGTAAATTTTTCCTTATGGTTCCCACCACCATTATGTAGAAGTAAGTTTATGAGTACTCACTTTTCCTATCCTTATATTTCTTGAGTAATCATTTAATATACATATCTTCTTCCATTATTCTGAGTTTTTAGTTTATCTACAACACCTAGCATAGTGTCTTCCAGGTAAGTGGTGCTTATGTTAACTGCTATCATCTCTTCAGTGTTTACTAAGTAAATCTTTGAAACTGTGCTAAGTACTTTAAACATGTAAGTTCAACCTTATAAAGTATTGAAAGAGCGATACCACTGTAACCCTATACATATTACCATATATTTGAATGACTATATAATTCCTATATAATCATATATCTAAAATTCTTATATATCTTCATGTATATAGTTATAAAAGGTAACTAAAGAGTTAAGAATAATTAGAATTAAGCAACTTGTTTCATTAATTGTGAGTCAAACCACTATATTAAATTATTTTCTCAACTATCTCTTTAAATAAATAAGTTAATAAACTTCATATAAAGATGGTTTTAGGACCTACAATTCTGTTTTGTCATTCTGCCTGTATATCCACTTCAAATCAATTAGCCTTATAAAGAGTAATTTTGAACATGCAATGAAAATGAAAAAAGGCTAATTTTTAATAATTCTTACTAATGGAAATAAACTATGAAAAAAATACACCATCCAAAAGTCATTTGTTTGTGGCTTTTAAGTTAATCATATGACTTTTAGATGACAAGCTTACTTTCCTAATAACACATTACTTAGGCTATATGTTACTTATGCTAATACAGAAATATTATACTCTGGAATAACTTTACTTTATGTTCTTCATGATAGAAAAATAGAAAGGCAAATTCAGTCCTTATTGTTCATTCTAAAATTAAACATCTTCAGCATACAATCCTTTACATGGTATACTACTTGTAGATAACTGAGAGATTTAGATCCTAGCCTCCAAGAGGGATTAGAAAAGGCTTTGAGGCGGCCGGGCGCAGTGGCTCACGCCTGTAATCCCAGCACTTTGGGAGGCCGAGGCAGGCGGATCACGAGGTCAGGAGATCGAGACCATCCTGGCTAACATGGTGAAACCCCGTCTCTACTAAACATACAAAAAATTAGCCGGGCGTGGAGGCAGGCTCCTGTAGTCCCAGCTACTTGGGAGGCTGAGGCAGGAGAATGGCGTGAACCCGGGAGGTGGAGCTTGCAGTGAGCCGAGATCGCGCCACTGCACTCCAGCCTGGGCGACAGAGCGAGACTCCGTCTCAAAAAAAAAAAAAGAAAAGAAAATGCTTTGAGACTGTGTATGT
Organism: Hylobates moloch; assembly: GCF_009828535.3. NCBI lineage: Eukaryota > Metazoa > Chordata > Mammalia > Primates > Hylobatidae > Hylobates > Hylobates moloch. The sequence goes on along the minus strand of NW_026652286.1, from coordinate 69,562,888 downwards.
ATTAATCAAATGCCTTTCCCCTCTAAAACCAAGCAGCACATATTACCTTTACCACATATTGGAACTTAATTATTTCTGATCTCAAATCTGCTGATTAATAGCAAGTGTCCTTGAGATACTAATGTCAACTCAACTTCTCTGTTACATGGAAGGATGAGTGCATTTCGATGAGCTTGGCCTTTCCCTTGTGAGCACTGTTTAATCCTTGAACTACTTCTATGGAACTCCAGATCTTGAGAATATAGGAGGAAAACCACTGGACTGGAGAACCTCTGAGGTCCATTTCCAAAGCCAACAATTGAAAACTTCATGACACATGGTCTTAAATGAATGTTTTATTTTGGTGTGTGTATGCCTTCGTTTTTCAATTACCCTGAGGGTTTCCTTGAAGTCAAAGCCCACATTTTACATATTTTACTGAATCCACATTAAATATTCAGTAAACACTTACTACAGCAATGAATGGACACTACTCCACAGCTACCACGTCCAACATATTCCTGAAAAATAGGAACAAAGGCTTGCGTACTTCAGGGACATCTGGTTCACTACTGTGGGGAGTCAACAAAAAATACCTCCTAGCAGAAATCCTCTTAACTGTAATAGTTCCTCCTGATAAGGTTTGTGTTCCATTACACACACTATTTGTGCACAAATTGTTTTCTGTAGCCACCTAAAGGATCTTTCCATTTTCATGCCTCTGGTGGTATTCAGTATACCTTTTCTCTGGTTATTGTACCTCCTATGCTACATTCATTCATTTGAGATGACATCTTTGATCTACTCACACGCAGCCATCCACTTTGATGGCCCATGGGGCCCTAGTGCCTGTTCCTGCACTGCAGTTTGATGTCTATTTGGCTATGAATGAAGATGGAAGCAGAGAGAGTGTTATCAAAAAATGAACACAAGGCCTTGGGGAGAAAAGCTCCTTTTGTAGAATATTTGCTAGGACATAAGATAGTAAGGGAGAGAGAGAGAGAGGCGGTGTCAAGAGATAATGAATTTGCCTGAGGCAAGTTAATAAAATAAAATAGACGTACAATCAATGCTTTGAAGGAACACAGTGTTAAATATTTTGTCAAATTAAGCATATGTTTTTAACTTTTAATTAAGTATATAATACATATATATTCTGTTTTGTGGTATATGTGTGTATGTGTGTTTTAATTTTATGTTCTGTACTTGGAAGAGATTATACCTTTGCTGGAGCACTATCTATGGCCAGGTATATTATGAATTTTTTTAAAAAGCTGCTTATATAATAAGACTGAGTGATTTTTCTGTATTATTTGTTCCATTCTTTCCATTTCCCTTTTCATGCAGAAGCATTTATCCCTCCATCATGATGGTTACACTTCTACAAGATGATCTAGAGGCAAATTGGTCTACTTGAAAGTGTATTTGCAGCCATTTACCTTAAGGCTTTGAGTTTCAAAAGCTAATAACAAAGTACAGTTGACCCTGAACAACATGGGTTTGAAGGACACTTTAAACTATCATGTTTTCCTGAAAAGTCAAAGTATATTTAAGGTAACAACACAATATATGGATACCCAAGAAGTAATAAGAGAGAAAAAAAAAGTCTGAAGATGTAATATATGGGGAGGTTGAGATTCTGCCTGATTTATTTGAGATCTTGGTAATGTCAACCAATGTTTATATTCTTGCTGAAAACCATAGGTCATACATTTGTTCATTTATTCAGCCATTCTCTTTAAAACAAAATTGATTCTCTATTATATCCTAATTAATTTTTAAATTACCTTACAATCTAAGCAAGAGACGCTGGCAATGAATAGAATTACTTCCATGAACAATAACAGCAAACAAACAAAACACATGCATACATAGTAACAGAGAAGAAAACATTTCTATGCATTACTAGTCAACAGCAATTTGGCATCTTGAGCAATCAGAAGGGGTTTGGGCTTTGTGCTCTCCACATATAATATTTTTAACTGTATTACTGCCTCAAAGCCTCGTTTCTTGATCATTAAATTTGAAATTATAACATTTTCTTTATTATGTTATTGTGAGGTTTAAGCAAACTCATGTTTGCAAATCATTTAACATATGGCTCGGAACAGAGTAGGTTCTCAATTAGTAACTCTTTGTTGTGTGATTATTATTACTATTTTATCATTAACATTATTATAATTTGTTTTATCTTGAATAATTTAGTTTTTCTTCTATTTATTTGATAGATATGAACCAGACTTTTTATTCTCAGTCATTAGCCTTCCCAATTCAGTGGTCAGCATTTTCAGTTATGTAATTCTTCATGCTCTAAATGGAGCCATTTATCAAAACTCACCAGATTTCTTGCTCATGTACAAGAGGCCATCCTGGAATATCCTCTATCCATTGAAATGTGCACTCAGGCAGTGACACGGAAATCCGTAGAGCAAAAGCTAATGATCTGGTTCTATTAACAATTGCTCATTTGGGTGGTAAGTGACCTGAGACGAAGAAAACCCAATTTTGCCTGCCAATAAAATAAAAAATGGTTGCCCTTCCAGTTCCGTAGAGATTATAATCAATGATACTTTTTATTGGAATCAATTGAACTACATTGCAGACAATTAAATCCTTGTTTTGATGACATAGGGTAAAATGAAAGCCTTGTATTGTTCATGGCTTTTACAAAGTTATCTGGTATATACCAGCTTTTACCCTTAGTGCCTTTTAATGGCAGGAGGTCACCTTTTTCATCTGACACATGGACCTTCTCCTTAACCAAACAATTTTTATCTCTGCATTTAAATAAAAAGTGTTTAAAAGTTTTCACATCCTTGAAGAAGAAAATGGTTATCCCCTGCCTATTCCCAAGTAAAGGTTTTTGTTGTTCTTTTTAAAAAAATACATAGTGGATTTTTGTTTAAATGGAAATTGGCAACATTGAGATGCCATTTCTAACTGATTGTACTATAGACTAATTACTGAGCACTTTAAAACTCTAACACCACTTTAATATCCTGGAAGTTATGTTATTAAACATCCATACAACATTTTTTCTAATAAGGTCATTTGGATCTAATCATGCCAAAGTTCAGCTTTCTTTTCACAAGAATCCTTATGGAATGCAAATGTGTAGAATAAAATTTTTGTTTTAAGTTCAATTCTCCCAACATTTGGGCTTTGTCTCATAAACACTATATTTTCAAATCAAACCACAATTTTGCTTCTGAAAGACATGTACCCTGGGATCCCCCAAACATAGTTAATTTGATGTAACTCAAGATGGTGATGTTTCCTGAACTTCTATATCATCAGAAAGCTTTCATAGCATTAAAAAAGGGCATCTGTAACTAAATTATTCTGCTAGATCTATTTTTCATGCCAAACTTACTGAGAAGTTGAAATAAGAGAAAATGTTTTCTTCTATGCCTTTTTCCAACTGTTTAAATTTATTTTTGTTTCAAGAATTACTGAGTACCTGTGACAAACACTGTGCTAAAAGATAGATACAGAAAGAAGAATATAAGATGCAGGAACTTCCTTTTGATTTTTCATATTCCTGTCTTTCCATATACAGATAAGTTGGTTTGTCTTTTGACTAGATATTCCTGAAGGTGGGTTGGATGTGCTATTTGGCAGGAACTAGATTGAGCCACTTGGATAGCCGTAAAAATTCTATCATTAATATCTACTTTGTGGATATTTTGTTCAGCACGATTTATGTCTGCTTTGAAAGAATACAGCCAAATCTTTCTATCAGAAGAAATTTTAGGACACTGATGGTCAGGATCCTATTTAATTGCCGATATAGGAAACAATTCTGGTCTAACTAGAAATTGAGAACTGACTGAGGTAAGAATAAAAATATTTTTTAGGAATCAAAACTTTTATCTTATAATGAGAGTCATAGTTTTAAATATCTGTAATTACTTCTTTTAAGTTGTAAGCACCAGGAAAAACACATGATAATTCTTTGTTATTATAGATTGGTTGATTCATTTGATTATTTTATTTAAATAAATATAAGCTTGGTATCTAATTTAAAATAGAATCTGGATAAAAGACCCTAGTGAAACAGATGCTAACAGAACATTATGCACCCCAAACAAAAGTAGAAAGATATTTTATTTTCCCCTTATAATACCCTGGATAAGAAAGTCAAGGTCTTTGTGAAGCTTAATACTGACTATATCTATACATCTCTATAAGAATTTAACTTGCCAAAATTGAGTTAAGACATACAAATAAAACATACTTTATATATTTTTTTTTTAAAAATTGAAGCTGAAGCTAAAAATCTTCCCAAAAGACTATGCCAGGGCCCAGGAATTTTAATTAGTATAAATGAGGTTTTCTGCCTACAAAAACACATGTACAAGAAGGCTCACAGCAGTTTTATTAATAGCAATCAAATTCTTTAAAAGAGAGTACTCGACATTTACCATGTAACAAATCTGCATGTCCTGAACATGTATTATGAAACTTAAATTAAATTTAAAAAACCAAGCTTCATACCTGCAAAATCTCACATCAAAACCAAAAATATTTTAAGTGAAGTCATCTAATATTATGCAAAAAGATGAAACTTTTCATGCTCATGTATTCCAAAGCTGTTAATTATAAATAGCTGCATGCCTTACTGATGTTACTCCATACATTAATGAATGAAATGGTATTATTAAATATTTTGCTACTTCTGAAAATAAAAAAGTGCTCATGAATGTTCAAAACTGAGTAAATACGTTGAGAAGAGGGTAAGTGTTCTAGGCAGAGAAAATATAAGAAATGTGGGAAAATATGGTGTCTTCAAGGCTCCAAAATAATTTTTACTAGAATATTAAATATTAGAGAAAGAATAGAAAGTGAAGAAGCAACAAGCTAGAGATTTGGGAAAGATGCAAATAGAGGAGAGTCATTAATAAATATAAATAAATTTGAACTTTTTACCCAAGAAAGCCATGTACAAGTTTTAAGCAAAGAAGTATTGTGATCACATTGAATTGTAGTTCAGAAGAAGGTTATGGCTGCAGAGAGTAAAATGTCTTATGCAGAGGGTGCTCTTGCGGATACAAGGGTATTTAAATGATTGGCGCTTTCATAATATTCAAGAACCTACTTAAATTTAACTTCTTAAAGAGGCTTGCCTTAATTTCTCTTTCTAAAATATACACCACTCTTACAGCCAATTTGGCTCTATGTCTTTCTTATACTCCTGAGTTTTAAAATGTCTTCATTATATTTTGAGTGTTTATTTTCTATTTTTTCCAAAGATGTAAGATCTGTGAGAGATGAGCCTTTCTTTTTCTATCTTTTCTCATCACTGAATCACCAAGAACAGTGTTAGTACACAGTAGGTATTCAGTACATGTTATGTGAACTAATAAATGGTTCCTGAAAGTACTGTATTTTAGGTGTAGTTGAACTTTTATAGATGGTACATTCATGCTATTCCCCATCTACTGCTTACACAGTATATTCATGCTGACTTTTAATATATAAATATATATAAGCAAATGACTGATAAGGGGTGAAAGGGGGTCTCAACTATTTAAAAACAAGCTCGACATTCATTTATACAATAAGCCCTCAATTTCTTTGCTGACATATCATTTCCAGGAAGCAGGGAAATTTATCAGGAATCTTCAGTGTTATTCTATCCTTATTCTGACCATCAGTTCTTGAAACTGACAAGAACATTGAGAAGTCAGTGTGGCGATTCCTCAGGGATCTAGAACTAGAAATACCATTTGATCCAGCAATCCCATTACTGGGTATATACCCAAAGGATTATAAATCATGCTGCTATAAAGACACATGCACACGTATGTTTATTGTGGCACTATTCACAATAGCAAAGACTTGGAACCAAGCCAAATGTCCAACAATGATAGACTGGATTAAGAAAATGTAGCACATATACACCATGGAATACTATGCAGCCATAAAAAATGACGAGTTCATGTCCTTTGTAGGGACATGGATGAAGCTGGAAACCATCATTCTCAGCAAACTATCGCAAGGACAAAAAACCAAACACCGCATGTTCTCACTCATAGGTGGGAATTGAACAATGAGAACACATGGACAGAGGAAGGGCAACATCACACACCGGGGCCTGTTGTGGGGTGGGGGGAGGGGGGAGGGATAGCATTAGGAGATATACCTAAAGTTAAATGATGAGCTAACGGGTGCAGCACACCAACATGGCACATGTGTACATATGTAACTAACCTGCACGTTGTGTACATGTACCCTAAAACTTAAAGTATAATAAAAAAATAATAATTTTAGAAATTGTGATAGAGGGCAAATGGTATAAAGGCATATCTGTCCCTTAGTATTTTGGATAGCAGTGCTTTCTAAATTCATACAAAAGAGAGAGATGATTTTTTTAGTGGGAAGTTCTGAAGGGAAGATATATTGCATTAGAAAGCTCTCATAACAGCAATCTGACTATGAGATTAATAATACACTGCAAGTTGTATCAAGGAGGATTTGGGGTACATGAATAATGCCCCATGTTTCCTTCATTCACTCAATAAAAATGTAAATTATTGCTTATGACAGATACTATGCTTGGTGCTGTTGACAGAGTGCCTCTCCTTGTAGAATTTTTGATCTAATATGGAATATAGAGAAGAAAAGAGGTGATAAAAACCTAGTGTCACAAGTGATGTATAGGGCAAATTTGATGATCACACCGTACATGTATGTGGAGCATCTAATCTGGACTTGAAAGGAGATGCCCTTAGGAGGTAAAGTCCATTTGGGAGATTAAGGAATGAGTAGGAGTAAGTTAGACAAAGTCTGGGGAAAGATAGTTCTAAGAACATGAAACAACATCAGTTCATACCAAGAGGACAAGTTTTCAAGTGATTTTTTCAAAGATTTCAGATGTTTTCTAAAAAATAGATATAGGTGATAAAATAAATAACTAAAAAGTGTGGTGTAAATGCAAGTTTTATAGTAGCATAAAAAATAAAATGAACTTTTTGATTGAAAATTTTCTAAGAATGGCCAAAAGGAATTTTTTGTTTGTTGATACAGTAAAAGGCAGAGGAAGATCAAAGAATGAAGAAATCTGCGAACAGAGGCAGAGCATCAAATACTGACAAGCAACACAGAGAAGATTAAACTTTTGTTTCTATCTCAAAGAAAAAATGTATTCCGAGTGGAAAGGGTAGAATAATCTGCTTTGGCTAAGGTCAGAGAAAATGAATCATGGGTAAAAATACTTTTGGGGAGCCTTCTAGATTGAATAAATGTTATTCAAATCTCCTGGTCCATTCCATATTCTTGTCAGTGACATTAAGATTCAACAAAGCAAGAGTACAGCATGCGTAGCTACTCACTAAAAAATAACCTTCGGCTAGAAAGACACTTCACTTAGCAAAATTAATCAGATTGCCCTTGAGAATGGTCACATATTTCTGTCTTTTGGTACATTAACTAAAATTCCTGGCAGGGATAGAAGGGTCAGAGATAGAGTGATTTAAGTAATTTGGCCATGGTACTAGTAGACTTTTCCTTGAGAAGACACAGACATTGTTTATTTTGTTTTTTATTTTGAGTAAAAGTTTGCAATTTTACAATTCAGCAGAATAAATCTGTGGCATTATTGCCAATTTGGTAGCCAATTTCATGCACTTTTGAGACTTTCTAGGTAGAAGTCCAACATAATGGTTAAGTGTGCAAAATCTCTGGAATCAGACTGCTTGATTTTGAAATCTCCACTTTATGATGAAACTGAATCAAAGAGAAGATAAATTACTTCCCTTTGGTCATGCCAATGTTTGACATTAATCTTGGTGTTCATTAGGTTTATCTACTACAAAGTTTTATTGTTTCCCTTCCTTTCCATACTATATGCTTGGGAAGAAAGTCAAATGTACAGCCCACACTTAAAAAGGGTGGAGTTATACTTCATGTCCTTAAAGGCATTTTATCTATATAAATCATTTGGATTCTTCGTTTCCTCTCATTTATTTATGTATTCGATAATTTATATCAGTATGGTCTCATAGCTATGTATTTTATACTTTGTTTTGTAATCCAATACTAAATTGTTCCAACTGTGGTCATCGGGAGTTCTTTTAGTTGGTTCCTGTATCACTTTGAAATGCCCTCATCATTGTGGTTGGTTTTTAAAAGCACTTTCTCACTTTATAGAAGTACAAGATGCCCCAGACTCATCTTGTACATTTCCTCCCAGTCATATTATCAGCCACTTCTATAAGGAGCCCTTGTTCTCTTTAATTGGAAAATGGTATAAGAAACCAAGATTTGTGTGTTAGATGTGTTCATGTTACTGGGGTGGCATTGCTCCTGGGCCCTCTCAGCTAACAGAGCAAGAAGGTTTATGTGTATATACTAACCAATGTACATACACATATTTCTATATGTAACCGCCTATATCTATATTAAGCTAAAAGTGAGTTCATACTGATGTCTTAAATGTCAGTCAACTATCACACAGGTCATTTAACCCTCCCCTTGTCTGTAACCTCCCATTTCAATGGTAAAAAACCTGTCTTCCACAATCTAACATCAATTCACTTAATAATTTAACACCAGTATAGATAAATAGTTTATACTATACTTCAGTATAGATAAATAGTGTATACTATACTCCAGTATAGATAAATAGTGGTTTAAGAATCATTAGCCTGGCTGGGTGTGATGGCACATGCCTGTAATCCCAGCTACTCAGGAGGTTGAGACAGGAGAATGGCTTGAACTTGGGAGGTGGAGGTGGCAGTGAGTTGAGATCATGCCATTGTACTCCAGCCTGGGCAACAAGATTGAAACTCCTTCTTAAAAAAAAAAAAAAATCATTAAGCCTATACACCTTGGGAAACACATTTATGAACTTGAAGATAGTGCTTATATACAGTTCCTTTTGCCTGCAGTCTTACAGACTCCACACACTTCCAAAGTTTATAGCACCTTATTTCTCCACACACTTTAGTGAGTTTTTTTTTTTTTTTCATGTGTAATACATTTAGTTTTTTTGTCACAGTCAGCATTCTCTTCTTGGACCCACCTACCTCCCAATTGATTTCTTAGACTTTCATACATTAAGACTACTCTTTGTGCTGTAAAGCTCTATGATTTTTGACAAATGCTTAATGTTGTATTCAAAAAATACATAGAATAGTTTTAATTTCTTAAGTAAATTCCATGCGCTTTACCTGTTCAACCATCCCGTGACTGCAAACCACTGGCAACCAATGATCTGCTTATCATTACTATAGTTATGTCAAAATATAATATAATTGGACTTATACAGTACATATATTTTTCAAACTGGATTTTTTTTCACTCAGCAATATGCATTTAGGATTAATCCATGCCTTTTTGTACAATAGCTCATTTCTGTTTATAGCTAGATAATATTTTATTGTATATTTTATTGTATGTACATACTACAATTTATTTATTCATTCACCATCTAAAAGCAAAAACATTCAGCCTTTCACCATTAAACATGATGTAAGTTGCAAGATTTTTAAAGAAATTTTTTATTTGGAAAACATTTTCTTGTTGCATAATTCATAGTTAGCTGAAAGTTCCCATCAGAAATGCATGTTAGATTTGGTCAAATGATTTTTCTGCATCTATTCAGATGATCAAATGGTTGTTCTTTTTCAATCTGTTAATACGGTGAATTATATTGATTGATTTTAATATATTATACCAATCTTGCACCTTTGAGATAAACCCATCTTGGTCATGATACTGTTTGTATATATTATTGGATTAAATTTACTAAGTTTTTTTTTAATTTTAGTATCTATGGTCAAGAAGGATATCACTCTGTAGTTATCTTTTCTTATAACATTTTTTTCAAATTCAGTTATCAGAATAACACTGGCCTCAAAGATTGAGTTATAAAGTATTCCTTTCCCCTTAATTTCCTGAATGAGTTTATAAAAAATTGATAGCATTTTCTACATATAGTTTTTATTTTTATTTTTATTTTTATTTTTATTTTTATTTATTTATTTATTTATTTTTTGAGACAGAGTCTCGCTTTGTCCCCCAGGCTGGAGTGCAGTGGCGTGATCTCGGCTCACTGCAAGCTCCGCCTCCCGGGTTCATGGCATTCTCCTGCCTCAGCCTCCCGAGTAGCTGGGACTACAGGTGCCCGCCACTGCGCCCAGCTAATTTTTTTGTATTTTTAGTAGAGACGGGGTTTCACCATGGTCTTGATCTCTTGAACTCGTGATCCACCTGCCTCGGCCTCCCAAAGTACTGGGATTACAGGCGTGAGCCACCACGCCCGGCCTACATATAGTTTTTAAAGAAATTACCATTGAAGTCAAATGAATCTGGCTTTTAATGAAAAAGAGAGGAAATATTTTAAACCACAGATAGAAATTCTGTAACAGGTATAAGACTATTTAAGTTATCTATGACACCAAGACTGGGCTTTGATATTTTGTGACTTGCAAAGAATTCATTTCACCTAAGTTGTCAAAGTTGTTGTCATAAAGGTTTTTCTCTGAGAAATTGCCACAAAGACTTCCGCAATGGTTGAACTAGTTTACAACAGTGTAAAAGTGTTCCTATTTCTCCACAGCCTCTCCAGCACCTGTTGTTTCCTGACTTTTTAATGATCACCATTCTAACTGGTGTGAGAAGGTATCTCATTGTGGTTTTGATTAGCATTTCTCTGATGGCCAGTGATGATGAGCATTTTTTTCATGTGTTTTTTGGCTGCATAAATGTCTTCTTTTGAGAATTGTCTGTTCATATCCTTCGCCCACTTTTTGATGGGGTTTGTTTTTTTCTTGTAAATTTGTTTGAGTTCATTGTAGATTCTGGATATTAGCCCTTTGTCAGATGAGTAGGTTGTGAAAATTTTCTCCCATTTTGTAGGTTGCCTGTTCACTGTGATGGTAGTTTCTTTTGCTGTGCAGAAGCTCTTTAGTTTAATTAGATCCCATTTGTCAGTTTTGGCTTTTGTTGCCATTGCTTTTGGTGTTTTAGACATGAAGTCCTTGCCCATGCCTATGTCCTGAATGGTATTGCCTAGGTTTTCTTCTAGGGTTTTTATGGTTTTAGGTCTAACATGTAAGTCTTTAATCCATCTTGAATTAATTTTTGTATAAGGTGTAAGGAAGGGCTCCAGTTTCAGCTTTCTACATATGGCTAGCCAGTTTTCCCAGCACCATTTATTAAATAAGGAATCCTTTCCCCATTGCTTGTTTTTGTCAGGTTTGTCAAAGATCAGACGGTTGTAGATATGCGGCATTATTTCTGAGGGCTCTGTTCTGTTCCATTGATCTATATCTCTGTTTTGGTACCAGTACCATGCTGTTTTGTTTACTGTAGCCTTGTAGTATAGTTTGAAGTCAGGTAGCATGATGCCTCCAGCTTTGTTCTTTTGGCTTAGGATTGACTTGGCAATGTGGGCTCTTTTTTGATTCCATATGAACTTTAGTTTTTTCCAAGTCTGTGAAGGAAGTCATTGGTAGCTTGATGGGGATGGCATTGAATCTATAAATTACCTTGGGCAGTATGGCCATTTTCACAATATTGATTCTTTCAACCCATGAGCATGGAATGTTCTTCCATTTGTTTCTATTCTCTTTTATTTCATTCAGCAGTGGTTTGTAGTTCTCCTTGAAGAGGTCCTTCACATCCCTTGTAAGTTGGATTCCTAGGTATTTTATTCTCTTTGAAGCAATTGTGAATGGGAGTTCACTCATGATTTGGCTCTCTGTTTGTCTGTTATTGGTATATAAGAATGCTTGTGATTTTTGTACAACTAGAAATACCATTTGACCCAGCCATCCCATTACTGGGTATACACACAAAGGACTATAAATCATGCTCCTATAAAGTCACATGCACACGTATGTTTATTGCGGCACTATTCACAGTAGCAAAGACTTGAAACCAACCCAAATGTCCAACAACAATAGACTGGATTAAGAAAATGTGGCACATATACACCATGGAATACTATGCAGCCATAAAAAATGATGAGTTCATGTCCTTTGTAGGGACATGGATGAAACTGGAAATCATCATTCTCAGTAAACTATTGCAAGGACAAAAAACCAAACACCACATGTTCTCACTCATAGGTGGGAATTGAACAATGAGAACACATGGACACAGGAAGGGGAACATCACACTCCAGGGACTATTGTGGGGTGGGGCGGGGGGGGAGGGATAGCATTAGGAGATATACCTAATGCTAAATGACGAGTTAATGGGTGCAGCACACCAACATGGCACATGTATACATATATAACAAACCTGCACATTGTGCACATGTACCCTAAAACTTAAAGTATCATAATAAAATAAAATAAATTAAAAAATAGTTTTGTCTCATATTTTTTCTATTATTTCTTTAATATATATGTATACTAAATATCACCACTCCCATTCTCATATTAGTAATTTGTGTAATTCTCCCTTTTTTCCTGCTCAGTCTGAGTAATATTTATCAATTTAATTCGTCTTCTAAAAGAGCCAGCTTTTAGTTTATACTTAACATTGGGTTTAGTCTGTGCTTCCATTTTCTTGTTTTCTTAAGGTAGAGGTTTGAACATTATTCTGAGGCCTTTCTTTTCTAATATCTATAACTTTTCCTCCAAGTGCAATTTTAGAAGTATTCTATAATTTGTGTATTCAGAGTTTTTATTTTTGTTCCATTCCAAATACAGCCTACTTTTATTTCTGTTTTGGTTCATGTGTTATTTAGATATATGTTAATTAATTTCCAAGTATTTAGAAATTGTCAAGATATCTTTCTCATGTTTATTTATAATTTAATTTCTGTCTAGTCAGAGAATACATTTCCTCTAAATTGAATTTTTTCCATTTACTGAGACTTGTTTTATGTCTCAGCATATTGTCTACCTTGGTAAATATACATGTGCACTTGAAAATAACTTGTATGCTGCTCTTGTTCAGTACTGTTCATGTCTTCTATGTTCTTAGTGATTTTCTGTCAACTTATTCTCTAAATTATTAAGAAATAGGATAGAAATCTCTGACTACAATTGTGTCTGTATATATTTCTCCTTACTTTCCTATCAGTTTTTGCTTCAAGTGCTTTAAAACTCTGTTAAGTGTATATACGTTTTGAATTATACATCCTTTGGATGAAATCATTTATTTATCCATTTATTAAGAAATAAACTTTTTATTATATATTTATCGGATGTTAATATAGACAATACAACTTCCTTTTTATTACAATTAGTATGCTATTTTTTTCTATTACTTTAATTTTTTAAAGAAAATTAACCAGTTTCTTTTAGTATAATTTTAGGTTTAAAATCCAGTAGAAATTACAGAGAACTTTCTTCCACTTCCTCCTCTCTTTCACACAGTATTTTCTATCATAATTATCTTGCATTATTTATTATAATTGGTGAATCAATATCAATACCTGATTATTAACTAAAGTCCACAATTTGCATTAAAGTTTACTGTTTTTGCTGTGCAGTTCTGTAGATTTTGACAAATGATAATGTCTTATAGCCACCCTTACACTATCGTGCAAAATAGTTTCACTGCCCTAAAAATCTCCTGTGCTGTATCTATTCATTCCTTCCTCTATATCTTTTTACTTGTAACCAACTTATGTTTAGATTTAATGTGTGTTTCTCATAGGAAACATATAATGGAGTCTCTTTTTTTCTTTGTATCTAGTTGGCAATCTACACCATATAATTGGTACATTTAAATCATTTACACTTAATGTGGTGATAAATATGTATGGTTTAAGTACCAACTTGATTTTTATTTTCTTTTTGTGACATCTGTTACTTCTCTCCTATCTTTCATCCCTTTTTTTCTGTTTCTTTTTTTTTATTTAATATGTTTTTTGAGTCAATGCTGTCTCCCTTGTTGTATTATCAACTATAATTCTTTTCTTTTTTTTTTAAGTGATTGCTCTAGGATTTGTACTTTACATCTTTAACCCATCAGTGTCTACCTTAAAATAATATAATAGCACTTCAGATGTAGTTTAAGAGCCTTAAAATAGTACATTTTCATTTCTCTCTCCTGGCCTTTATCCTATTTTTATCATGCAAGGTACTTTTATGTACGTTGTACTTATAGTGTACTTCACTATATACGTGAATTTTTATTTATATTGTCATTTATCATTTAAAGAGACCTAAATAATAAAGAATATTTTATCTGTACAATTGTAATTACAATTTCTAGGATTCTTTATTCTCTTGTATTGAGTCGGATTTTCACCTGATACCATTTTTCGTCTGCTTGAAGGACTTCTGTTAATATTTCTTGTCAGGAAGGTCTGCAGTTAATAAATTATCTCAGCTTTTGCACCTCTGAAAAAGTCCTTATTTCTACTTTATTCCTGAAAGATACTTTTTTTAGGGATTAGAATTATGGATTGGCCTTTTAGTCTTTCCAATACTTTCAAGATGTTGCATTGTTGCCTCCTGGCTTTTATGGTTTCAAAGAAGTATGCTGCCATTATAATCTTCAGATGTTAGTATGTAATGTGTCTTTTATATCTGTCTGGTTTACATATTTTCTTTTTACCTTGACTCCAAGAAACTTATTTATAATGTTCATTCATGTGGCCGCGCGTGCGCGCGCGTGTGTGTGTGTTTAAGGTTCATTTATTTTCTTGTATCGGTAAGTTTATAATTTTTATCAATATTGGAAATATTTAGGCCATTACTTTCTTAAATAATTTTCCTGAAACCTGCTTTAACATCTTTACTTTAGGTTTCCAATTTTCCATATAGTAGACCAACATCTCACTGAAGCTGTTTTTGTTTCTTTTTTTTCCAGTCTTCTTTTTTTCTTACTGGTTCATTTTAGCTTCTTTCCATTTCTATGCTTTCAAGTTCCCTAATTATGTCCTCTGTGGTGTATGAGCTGTTATTAATTCCATCCAGTGTAATTTTTTCTCAAACACTGTAGTTTTCATTTTTAAGAGTTAAATGTAGATCTTTTAAAATACTGTCAATATCTCTAGCTGATATGCTCACTCTTTACTTTAGCTCAATGAATAAATGGAGTAGAATAATAATAATAATACTTGTTCTTGGGGAAAGGATCTGAATCAGCATTTCTCAAAAGAAGAATGCTAATTCTTCTTTTGAATACTAATCTCATGTGTCCAAAGCGTACATGAAAAAAATGTTCAAAATCACTAATTAGAAAAAGGCAAATAAAACTCACCCTATTTTAAATGGTGCTTATCAAATGTCAGGCAATAGCAAATGCTGGCAAGGATGCAGAGAAAGAGGAATCTTTGTACACTAGCGGTGGGAATGTAAATTTTTAATAGTACAGCTACTATGGAATACAGTATAGAGGCTCCTCGTAAAACTAAGAATAGAACTATCATATGATCCAGCAACTCCATTGCTGGGTGTATATCCAAAAGAATAAAAATCAGTATATCAAAGAGTTATCTGCACCCGCATGTTTATTCCAGCACTATTCTCAATAGCTAAGATATGAAATCAACTTAAGTGTCCATCGGTTAATAAATGGATTAAGAAATGTGGTACCTATGCGTAATACAATATTATTCCACCATAAAAAGAATGAAATCCTATGATTTGCAGCAACATGGATAGAACTGAAGGTCATTATATTAAATGAAATAAGCCAGGGAAAGAAACACAAATACTGCATGTTTTCAGCTCCTATAGGGGAGCTAAAAACATGGATCTCATGGAGGTAGTGAATGGATCAGTAATTAGCAGAGTCTGGCAAGTATAGCCAAGAGAAGTTGGCTAATAAGTACGAAATGCAAATAGAAGAAATAATATCTAGTGCTCAATAATACAGCAGAGTGACTATAGTTAACAATAATATGTTGTATACTTCAAAATAGTTGGAAAAAAAGATTTAGAATGTTCCCAATAAAACAAAAAATTAATGTTTGAGATGATAGATACCCCCAATTACTTTTATTTGATCATTACAATGTTGTATGCATGTATCAAAATATCACAGGTATCCCCCGAATATATAACTATTATCTATCAATAAATAACTATTGTAATTTTGTTATCTACTAATTTCATCATCTATATTATTACTAGATCAGTTACAATTGATTCATCTTTCTCTCATGACAGCTTTTATCTTTTTCCACTTTTTTGCATGCCTAGTCATTTTTTTTATTGTATGTGAGTGAAACTTTGTGAATTTTACATTGTGTTGAATAATTTTGAAATTACTTAAATATTCTTGAGCTTTGTTTTAGGTTACCTGAAAACAGATTGAGTTTTTTAGGTCTTGCTTTTAATCTTTCTTAGGTGAGATTAAAGCAGTGTTCAGGCTAGGGCAGGGTCCCCAGGCTGCGGACCTGTACCAGTCAGTGACCCGTTAGGAACCAGGCTGCGCAGTAGGAGGTGAGCAGCAGGTGAGTGAGCATTACCACCTGAGCTCCACCTCCTATCAGATCAGTGGTGGCATTAGATGCTCATAGGAGTGGGAACCCTATTGTGAACTGCGCATGCAAGGCATCTAGGTTGTGTGCTCCTTATGGGAATCTAATTAATGCCTGATGCTCTGAGGTGGAACAATTTTGTTCCAAAACCATCCCCTCCACAAACCCTGCTCCATGGAAAAACTGTCTTCCGTGAAACCGGTCCCTGGTGCCACAAAGGTTGGGGACTGCTGGATTAGGGGATATTATTTTCCACTACTGAGACAAAGTCTTTCTGAAGTACCCACCTGAGTCCTTGTAAATTACATGGTTCTTCACACTTTGTCTAGTAGAAACAACTATTCCTAGCCCAGCTGTGAATGGTTCCTTCACATGCACGTACTGATGAGTACTCAGTTTAAGAAATTAGGGTGATCCTCTGCAGATCTCTGGAGCGCTCTCTTTTTGCAGCTTTCTCCACTTTGGTACTCTGCTTTGAGAACTCTAGCCAGTTTGACCTTTCTAGTTTCTTAGCTCTTCTCAACTGGAGGAGACCACTGGGTTCTGCCCGAGTTACCTCTCCCTGTGCCATGACCTGGAAACTTACTCTCCAGGAACTAAGCTGGATAATTTAAAAACCGTATTTGTTTCCCTCCTCATCTCTTAGGGACTGGTTCTTTTCATTGTCTGATGCCTAATATTTTACATTTCTTGTTTTATATATTTTATTTGGATTTTTAGTTGTTTTGGGTGGAAAAGTATATCTGGACTCTATTGCTTCATCTTGGCTGGAAAAACAAGTAATAAATGTGATTTATTTTCTTATTGCCTATTGAAATGATTCATCACTTGAAAATTTGCATAATTCTGCAAACCAATGTTTTCCCAATGACCAAAGCATGATTTTACAAAATCATGTGTAGTTAAAATATCCCTTCAAATTGCAAGCTAGATCTCTTGATTTTTATGTAACCAAGCATTAAATATTTATTGATATGGTTCAGATTGTATATTTAAATAAAAATATCTAAAATTAATAGAAAGGATATTAAAATGCCCTTCTCTTTTTCAACCACATACACATGTGAAGCCAGGTTTTCTTTAAAAGGTTTCAATTACAAGAGTATATAGTCAGCGGTTGAATATAGAAATAGATATAGCAATACACCTGCATTTTATTCATCAAAAGTACAAAACGATGTCACTCTTCTTGTTACTTTTTTTGTTTTGGAAAATAGCATTAACTTTTCCTAAAAGCATGTTATTTAGTTTAACATGTAAAAAAGTAGTATTATTTTAAATAAATCAACAAATATGCATCTTAGAATTTCTCAGTTTCAGTCTTTTAGTATGGTGAATATCAATAGATATACCCTACATAAACCAAAGCTCTTTGAAATTCTCGGTAGTTTTTAAGTGTAAAGAGTCCTGAGATCTTAAAATTTGAGAATAGCTATATTAGAAACATGAGTGCCTCTTATGGATCTCTTTCCCTAAGGTTATTAATAGAGAGGCTGTAGCTTCTTTTTTGTTGTCCTATATCCTCTTAAGAACCTGTTAGAATAACATATGTGTATGGGTTAGACTGGGGTACGGAATCCCATCATATATACTCATTCAATTACCTGTAAGACTATACGACTAAGAAAGACAAAATTCAGTAATTTTATACATAAAAATAGGTTTAGCCAAGGTACATTATTGGTTATCTTTGTTTTATGGTAACTTTTGAGTGAAAACATAATTACTACCTGAAATGTGACTGTAACAGCATTATTTTGTCTTTCTGTTTTCTCAGAATGAGAAAAAAAAGTAACAATATTCAGAAGATGAAAAATCCTGTAAATATATTCAGACTCACTTCTCCTTTAGCTTTCTTCCCTGTAACAATGTTAGAGAATCACAAACAGCAATGCCTTCAAAAACCTATTTCATTAATTCAGAAAGTGTTTATTTAGCATCATTTATTGTGGTAAGAATGCCAAGGCAGAGTCCCTGCATTCAAGGAACTTACAATCTCATAGATGCTAAAAAAGTGGTAGAAAGGTAATATAAAGTAATATAATAAATGGAACTGTGGTATAGAAAAGCAGAAAGTTTTAAAACTTAATCATTAAAAGTATGCTAAGAATAAATCTTGATTTGATCACAATCTTTAGGAAGGAGTATTATAATAAGAAATCCTGGCTCTTCATGACTTTAAAGAATTATACAGAATAAGAGTGTATTCTGGCCTACTGGGAGTTGACCTCTTTTCATTTTTTAAAAAGGTAAATTCCAGTGAACATTCTTCTCTTTCCGATTTAAATATTGTTCTATGCTTCTAATATTATTCTCTAAAATTATTTATGTCAACGATATTTAAACCAAATCTGAAATATTTAACAAGTCAAGAATGATATTTAAACCAAATCTGAAATATTTAAGAAAAAGAATAAAAATATTTAGAAAACAAAATGTTATTTTCACTTTACATTGCAGCCCAGTTCAGAGTATTTATTCTTATGTGTGTTATCTAATCAGGAAGAAAAGCAAGTGTACCTGTCAGCAAAGACAGGAGAATGAGCTCTGAAATTTATTGTTTTGTCATTTTCTCTGGATTTAAAATAGAAAGGATGCCACTGTACTCTTAGGGCTATCTTTAGCTCACTCAAATGATTTATTTCTTTCCCCTTTAGGAAATAGCATACATCAGATAATTTCCATGGGAAGCTTAAAGAAATGAGAATGTGTTTATTTAATTTTTTTTCATCTCTTCATCTTGAACATTAAGAACCTGTTCCAAAGGGATAGACAGACAGACAGATAAACAGATTAAGCTTTGAGGATCTGTGGGAGAGGTCAGTGTGCCATGATTACTGTCTTGATCTATAACCCATAATAGCCATAGCTTCCCTAGCCCACAGTAATAAAAACTGTGTTATTTAAGCATTACCATGTGCCAGGCACCATGCTAAACACTTTCTGTGCCTCCTCTCATTATTTCACATGAAGTGGATTGGTTGATCACACTGGACTCCAAAAGAAACAAAATAAAATTGGCTCATTCCTTTTTAAAAAATGCGTGCAAATAAAGGTTTTTATTTTCTCTAAAGCAAAAAATCTGTTCCATCTCAACCTCTAGGCTAATCCGTTTGTGAGTGACATTCACCTTTTGTTTAAGTTATTTGTATATTTTGATGGCATGAGCAATAGGTTTCTTTAATTACCCAAACATTTTTGATATCATAAGATGCTATCGATTTCATTTGCTTTGGATGTATTTGTGATTTGAATGATAATGTAGCTTGGATAGTGAAGATTTCAGTCTCTAATCATCCAACATCATTTGGGAAACTAATATCGTTCTTTAATACTGATATTAGTTTTAATATTCTCACTGTTCTACACTTTATACACATAACCAGGTGTCTGTTCTTTAGAAGCCTTATTCTAAAATGATAGCATATATATACAATCTGATCAAACACACTCCATACACTTACTGATCTTATTCTACTGTAATAGTCTACATTTGTTCATTTCTAATTTTTAAATATTATAGAGGTATAGGTCCTGTATGTTAATTACACTACTACTGAAATTTATTTTATATAAGAAGGGTGTTTTTGCTTCACATAAAAACTGATTCAGTAATATGAAATGAAGAAAATATTCTAGGCCTGTAATAGAGATGAAGAAGTTCAATAACCAGAATTTAAAGGTCCTGGTGGATTGAAAATTTTTATCATAGAATCATAACGTTTTAAAACAGGAAAGAACTTTAGAGTATATGCATTCTAATACTTGTGATCCAAAAATAAGGTAACTAAGATTCAGAAAAATTAAGTGACTTATTCAGTAACATGTAGTCTTTGATAGGGTTAATACTAGACTAACATATAGTTAGTCTTTGGTAACATTAATACCTAGTTTCTATGTAAGATTTTGCCACCTAGAAAACTAATTGGCCAATTCATATAAAGAAATGATTTTACTTTATTTAATTAAAAAAGTGTCAGCAGCATATGGAGGAGTTTTCTTAAACCAAACTGTTAATAAGGCAATTGGGGGTGTATTAAAGTAGATGTATGATGTATATTCATTTGGGTATATACCCGGTAATGGGATTGCTGGGTCAAATGGTATTTCTGGCTCTAGATCTTTGAGGAATTGCCACACTGTCTTCCATAATGGTTGAATCAATTTACATTCTCACCAACAGTGTAAAAGTGGTCCTATATTTCCACAACCTCGCCAATAACTGCTGTTTCTTGACTTTTTAATAATCGCCATTCTGACTGATGTGAGATGGTATCTCATTGTGGTTTCGATACACGCACGCGTATCTTCACTGCAGCACTGTTCACAATAGAAAACATGGAATCATCCCAAATGCCCATCAATGACAGACTGGATAAAAAAAAAAAAAAAAATGTGCTACATATACACCATGGAATACTAAGCAGCCATAAAAACGAACAAGATCATGTCCTTTGAAGGAACATGAATGGAGCTGAAAGCCATTATCCCCAGCAAACTAACACAGGAATAGAAAACCAAACACCCCATGCTCTCAGTTATAGGTGGGAGCTAAACAATAAGGACACATGGACACAGGGAAGGGAACAACAGACACCGGGGCCTGTTGGAGGGTGAGCTGGGGGGCGGAGAGCATCAAGAAAAATAATAGCTAATGCATGCTGTGCTTAATACCTAGGTGATGGGTTTATAGATGCAGTAAATCACCATGTCACATGTTTACCTATGTAACAAACCTGCATATCCTGCACATGTACCCTGGAACTTTAAAGAAAAATAGTTTTTTTTTTTTTTTAAAAAGTAGATCTATGATTGAAGTAGACTAGGGCTGATAGAAGTTGTTCAAATTGAAGAGATTGCCATTGCTAAAGCCAAATCAAAAAGTCACATTGTTAATTTAGTATATTAAAATCATGTGTTTTTTTCTTAACCTCACTGACAAGTAAATTTAATGAAACATTTTAAAATGACAGTTACTTCTAGGATGCGCTAATGCAGGAGCTCTCAACTTTGTAGGGACTGCATATTCTAAAATGACCTGATGCTATTTAGTTTATGGCAAGGTATCTAGTACCATCTGACAAACGTAGGAAGTGTTCATCAAATTGTATTAACTGATTTATTGACCGAATACTATCCGCAAAAGAAAGGCATAGAAAGTGTGATTGCAGATTCTAACTGGCATAACACACTGAACTATCAGCACCTAGAGATAAGCATGTGGCACTCAATCAATCACCCGATTTTTTTAAGAGGGGATAAAAATAGGGAAATAAATAAGAATCAAGTGCACTACCAATGAGAGACAGTGCTTACAATCACTAAATGAAAGCCACTCTTTACATGGCTTTTAAGGGTTCTCAATAAGTCATGAGTTCTCAACTGAGGATTAGTGTTGGGGGAAAGCAGAGAACTTTCTTTCCCCTCCTTATGATTTGGGAGTAGAGCAGTCACTCCAATAGATGAAGTGAAGGGATTTCTTAAAAACAAACAAACAAACAAAAATACCAACAATCAGTCATAGTAGTTGGTAATGCCTTCAAGAAGAAGGCCACATCTCTCATCTGATCTTCTTATGTGAAATAACATTTACACACTGAAAATTATCAAGTGGTTATCTTTGACCCAGAACTCTTTCATGAACAGTAAATCTAACTGTAGATTTTGCCTCTGAAATTAGATTTCTAACACTGCAAGCTTAACATGTCCCAAACTGAACTTATTTCTATACACTCCTACTCACCTCTCACAGTCTTCTCTCATCACAGGAAATATCAACTCCTTTCTTTTAGTTTCTCTAATAAATGTTATCAGAGTCATCCTTGACTTTTCTTTTTCTTATGTTATATATCCAATCTATCAAAAAATTCTAGCATTTTTTCCTGCAAAATTCAATCAGAATTCACTTACTTCTTCCCATCTTTAAACACAACTTTCAAGGTCTAAGCTTCCATCAACTCTTTCCAAGATTATTGTAACAGGCTCCTACTTCTATATCCTGTCTTTGCAATTGACCCCTCCAATCTATAATTTTTTTTCAGCAGCTAAAAGAAACCATTTAAAAAGAAAACATGAGTGTGCCAGATCTCTCTTGAAAACTCTGCAAAGCCTTCCTATCTCACTAAGAGTGAAATCCAAAGTCCTTCCTATGGCTAAATGCCTTGATTAATCTTGCAGTCTCTCCCTGGCCCAGAACTTCCCCCACCACATACCTCTTTGAATCTCTTTTCTCCCACTCTTTTCTTTGCCTTGCTCTTCCTTATTTGTCACCATGTGTACATACCACACCTGCTTCCATCTAGTTCCTTTGTACTTGCTTGTTCTTATGCCTGGACCAACTATTTCTTTCCTGTATTTTCTTCCAGTCTCTGCTTACTAGTCTCTTTGGTACTGGGGTATGGTTAATCCATATAAAAATTGCAACATTAATGTGCTGGAACTCTCTATCACTCTCATCCTATTTTATTTTTTCTACAGATGTTATCACTACATGACATAATACTTTCAAAGTGTTTTATTCACTTTTTTTTCCATCAAAATGTAGCTCCATGAAGACAGGGTTATTTATGTTATCCACTTCTATATCTAAGATTATCAGATAAAATATAGGGCACTCAGATAAGCTTTAATTTTTGATGAAAATAAGTAATTTTAATACAAAAATGTCCCAAATATTGCACACTTCTACCAATAACTTGTTTATGTTTATCTGAGCTTCACATTTGGCTGGGCATCTGTATTTGTATTTGCTAAATCTGATATCCCCACTTATATTTCAGTGCTGAAAACAAGAATTGGCATGGCTTAATCATTCAGTAAATATTTTCTGAATGAATTAAAAAATGAATTATATGGCCAGCAATGGTAGAACACCATTAATGTGCTATTAAATGAACATGTATCCCTAAGGGCTTAGGGGAGCATATAAATCAAGAGACTGAAGCCTGCTTCTATCCTAGAAAAGTCTAAAGACCAAAGATTGATTGAGGTAACAGGAATCTACATGATAAAGAAAGAAGGATTAGTGGTCAGATCAGGTACACTTCCTGAATGGCAGGGTAAGCAATAAATTCTCAGGGAAAACTGGATGGGTTCAAATCATCTTCAAGTTACTTTGGCCAAGTGGGTTGTCTGCTGTGGTAAGAGGACCATAGCAATAAAAATCCATGGGTCTTCTATCCCACTAAGAAAGGGATAGGATAAAGAAGACATAGCAAAGCATTTATCAGAGAATGTATCACTCAAGACAGGAACCTTAAAAGTCTCAGGTTTTCCATGAGAGAACCAATATTCGAAGGTCAGCTCTGACAGTGGGCAGTTATAACAGATAACAACAATATAACTCATTTAGACATTTTTTTTTCTAACTTTTTTTAACCCTACTTCAAACCTAGAGGATAGGAAGAAAAACAGAGAGGAAGTCAGGGAAGACTTAAAGAGGAACTCACACCCTCATTTCTATATTGTAAGTTCCTGAGCTACAAGTCAAAGTAAAGCTAAAAAAAAGATAAAACACTTCAAATTGCATGTAAAACTGAAATTTTAAGTGGAATTGGACTACTGCACATGTAAAATTGAGTCACAAGTTTTAAAAAAGAGATCATGAATAAATAATAATATTATTAAATGATACTATTATAAATATCTGAGTGGCTAGAAACATACGACAATTTGTCAAAGTTTTATCATAGGAAAAATAAGTGATAATATGTTTGTAGTAAAGTATAAAGCCATTTTCTGTATTCTGTTGAGTTTAATATATTTGATATTAGTTAATAACTTTGGGAGTAATATGAAGGGGCAAGGGGAAAGTAAAAGTGAAGGTAATAAAGAATGAAAGAAAAATAAATGGAAAGGAACTTGAGATGAACATATCCATACAAAGAAATTAAATTGTAATTCAAACATAATATATTATGTCTTACCAGAGTATAATTTATAAAGCCTCACATTAGCATTTAGGAGTTCTCAACAGTTATAATTCAGATTAACTGTCTTCAGAGAACAGTTATAAGGGCAAAAAAAAAAAAGGAATTACACGTTAGGGAAACGATAGATGAGATATCATAAAGATATACATAGCTAATTATTAGATGATTCATACAGACATAAGGAGTTTTGAAGAGGAAAATATAAATTTGGCATTGGTAGACGAGGAATATTACAAGGATGTGAGATTTAAAATGTATAATTAGTAATAAAAATGATTTTTAATACGTGGCATAGAGAAGAATACCATCACAAGTACACAAAACAGTGAGTAAAATGATAAGGGAGATGTTACTAAAGGAATATAAGATCTTCTCTGCATCCAGCTTACCAACAAATTAGTCTGAAAAGTTATCCCGTTAAAAAAAAAGCAACCAAACAGCCAAACAAGACTAAATGCTGAAAAAATTACAAAAAAAATTAACACACCATATCATCCAACTGTCAAGAAAATAGAAATAATCACCAGAAGCCAAAATTTTTCTCAAAATGAACTTAGAATGTTAAACCAACTGGATATTAAAAGTAGCTCTGGAAGGAAAAAAAATTGTACTACCAGGAAATAAGAGTTTGAGAGATTAACAGTAGTCTGAAATACTGGTTTTGGGACGTGAGCCTGCATATAATTGTGCAGCTGAATCTGATCACCACATAAAGATCCTTAAGGGACTACAGCCTCAGTGGAAATGAAAAAAAAAAAAAAAAAAAAAAAGGTTAACCAACGAAGTGAAACTGTAGGGCAAACTATCTGTACTTCAATTCCAGTGAAGGAAAAATGACAATAATAATATAATTTCCCCTTGAAAACCATATATTTATATAACCATAGATCTGTACTTATGTGGATCTCAGAAATTAATATATGCAACTATGCAGAAGGAAAACTTTCAAGATGAAATAACTATAAAACTGTCATTAAATAAGCTCATCTACCATGCTCCATAACTGCACATAATCCTATGAAATTATGTAGTTTAATCCTCATGGCAGCCCTTCAGAGGCTATAAGGTTCTGAGTGTGAGTGTCTTGCCCAAGGAAAGACAAATTTGAACCTCAGAAAGTTCAGTTCTAAACCTGTGCTCTTCCACCTGTGACTAAGAAGAATCATCTGCACATCTTTCTCAGCTCACTGTAACAACACAATAGATTACCTTGATTCTAACATCTTTTGTATAAAACAGTTTTCAAAAAATCTGTAATTGGAAAAAAACACAGAAATTAACGGCTAAGAGACAGAAGGGAAAGTAGCATATAGAAAAAAGAGGGACCAGAAAAAGAACAAAGCATATGCAGAACTTTAATATCTGAAAAGGTGATACTGAGATTTGTGGAGAAATGCTGGTTTATTAAATAACACTGGAAATTTTTTATATGGACAACAATTATATATTTGTTTACATGACACAATTCATAAAAATTAATTCCAGGTTTACTTTTTCTGAAATTAATCTATATATATAAAAACCGAAAATTTAGAATATAAAAGAGAGAAATATCCATATGTCCTTTAGTGAGTCAAGAATGCCTTTAAAAAATCAAAATATCACAAATCAAAGCACAGATCAAAAAAGGGAAAATATTTATATGTTCAACTACATTAGGAAATATTAAGCCTATTCAAAGGACACTTTAAAAAGCGAAAGTCAGCCCTTAAACCAGAGAAAGTATTTGCAATGATAACTGGCATTATGTATCTCAAATTTATAAAATCTCAAATGTTACTTAAGAAAAAGACAGGATAAAAAAGAATGAGTATTCCATAAAAGAGGAAATATGAATGGCCAAATAACATTTTAAAATGTGATCAATTTTATCAGTTATCAGAAAAATTAAAAAGTAAAACTACCATGAGATATTTCACAGCCTCTAAATTGGCAAAAATGTAAAAGCCTGAAAATACAAATATTGCAAGCATATGGAGAAAAGGGATCACACCCTTTAGAGGTAGAAGTGTCACTGGCAGAAAACAGTTTGGAAAACTATTTGGCACTTGCAAATAAATGTGTTATGGCTACAGGCAGCTCTATAGATAAATTTCAAAAATATAATTTTGAATGAAAAAAAGCAAGTCACAGAAGAATGCATACAAAAGTAACATATAGATTTCAAACATAAAAACGCAGTATATATCTGTGGTGGTACATATGTATATCATAAAACCATAATTAAATCAAGGGAATGATGAACATAAATCTTACAAAAGTGCTTACTCTAAACAGAAAGTTGTGACTAAGCATGATGGATCACGCTTATAATCCCAACACTTTGGGAGGCCAAGGTGGGAGGATCACCTGAGGTCAGGAGTTTGAGACCAGCCTGGCCAGCATAGTGAAGCCCTGTCTTTACTAAAAATACAAAAATTAGCTGGGCGTGGTGGCAGGCACCTGTAGTCCCAGCTAACTCTGGAGGCTGAGGCAGGAGAATCGCTTGAACCAGGAAGGCAGAGGTTGCAGTGAGCTGAGATTGCACCACTGCATTTCAGCTTGGGCGACAGAGCAAGATTCCATCTCAAAAAAATGAAATAAGTAAATAAATAAATAAATAAGTAAATATAATATAATAAAATAAACAGAAAGCTGAGATGCAACTATTAGCAGGTAGATAGTACACACAGGATCTTCAATAGTACTCAATACATTTTTAACTGGGTGGTGAGTGGTTATTTAGATGGTCAATGAAGAATCTAATCAGGCAATAAAGAGGTCAGCAAAATTCTGATATTTAAAAAAAATGAGTAAGGAAGACCATCACTGGGAGTAGTGCAGAATTACACCTACCAGAATGAAGTTATGAAAACAGGAACGGGTAACAACAAAAAAGTGTATAAAGATATCATTGCCCAAGGGACATTGGTTACAAAGAGAAATACTTGTTGAAGAGTATAGTTTTGGTGTCTCCATTCACAGAGGATGTAAGAAAATTTCATCAAATCTACTTGTGATTCAAGTTGACTCTATAAGGATTATATAGCCTAGGACCTGTGATCAGTTTTTGCTCTAAAAACAACCCTATTAATGTCCAAAATTATTCTTCCAATCTCAGCCTTCCTGAGATAATAAATCTGCCTCATCAGAGTTAAATAAACAATCAAATATAATGATGATGTTAATCCAATCTACAATATTCATGGTTTTATAATAACTTTAGAAAAACTGTTTGGTTATTGCATCATTAACCTAAAATAATATGACATATTAAGTAATCTGAAAATTGGCCTTGAAATTTACATTTGAAATTTATAATTGATTTAAGACTTGTGACTTTAAGATTCAAACACAAGGGGATTTAGAGTATGTAAGAGACCTTGATTCACTAAAAGTTTAATATGATAGCTTAACAAGAATTATTTAAGTAATTAAGAAGATTTTGCCAGATAGCACTGTAAGACTGACCTATCACACATCTGAAGGCTTTGTACGAAAAATTAAATATATAATCAGTTTAAAATATTTATGTAAATTTAGCTAACTTCTAAATTTGAATATATTTCATAGATTTTAATCTATTAAACTTTATTTTAATGTGATTGTTCATATTTCTGATGAAAATTGCTTGATTTATGGCAATGTTAACACGAACTTAAGAGTTTAAAGTCTATATTTCTAATTTGTAATTTTGATACATTTAATGCTAAGTTAAAATTGAGGTAATTGTAAGTAGTCTTAGTCACAAAATCATACCTTGAGTCTTAAAGACAAAAATTGTTAGAAAACCTTAAGAAATTACAAAAATGCAAGGCAAGTCAAAGAGGAAAGAAATCACTTGAAATGGATCATGGTATGATTTGAAAGATAATTCCAAAATAACATTTATTCAACATATGCTTTTCAGGCAAACATCCTGAGAGTCATTCAGTTTAGCTCAGCCCTTTGTAACTTTGTGACTATGGACATAACTCTTATTTAATGTCACTAATCTTCTGCTGCCTCAGATACTAATAGTATATCTCTCTCTCTCTCAGGGTTACTGCAAATACTTAATGGCTCTATACATGTAAAGCACATACGACACAAACAATGCCTGATACCTAGTATATATTTAACACGTTATTATTTTGATGTTACTATTATTACAACCATGCAAAAAGTTAATGAAGCTCAAACATTTGGTTAACACAGGGGGAAATAGGGCCATGGAATAATGAATTCTAATATATATATATTACTACTACATTAGCTTTTTGAGTTGATACTGATTCAACCACTTCGAACTTATAGATGCAGATATGAATTCACAAGAAGAGGGTTTTGTTGTTTTTTTGTATATATAAGGATAGCCTAATCTACGTGTTATATTCATCCACCTTCTACATGGATGCTATGTTCTAGTTAAAATTAGCAGGGTGGGGTGGATGGAGATGATACTAAAGCAATGTGTTTATCATTTTTATACTGAACCCTCTAGTAATCCAACTGAGTGTTATTATGATTATTTGCACATCAAATATGAAGAAAATAAGGCATAGAAAAATTCAGTAATTTACCTAAGGTTTTATAGCTAGTGAGGGACAAATGTAAAATAAACTTCCTGTTCCTTGAACACTACATACAGTCTCATCATAGTTACTAAATTTCAAAAGCAACCTCAAAATGCAGATCACCCACCAGATATGATTCTTTTATTCTTCCTTGGAACTCCATCTTAGTAAAATGTGTATTTTTACTTTCTTTTTTTTTTTTTTTCACCTTAGAAATAATGGAGTCTTTTTATTGTTTCTCAGAGATTTTTAAAGCAATTATCTTCAACCCAGATGTTTAAATATGGTATCTGTAACTACTGATAATTTTGTTTCTTATTTTCTTTTTTTTTTTTTAAAGATATTTTTTTTTTTTTAATTTCGATAGTTTTTGCGGAACAGGTGGTGTTTGGTTACATGGATAAGTTCTTTAGTGGTGATTTCTGAGATTTTGATGTACCCATGACCCTAGCAGAGTACACTGTACCCAGTGTGTAGTCTTTTATCTCTCACTTGGCTTCCTTTCCACCCTTCCCCCTCAAGTCTCCATTTGCAGCAACCTGGATGGAACTGGAGACCATTATTCTAAGTGAAGTAACTCCGGAATGGAAAACCAAATATTGTATGTTCTCACTTATAAGTGGGAGCTAAGCTATGAGGATGCAAAGGCATAAGAATGATACAATGGACTTTGGTATATTTTTACTTTCTATTTGGTTGTAAAGTTACTATGACCAGAACTATCTTCATCCTCTTCATAATTATATTACTTAATATATTTAGCTATAAACATTTAATATAACTATTTCTGCTAATCAGATGCTGCCAGGCAAGACTTAGAATTGGGTTGAGAGAGGGTTTTGTTTGTTTTTTTTTTTTCAGGTTGTTTTTTGTATTTTTATGCTTGTTCTTTGCTGACGACAGACAAAATCAAAGAGTTGCCGCTGCCCAGTCCCCAATTTTGTAAGCATTGAAAGGTTGTTGCAGTAGCAGTGGCAGATTGACTCATTGTTCTAGTATCTGGTCACCAGTTTTGTGGATGTGAGAAAGGACCAAGTAGAAGTGATCACCAGACTCTATGTGCCAGTGTTCAGGAAGTTGCAGTAATGCTTAATTGCTCCTAGCATACTGGTATCTAGATCATAATTACAGTTTTTCAGTTTAGTATTAAACTGTCAGACTTTTGATTCTCCACCTTTCTGATTGAGATACAGATAGCATCCCTGCCAGGTCAGTTCTGTGATATTCTGAGACTAATTCCTGAAGGCACAGTCTAGAGCTTGCTTCCAGCTTTTCTGATGATTTTGCAGGCAATTATCAGAAAAGCTGGAAGCAATCATTTTAATTCCCTGAATCAAATAGATTTCTGCTTAAAATTGCACTCCACTGATATATTCTACCATACAGACAAACTGCTTCCTACAATTAGGATGTGTCTGGGTGAATTCATTCCATGTATTTTTCAGATTGAAATCATGTCCAGATAAGCTATAACCACCAACTCACATGCTTGGTCCGGTTTTTACAAACAAGTGGTTTTGGTTTTGAAACTTAGGGCGTGGCTCTCACATTGAGAAAATATGCACACTGGTCTCTTCTGAAATGTACACATAGTGATATCTTCGCTCTGCTTTTTCTTGCACTTCTGCTCTATCTTCTTGATTTGATGCTTTCTACTTATTTGGAGGATGAGACTTCAGATGTTTCCTATTTTCATTGAAGAGGAAGTTTGCATTTCTGTTTTTTACAGAATACACTGAATGCTTTGTGAGATTCTCACACAGCACAGAATGCTTTTAGGAGATTTCTAAAAGGATAATGAGAAAATGTTAACTTTACTTAACCATGTTCAAAGAGGAATTCTACATTTGTTTTTTCCTTGAGATATCTCAGGCCTCAAAATATATAATAAACTTCCAGCTTCTTCTGGGCTGGATGCTTAATTTTTAAATGTCTTGTTTTAAAATGTCTTATGAATAACAATGGAGCCAAACTATCATTAGGCAATATGTCATGATGCTTGAAGTAATTTCCACTGGTATTTATAGTAGACATAAATTCATAATTCAATTACACTTCTACATTTTAAATTTGGGTCCTAATTCTTGTCACTTTTGATTGGATATCATTGGCTTTAGTTTGTAATTAGATACATAAAAAGTCCATAATAGTTGATATATTATACCTCATACATCTAGAATAATAGATATAGAAAACACAGTAACTTAGTTACTCCTCATTCTTCACTTGTGGTTACACTAAGAATATTTTCAACCAGTGGTTTCCTTCAAGGAATAATTTTAAGCCTCCTTCATTAATTTTCTTTTGCACCTTTGCCAAAAATCAGTTGAGTATATTTCTGGGTTATCTATTCTGTTTATTGATATGTGTGTCTATCCCTCTGCCAATATGACACTGTCTTGATTACTATAGCTATCTAGTAAGCCTTCATATCAGGTAGCAGTCTTATAATTCCTCCTATATTATTCTTCTTTGTAATAATCAAAAAATGCAAAGATGTACTGAGTGAAAAAATGTGAGTTCTCTCCTCCCCACCCTCTCCAACCTCTGGTAACCACTGTTCTACTCTCCTTTTCTACGAGAACAACTTTTAGATTCCCATCAGTCAAATCATGTGGTATGTGTCTTTATGTGTCTAGCTTATTCGACTTAACATGTCCTCCAAGTCCATCCACATTGCTGCAAATAACAGGATTTCATTCCTTTTTTATAGCTAAGTAGTACATTTTTTATCCACTCATCCATTGATGGACACATAGTTTGATTCTATACCTTGGCTATTGTGATTAGTACTGCACTAAACATGGGAATGCAGATATCTCCTCAACACACTGATTTCATTTACTTCGGATAAATATCCAGTAGTGCAGTAGTCAGATCATATGGTGGTTCTTCTTTTAATTTTTTTGAGAAACCTCTATGTGGTTTCCATAATGGCCGTCCTAACTTAAATTCCTTCTAGTAGTGTATAAGAGGTTTATTTTTTCCATACCACTGAGGTGAGGTGATATCTCATTGTAGTTTTAATTTTCACTTCACTAATGATTAGTGATGTTGAGCAGTTTTTACTACATCCGTTGGCCATTTGTATGTCTTCTTTTGAGAACTGTCTATTCAGGTATTTGCTCATTTTTAATAGGGTTATTTGAATTTTTTCTTATTAAGTGGTTGAAGTTTATTATATATAATGGATGTTAGTTCTTTATCAGATGTATAGTTTGTAAATATATCCTCCCATTCTGTAGGCCATATATGACAAACCCACAGCTAACATCATACAGAGCAAAGAAAAGCTGAAAGCTTTCTCTCTAAGAGCTGGAAGAAGACAAAAATGTCAATTTTTACCACTTTTATTCAACTTAGTGCTGGAAATCCTAGCCAGAGCAATCAAGCAATAGAAACAAATAAAAGGCATTTGAATTGGAAAGGAGAAAATAAAATTGTCCCAGTTTGCAGATAAGAAGATCTTATATATAGAAAACCCCAAAGACTGCATGAAAAAAATTAGAATAAACAAGTTTAGTGAATTTATATAATACAAAATTAAAATACACAAATTATTAGCATTTCTATACACCAATAAAATTAACTGAAAAAGAAATCAAGACAGCAATTCCTTTTACAATAGCTACAAAAACAATAAATTACCTTGGAGTAAATTTAACCAAAGAAGTGAAAGATGTCTACAATAAAAACTATAAAACATTTATTGTATATGTATATGTATGTGTGTATATAGAAAAAAATTGAAGACAGTTGAATCCAATGTTCATGGATTGAACGAATTAATATAGTTAAAATGTTCATATTACCCAAAGCAATCTATAAATTCAATGCAATCCCTATTAGAATATCAATTACAT
The DNA here is from genome assembly GCF_009828535.3 of Hylobates moloch. Classification (NCBI taxonomy): domain Eukaryota; kingdom Metazoa; phylum Chordata; class Mammalia; order Primates; family Hylobatidae; genus Hylobates; species Hylobates moloch. The sequence goes on along the minus strand of NW_026652286.1, from coordinate 69,530,181 downwards.
TCTTCAAAGAAATAGATAAAGCCATCCTAACTGTGTTTGGAAACACTAAAGACCCTGAATAGCCAAAGCAATCTTCAGCATAAATAACAAAGCTGATAGCACCATGCCACATGACTACAAAACATACTGTAAACCTATAGTAAACAAAACATCATGCTACTGGCATAAAAGCACACACACAAAAAAAACAATACAACAGAAGAGAAAGCCCAGAAATAAAGGTCCAGTGAATTTTTGACACAGGTACCAAGTATACACGATGGGGAAATGACAGCCTCTTCAACAAATTGTGTCAGAAAACTTAATATCCGCATGCAGAAGAATAAAGGAAGGTAAGACCCTTGTCTCTCACCATATACAAAAATTAACTCAAAATAAATTAAAGACTTAAATGGAAGACCCAAAACCATGACACTACTGGAAAAAAAACAGAAAAAAAACCCTCCAAGACATTGAAATAGAAAAGGATTTTTTGGATATAACCTTAAAAGCACAGGCAACAAAAGTGAAAACAGACAAACAAGATTACATTAAACTAAAAAGACTGCACAGGAAAGGAAACAATCAACAGAGCAAAAACAGAAAACCTTTATTTCTCTGTATCACACTGGTAAAAGCCAGGAATTACTTTATATCTCATTGCACAAAAAATTCACCAGTGAAGTTTTTCTGTATTTCCAGAAATAAGACTTCAGAAGTATATTGACATTTGAATGGCCAAATTCTTTATATTATCCCTATGAGAATGCCTAAGGCCAGAAAATGAAGGCTATTTATTTTCTTTCCTCTTCCTCCTTTTATGTGGGTGATGAGGGATGGGTAGAGATATGGAATTCAAACTATATAAGAGCAAAAATTATGAAGACTGTATTTCTGAAAGTAACTGTAATCCTATGAAAAAATAATTGTGCCTGGGCTGAGTAATACTAGTAATTTTTACTTATCATATGTAACTCAGGCAGTATGAAACTTTTTTTGTTTGTTTTGATTTCTGTTATGTTTTGTTTTGCTTTTAACTACAGGTTGCAATATGAATACCAGATTGTAGAATATGTCAGACATTTTAGCCCTCACTCAAAGACAGTACCTTCTGCCTCTTCGTTATGCCCATCTCCCACTACTACCTGGCCCATTAACATCACTAGTCTAGTAAATACTCTCAGAAGCCACTATTGGTTATCATTCTATTGCTGGCCCAATGAAAGAGTTAACTTAAAATTAGTGTAAATACTTGGGTTGACGGAGAAAGTAATAGGATTTTAACTTTCATATTCAAAACAATTTTCCACAAGAAATAAAGGTCCACCCATGAGTCATTTAAATGGAGATGGAGCAAAAAAACAGAAAAAAGATGGATAGGCATTGTGATCTAAATATCTTTCTCTACTGCTTCTCTTCATACCATGAGGCATAATTAGGTAAAAAGAAAATTAATAAAACTAATAAAGGATCAAATTTTTTGAATATATAAGAAAAGAGGATTTTATTGAATAAAAAATTATAAATGTGTAAAACTAATCCAGACATAGAATTTGTATTACTGTAAATACTAATTAACTTTATTTTTTTAACTAAAACAAATGCCCTGCCACTTGCTGCAGCTTTCTTAGGCTGTTGTAGCAATTTAGATGAACACCGTATAAGTAGAAGCATAGATTATTGAATCTCAGAATCTAAGGACACTCTCTCAGCCACAAAGTGTATATTGATAACGTCATATCTTTTTTTACCTTTTTTTTTTTTTTTTTTTTAGACAGATTCTCGCCCAGGCTGGAGTGCAGTGGCACGCTCTCGGCTCACTGCAAGCTCTGCCTCCCGGATTCAAGCCAATTCTCCTATCTCAGCCTCCCAAGTAGCTGGGATTACAGGCTCATGCCACCACACCCAGCTAGTTTTTGTATTTTTAGTAGAGTAAGGGTTTCATCATGTTGGCCTGGCTGGTCTCGAACTCCTGACCTCAAGTAATCCACCCGCCTCAGGCTCCCAAAGTGCTGGGATTACAGGCGTGAGCCACCGCGCCAAGCCAATAATGCCATATTTTAAGTAAGATCTTGAGTGAAGCAAATTCAAGAAATGGAATATTCACAAAGACTTTTTAAGTATTATTCCATCCCATCATCATGATTGCCAACAATAAGGGCTAAAACATTATAAACAAAAATGTTGTCAATGGTCATCATTGGGTAGTGGTTGATTGAGTCTGACATACCATTTTATTGTACTATATAAGTTTTTATTATCTTAATATCTTAAATTTAAAAATTTATTATTGAAAAACAACCTTTACTTCCCCTGAAAACTAACAAGACACAATAAAATAGGAGTTACTATGGGAAGGCATTGCCCACATCTTTTAATTGTGGCTTATATTTGCTAACTTTCAAAGCACTATGAGAACTCTTTGATTTATTGGAACTTACAATAAAGGTTTTCAAAATATAAGATACAAACTTGCCCAGAATTTTTGTAAAATTCTGTGTGGTAGTCATGAGGGATACTCATCAACATACTGGTTATCTCTTCCTGAATATACTGCTATTTTACTTCAACATTCTGTTTAATTAGGGATACACATATGAATCAATCTGGATATTTGAAAGGAAACACAAATCATATATATTCCTTATGAGCAGAATCCTTAAAGAGTTTGTGCTTTTAAAAATGTTCTTTTATCCACTGGCATGTGTGCAGTGATGTTCCAGATAGTGAAGTTTCAGCTTGTATTCTAGACTAAAGACGGTGTAGGCTGTATTCATTTTTTAGGGCAGCCACAATAAACAACCACAAATATTTGGTTTAGATAAACAGATATTTATTATCTCACTGTTCTGGAGTCAAAAATCAAGATTCCAACAAACTATTCTCCCTCTGAAGACTCTACGGGAGAATCCTTCCTTGCCTCTTCCAGCTTCTGGTAGCTCCTGTCATTATTGGGTATAAAGATGCATTACTCCAATCTAGCCTTTGTCTTCACATTGTCTCCTATGTATGTCTTTTTGCATACTTCTCTATCTCTTATAAGGATACTCTCATTGGATTTAAGGCCCATCCTAATCCTGTGTGATCTCATATCAATCCTTACCATAATTATGTCTGAAAATAACATACTTTCAAATAAGTAACATTCTAAAGTTCCAAATTAACACAAATACTATTCAACCCACTACATACCACATATAGTGTAAGCAAGAAATAAAATTTGTTGTTTTAAACCACTGAGAATTTTGGATTATTTGTTATTGTAGAAAAATCTAAACCATCCTAAGTTCTATCCCCCTTTTCAGAAAGAAAGTTTCTAAATTGAATTAATGAATGTTCTTTTAAATGTAAAGATTCCTGGATGGTGTAAGTTAACAATGCAATCTATAATATTAATTGCATCTGCTATCATTGAACAAATTCTACATTAAACAATATTAAATGTCTTTGGTATTAGTACAATTAATCAACGTTCACACAAGGAGAAATTATAAAGCTTGTTCCCACACAGAACCCGTTTGAACATTTTAACTTATTTAACCCGCAAATTAATTAAATGGAAGTTAACTCAAATATTTTGTGTGTGTGTGTGTGTATGTGTGTATGTGTGTGTGTGTTGGAGAATGAGGTCTATTATATAGCAAAGGGGAAACAAACTATCATCTGTTTAGTATCCATTAAGTACCTAGCATTATTACAGAGCCTTCTCACATATTTTATCTCATTTTTCCTCCTAACACAGCTGTTAAATATTATAATTCCCATTTTATACATGATGAAACTGCAGCTTGGAGAGTTTAGGTAATTTGGTCAAGGCTATGAAACCAGAAAGAAGCAAAGTCTGAATCCTAATCTAAGATTACTGATTAACAAAGACCATTTTATTTCTATTATACTGCAACACTAATAGAATGAACTAAGTTGATTAAATGACTTTGGGACTAGTCGAATCTTTTGCAACGGATAGAGATATTTATAGACAGACCTAGAACAAGTAGCCCAAATTAGAAGCTATCCCATCTTCTTTGCAGATGAACTTTGACTTTCTTTTATAAATGTGTGAGATTGCTTTGTAAAAGACAGAAGTTTGCCTAAAGCAAAATATATTTGTGTCATTTGACTCTAAGCATAGTGACCCATCAGCAAAAGGGAAGAATAAAATAGTGGTATGAATATGAACCTACTTTGATTATTGGTTAAAGTCTAATTATACTTTACCTTTTTAACAAGGTAAGAAAGAACTCAGCTCAATCTCTCATTAGCGGGAATTTCCACTGAAGAATCTATATGAGAACATTGAAAATTAGGCACAAAATATCTTGTATATCAGAGATCAAAGTGTTCATCAATTCTGTAAAGAGGAAGAAATTACAAATGGATAATCCTAAGTAAATCATGGACTCATGGACTCCAAATGCTTAAGACTTAAACACAAAGAAACCATAAATAATTTTCTGCTATACAAGACAGATATGACTTATTTATTTTTAGTGTTGGCATAAAAATTCTAAATGAGTTACCCAGGTTTAGATACAAGCCTACTATTAAGAAAACATTTTGTGAAATCTTATGAGAATGATAGAGTCGTGTCTGTTCTCATTTATACTATATGCTAGCCATATTTATTTTATTTGATCCTTATGTAACACATTGTAATTTTTAGCCCTTGTGCTTTAAAATTAAGCTAATATAATAGTAATTTTATTACTTCCAATATTTTCCAATATTTGAAGCTTCTTTGGATGTAAGTTCTATTTCAAAGTCGATTTATTCAAAAAATTGTACTTGCATTGTCATAAGTTGTAATCTTAAAATGGAAATTCTTCTTAAAGTTGAGGAAACAACCATCCACAGACACCTCTTGCACAGGAGGCAAACTTACTCTTCTCAACAATTTTAGATATGCCAAGGTTTCTTTACTCTTAAGGAGTAAAGAATGAATAGAAAGTTATACACAAAAGTTTTAGATCTGAAGAAAGTGTCCAATGACACATCAAAAGGAATGCAATGGGTGAGAGATGTTTCCAGGCATTAAGAAGCTACAGATAGTTTTGTGTGATGATGTTTTAAGTTATGTTTAATGATAACAGTCATAACTGGAACTACAGAGATAAAATCCATGAGGACTTTTCTACTTAAATCTGAACATTCAAGAGTTTTAGGAAAAGAAAATACAATGCTTACCTACAAGGGTTGAACAATCCATAATTACAAATTTTCCTGACCACATAATGTGGTTTGGCCCAACAAATATTACTATGCTTGTTGTCTTTAGAAAGTTCCAAGTTGAACAAATACTTCAGATATCTTTATGTTTATTGATTCAACAACATTCAACAAATGTGTCTGGGCTCCTACTATGTGATGAGCCCCATTCTAGAGCCTAGGAATGAGGTAATTAGTAAAAAAGATAAAAAATATTTTCCCTCATAGAGCCTACAATATAGTGACAAAATATTTTACATAAATGAATATGTAAAATATACATTATGGTAAATGGGAAGCAGTGAAGTGGAGAAAAATTAAGGAAGAGAATAAGGAGTGCTCGGGTAGGAACAAAATTTTAAGTAAAGAAGTCAAGAAAGTCTTCAAAGAAATGGTGGCATTGGTAATAAGACTTGACGAATGTGTAGGAATGAAACCAAGATGATTTTGGGGTGAAAGAGAGTTACCAGTGGAAATAACAAGTGCAAAGACCCAGAGGTGAGAATATGCCTGCTACGTTTCAGGACAGAAAGGAAGCCAGTGTGGCTGGAACACAGTGTAATGGGCCTTACGGGCAATGAAAGATTAGACTTTGTACAGAGTTGGCACAACTGATATCTGAAAAGAATATTCTGGTAGCCAGAGTAGAATAAGTATTATAGTAATTGGCCATCTGACAAAACGCCACCTCAACCAAATTTTGTTTGTTTACCTATTTGGACTTATTTATAAGTTTTTTTTTCCTATTTTTAAATGGAAAAATGTGAGTGAATAAATAAAATGGGGAAGAATAAAACTAAACTTGAAATTTTAAAGTGTTTTTAAAGACATTTTAAAGTCACAACCAAGAAATAAAACAGGCATATGAAAAATTTTCTAAACAGACAGATTTATGTTGCAAATTACCCAATAAAAAAAATCCAGTAATTTAAAGCAAAATACGACCGCCAAAGGGAAGGCATGATTTCTAGTCTACTTCACATTTCTTATATTCATGACACAAAAAGAATGACCATGTATGTGAGTTCAACTCTCCACATATTTGATCTATAATATTTTGCCATATGTTTTATTCAAAGTATACCTTATCCAAGACATTATTGCCAGTTTTAAGCAGTATAAATTTTGCCTCATATCTGTCGGTTTATAAAATTTTTGTTCTTCATGCTGAGAAAGTTTGAGAGAGAAATATATTATAATTATGTTCAACACAGAACATATCCATTTACCATTAGATACAATTCATCCAATGGAAGAGAAAGGATGACTGTTTCTGTAGCTGTCCTTTCTATTTTTTCTCCAAATCAACAGGTCATTTTGTTAGTTCATTTTCATGCTGCCGATAGACATACCCAAGACTGGGTAATTTACAAAAGAAAGAGGATTAATGGACTTACAGTTCTACATGGCTGGAGAAACCTCACAATCATGGTGGAATGCAAGGAGGGCAAGTCACATCTTATGTGGATGTTGGCAGGCAAAGAGAGAGAGCTTGTGCAGGGAAACTCCCATTTTTAAAACCATCAGATCTCATGAGACTTATTCACTATCATGAGAACAGCATAGGAAAGAATCACCCCTATGATTCAGTTATCCCCCACTGGGTCCCTCCCACAACATGTGGGAATTATGGGAGCTACAATATGAGATTTAGGTGGGGACACAGTACCAAACCATATCATCCCACCCCTGGTCCCTCCCAAATCTCATGCCCTCACATTTCAAAACCAATCATGCATTTTTAACAGTCCTCCAAAGTCTTAACTCATTTCAGCATTAACTTGAGAGTCCACAGTCCAACATCTCATCTGAGACAAGGCAAGTCCCTTCCCTGTATGAGCCGGTAAAATCAAAAGCAAGTTAGCTACTTCCTAGATACAATGGGGGTACAGGCATTGGGTAAATACAGCCATTCCAAATTGGAGAAATTGTCCAAAACAAAGGGGCTACAGGCTGCATGCAAGTCTGAAATCCAGTGGGGCAGTCAAATCTTAAAGCTCCAAAATAATCTCCTTTGACTCCATGTATCACACCCAGTTCATGCTGATGCCATAGGTAGGTTCCCACGGCCTTGGGCAGCTCCACCCCTGTGGCTTTGCAGGGTACAGACTCCCTCCTGCCTGCCTTCACATGTGGCATTGAGTGTCTGTGGCTTTTGCGGGCACAGAGCGCAAGCTGTCAGTAGATCTACCATTTTGGGGTCTGGAGGATGGTGGCTCTCTTCTCACAGCTCCATTAGGTGGTCCCCCAGTAGGGACTCTGTGTAGGGGCTCTAACCCCACATTTTCCTCCTGAACTGCCCTAGCATAGGTTCTCCATGAGAGCCCCGCCCCTGCAGCAAACTTCTGCCTGGGCATCCAGGTGCTTCCATTCATCTTCTGAAATCTAGGCAGAGGTTACCAAACCCCAGAGCTTGACTTCTGTGCACTCACAGGCTCAACACTATGTGGAAGCTGCCAAGGCTTGGGGTGTGCACCCTCTGAAGCCACAGCCTGAGCTCTACATTGGCCCCTTTCAGCCATGGCTGGAGCATCTTGGACACAGGGAACCAAGTTTTCTATGCTGCACACAGAACAGAGATGTTGGGCCCAGCCCATGAAACCAGTTTTTCCTCCTAGGCCTCCAGACCTGTGATGGGAGGGGTTGCCACAAAGACCTTTGACATGCCCAGGAGACATTTTCCCCATTGTCTTGGAGATTTACATTCAGCTACTTGTTATAAATGAAAATTTCTGCAGCCCACTTGAATTTCTCCTCAGAAAACAGGATTTTCTTTTCTATGACATGGTCAGGCTGTAAATTTTCCAAACTTTCATGCTCTGCTTCCCTTATAAAACTGAATGCTTTCAACAGCACCCAATGAATGCTTTGCTGCTTAGAAATTTCTTCCACGAGATACCCTAAACCATCTCTCTCAATTTCAAAATTTTACACATCCCTAGGGCAGGGGGAAAATGCCACCAGTCTTTTTGCTAAAACATAACAAGAGTCACCTCTATTCCAGTTCCCAACAAGTTCCTTATCTCCATCCTCAGCCTGGATTTCATTGTCCATATCATTATCAGCATTTTGGTCAAAGCCATTCAACAAGTCTCTAGGCAGCTCCAAACTTTCCCACATTTTTCCTGTCTTCTTCTGAGCCCTCCAAACTGTTCTTATCTCTGCCTCTCACCCAGCTCCAAAGTCACTTCCACATTTTCGGGTATTTTTTCAGCAGTGCCCCACTCTATTGGTACCAATGTACTGTATTAGTCTGTTTTCACACAGCTGATAAAGACATACCTGAGACTGGGCAATTTACAAAAGGAAGAGGTTTAATGGACTTACAGTTGTACATGGCTGTGGAGGCCTCACAATCATGGCAGAAGGCAAGGAGGATCAAGTCACATCTTATGTGGACAGCATCAGGTAAATGCAGAGAGCTTGTTCAGGGAAACTCCCATTTTGAAAAGCATCAGATCTTGTGAGACTTATTCACTATCATGAGAACATCATGGGAAAGACCTACCCCCTTGACTCAATTATCTCCCACCAGGTCCCTCCCACAACATGTGGGAATTATGGGAGCTACCAGATGAGATTTGGGTGGGGACACAGAGCCAAACCTTATCAGTCATTAATCTTTTGGGAAATTAGAAATTAATTTGTAAATTTATTAAACTGGTTTCCAATGTAAGATTCACTATCTGTATTTACTCTCTTGTCCAATTTTCTATATGATTTACAATATGCTTACAAATTGTATAAAATGTATATATTATCCTTCCTAAGATTTTCATAAAATAGTCCAATTCTCTTTCCCCAGATAAGTCTAATTCTCTCTTTCCTATAGAGTGTAAAATGAATTATATATTGACTAAATTATATACTGACTAAATTTTTTTGTCCTTGTAAAAGTTTGCTGAGAATAATGGTTTCCATCTTCATCCATGTCCCTACAAAGGACATGAACTCATCATTTTTTATGGCTGCATAGTATTCCATGGTGTATATGGGCCACATTTTCTTAATCCAGTCTATCATTGTTGCACATTTAGGTTGGTTCCAAGTCTTTGCTATTGTGAGTAGTGCCGCAGTAAACATACATGTGCATGTGACTTTATAGCAGCACGATTTATAATCCTTTGGGTATACACCCAGTAATGGGATGGCTGCGTCAAATGGTATTTCTAGTTCTAGATCCCTGAGGAATCGCCACACTGTCTTTCACAATGGTTCAACTAGTTTGCAGTCCCACCAACAGTATAAAAGTGTTCTTATTTCTCCACATCCTCTCCAGCACCTGTTGTTTCCTGACTTTTTAATGATGGCCATTCTAACTGGTGTGAGATGGTATCTCATTGTGGTTTTGATTTGCATTTCTCTGATGGCCAGTGATGATGAGCATTTTTTCGTGTGTCTTTTGGCTGCATAAATGTCTTCTTTTGAGACGTGTCCGTTCATATCCTTTGCCCACTTTTTGATAGGGTTGTTTGTTTTTTTCTTGTAAATTTGTTTAATTTCTTTGTAGATTCTGGATATTAGCCCTTTGTCAGATGAGTAGGTTGCGAAAATTTTCTCCCACTCTGTAGGTTGCCTGTTCACTCTGATGGTAGTTTCTTTTGCTGTGCAGAAGCTCTTTAGTTTCATTAGATCCCATTTGTCAATGTTGGCTTTTGTTGCCATTGCTTTTGGTGTTTTAGACATGAAGTCCTTGCCTATGCCTATGTCCTGAGTGGTATTGCCTAGGTTTTCTTCTAGGGTTTTTATGGTTTCAGGTCTAACATTTAAGTCTTTAATCCATCTTGAATTAATTTTTGTATAAGGTGTAAGGAAGGGATCCAGTTTCAGCTTTCTGCATATGGCTAGCCAGTTTTCCCAGCACCATTTGTTAAATAGGGAATCCTTTCCCCATTGCTTGTTTTTGTCAGTTTTGTCAAAGATCAGATAGTTGTAGATATGTGGCATTATTTCTGAGGGCTCTGTTCTATTCCATTGCTGTATATATCTGTTTTGGTGCCAGTATCATGCTATTTTGGTTACTGTAGCCTTGTAGTATAGTTTGAAGTCAGATAGCGTGATGCCTCCAGCTTTGTTCTTTTGGCTTAGGATTGACTTGGCAATGTGGGCTCTTTTTTGGTTCCCTATGAACTTTAGTTTTTTCCAACTCTGTGAAGAAAGTCATTGGTAGCTTGATGGAGATGGCATTGAATCTATAAATTACCTTGGGCAGTATGGCCATTTTCACAATATTGATTCTTCCTACCCATGAGCATGGAACATTCTTCCATTTGTTTGTGTCCTCTTTTATTTCGTTGAGCAGTGGTTTGTAGTTCTCCTTGAAGAGGTCCTTCACATCCCTTGTAAGTTGGACTCCTAGGTATTTTATTCTCTTTGAAACAATTGTGAATGGGAGTTCACTCATGATTTGGCTCTCTTTTGTCTGTTATTGGTATGTAAGAATGCTTGTGATTTTTGCACATTGATTTTGTATCCTGAGACTTTGCTGAAGTTGCTAATCAGCTTAAGGAGATTTTGGGCTGAGACAATGGGGTTTTCTAGATATACAATCATGTCATCTGCAAACAGGAACAATTTGACTTCCTCTTTTCCTAATGGAATGCCCTTTATTTCCTTCTCCTGCCTGATTGCCCTGACCAGAACTTCCAACACTATGTTGAATAGGAGTGGTGAGAGAGGGCATCCCTGTCTTGTGCCAGTTTTCAAAGGGAATGCTTCCAGGTTTTGCCCATTCAGTATGATACTGGCTGTGGGATTGTCATAAATAGCTCTTATTATTTTGAGATATGTCCCATCAATACCTAATTTATTGAGAGTTTTTAGCATGAAGGGTTGTTGAATTTTGTCAAAGGCCTTTTCTGCATCTATTGAGATAATCATGTGGTTTTTGTCTTTGGTTCTGTTTATATGCTAGATTACATTTATTGATTTGTGTATGTTGAACCAGCCTTGCATCCCAGGGATGAAGCCCACTTGATCATGGTGGATAAGCGTTTTGATATGTTGCTGGATTCGGTTTGCCAGTATTTTATTGAGGATTTTTGCATCGATGTTCATCAGGGATACTGGTCTAAAACTCTCTTTTTTTGTTGTATCTCTGCCAGGCTTTGGTATCAGGATGATGCTGGCCTCAAAAAGTGAGTTAGGGAGGATTCCCTCTTTTTCTGTTGATTGGAATAGTTTCAGAAGGAATGGTACTAGCTCCTCCTTGTACCTCTGGTAGAATTCAGCTGTGAATCCATCTGGTCCTGGATTTTTTTGGTTGGTAAGCTATTAATTATTTCCTCAATTTCAGAGACTGTTATTGATCTATTCAGAGATTGAACTTCTTCCTGGTTTAGTCTTGGGAGGGTGTATGTGTCAGGAATTTATCCATTTCTTCTAGATTTTCTAGTTTATTTGCATAGAGGTGTTTATAGTATTCTCTGATGGTAGTTTGTATTTCTGTGGGATCGGTGGTGATATCCTCTTTATCATTTTTTATTGCATCTATTTGATTCTTCTCTCTTTTCTTCTTTATTAATCTTGCTAGCGGTCTATCAATTTTGTTGATCTTTTCAAATACCAGCTCCTGGATTCATTGATTTCTTTTTTTTTTTTTTTTTTTTTTTTTGAGACAGAGTCTCACTCTGTCGCCCAGGCTGGAGTGCAGTGGCGCAATCTCGGCTCACTGCAAGCTCCGCCTCCCGGGTTCACGCCATTCTCCTGCCTCAGCCTCTCCGAGTAGCTGGGACTACAGGAGCCCGCCACTACGCCCGGCTAATTTTTTTGTATTTTTAGTAGAGACGGGGTTTCACCGTGGTCTCGATCTCCTGACCTCGTGATCCGCCCGCCTCGGCCTCCCAAAGTGCTGGGATTACAAGCGTGAGCCACTGCGCCCGGCCTCATTGATTTCTTGAAGGGTTTTTTGCGTCTCTATTTCCTTCAGTTCTGCTCTCATCTTAGTTATTTCTTGCCTTCTGCTAGCTTTTGAATGTGTTTGCTCTTGCTTCTCTAGTTCTTTTAATTGTGATGTTAGGGCATCAATTTTAGATCTGTTCTGCTTTCTCTTGTGGGCCGTTAGTGCTATAAATTTCCCTCTACACACTACTTTAAATGTGTCCCAGAGATTCTGGTATGCTGTGTCTTTGTTCTCGTTGGTTTCAAAGAACATCTGTATTTCTGCCCTCATTTCATTATGTACCCAGTAGTCATTCAGGAGCAGGTTGTTCAGTTTTCATGCAGTTGAGCGGTTTTGAGTGAGTTTTTTAATCCTGAGTTCTAGTTTGATTGCACTGTAGTCTGAGAGACAGTTTGTTATAATTTCTATTCTTTTACATTTGCTGAGGAGTGCTTTACTTCCAACTATGTGGTCAATTTTGGAATAGGTGCAGTGTGGTACTTAGAAGAACGTATATTCTGTTGATTTGGTGTGGAGAGTTCTGTAGATGTCTATTAGGTCTGCTTGGTGCAGAGCTGAATTGAATTCCTGGATATCCTTGTTAACTTTCTGTCTCATTGATCTGTCTAATGTTGACAGTGGGGTGTTAAAGTCTCAGATTATTATTGTGTGGGAGTCTAAGTCTCTTTGTAGGTCTCTAAGGACTTGCTTTATGAATCTGGGTGCTCCTGTATTGGGTGCATATATATTTAGGATAGTTAGCTCTTCTAGTTGAATTGATCCCTTTACCATTATGTAATGGCCTTCTTTGTCTCTTTTGAACTTTGTTGGTTTAAAGTCTGTTTTATTAGAGACTAGGATTGCAACCCCTGCCTTTTTTGTTTTCCATTTGCTTGGTAGATCTTAGAAGAGAGCGGGGGCCAATATTCAACATTCTTAAAGAAAAGAATTTTCAACCCAGAGTTTCATAGCCAGTCAAACTAAGCTGCACAAGTGAAGGAGAAATAAAATACTTTACAGACAAGCAAATGCTGAGAGATTTTGTCACCACCAGGCCTGCCCTACAAAAGCTCCTGAAGGAAGCACTAAACATGGAAAGGAACAACTGGTACCAGCCACTGCAAAAACATGCCAAAGTGTAAAGACCATCAAGGCTAGGAACTGCATCAACTAACGAGCAATATAACCAGCTAACATCATAATGACAAGATCAAATTCTCACATAACAATATTAACCTTACATGTAAATGGGCTAAATTCTCCAATTAAAAGACACAGACTGGCAAATTGGATAAAGACTCAAGACCCATCAGTGTGCTGTATTCAGGAAACCCATCTCACGTGCAGAGACACACATTGACTTTTCAAAATATCCTGAAATCTCCACAAATGCATTGCCAACAAACAAAAAAGAGGTACTTAGCTTGGGCTCACATAGAATGTACTCAGTATCTTAACCCGAGATTTCAGAATGAAATTTGTTTATATTCAGAGATAAATTTGACAAAGTACCAGAAAAAGAAATCTTTATAGAGGAATCACTTGCTCAAAAGTGCCTATATGCAAGTGCTCCTGAAAACCTTGTGTAGAATAACTTACACTGAAGACTCTATAGGAAAAATAGAATCAGAGGAATAGGATCACAAGTGTTAGTTTGAGAGCCTCATAAATACATTTTATTTTCATAAAACTAAAAGAAAGTCAGTACTCATTATAAAGAAAACATTTATATTATACTATCTTATCTAGTACTGGTTAGTAATGTACAATTAGTTTGTATTTGTCATCTCTTCACTTTTAAAAAGAGCAAGATGATTTTGTAAATTGGTTTTACTCTGTTACAGTTAACAAGGTTGTGAGAGTCTGAAAATAGTCTAAAAAATCTAAAAATAGTTGTCCCCTAAATAATGGTTAAATGAGTGAAATTAATAAATGAGCCTCCATTCAAATTCACAATGCTTTTCTGAGTTTTTAACTCCAAGATCCTAACTGCTCCCCATAAACATGTATTAAAACAAAGCACAGATCAGCCAATCTCTAGACACAGCTTAGCTCCCTCCCACCTAACAGACACAGGATAGTAGTTCTAAAGGGCATCTTGACTTTCCCTCATCTTCTTTTGTCTCATCTAGAAATGTCATTTCCAAAACCTTTACTCATACTTTGCTTTTGTTTATCTCCCTTCTCGAATCACAGTTTACCAGTTTCATTTTCTAATATTCTAACACTGTGACTCAAAAGTATCCTATGCTGAATCAAATTATCAACATTATAGAAAAAGCATAAAGATGTAAAACCATTTATAGTCTATTAAAATTCTTCCTACAAGTTAATCACAAACAGAGAAGATGTAAGTTTAACTACTACATAGAAATTAAAATCTTTGTAGATTTTTTTTAAAGAAACTTTGAAAATTCAGTTTATCTTCCCATATCCTGACTGACTCATTTGTGCCTTCTCTTAACAGGTGTGTTCTCAGGGAACAAAAACTAATTGCAATTTGGCCAGATATAATTAAAATAGCAATTACTCCCCACCCTCCCATACAATATATAATGTATTTTTAATTGATTTTGGATTACATATGCCACTGATTTTCCTTTGAATAGAAAATGTGGAGTAAGTTTATATAGTAGCATAAGAAGAGAAGTGGGTGTTTAATATTTAGACACAGACTTAACGATTTGCAGAAAGTTTTCTCTCCTATTTGCTCACTATGGCACAGATTTGTTCTTTGCTCCTACCATAAACAGATCCTAATTCTTAAATTTAAAAAGCAGCTTGATTAGTGCTCAGATTCAAAAATAAGACTTAGACATTGTGACATCTGCTTTGCTTGTTTCTTTAATCAATTGCTCTGGAGGAAGCCAGCTGCCATGTCTGCAAGACACTCAAGCAGCCCGAAGGAGAGGCCCATATGGCAAAGAACTATGACTTCTTCAAAACAACCAGCATTATCTTGCCAGGTGTGTGAGTGAGCCACCATGGAAGTGGCTAGTGCAGCCCCAGTAAAGTCTACGTAACTGCAGCCTCACCTGACATTTTGACTACAATTTCACAAGAAACGCTGAGCTAAAGCCTTTGAACTATTTCATTCCCAAATTCCTGAGCCACAGAAACTGAGATTTAAAGGTTTTTGTTTAAGCTGTGAGGTTTAGGGCAGCATAGCCACAGTTAACAAATATAGATTTTGTTTGATTTAAAACTATCAACTATTCCTTTACCTGTCTTTTGTCCTTAGTATCCTGTCTTTTGCCCTCCTAGACTTTAGCCTGCCTCTCTACATCATCCTGATGTGGGCGTGCATATGAGAATATGGATCTCTGACACTAGGGGCATGCCATTTGCTTTGTTCCCTTCCTCACTGTTTTTGACCATTCCAAAACAAGAGCTTCACACAAATCTAAATCTCTACATTTTTATGCTGCTATATTCCTCCTGATAATATACATCCAAATCCCTTATTCTCAAAAAAAAGCTCATAAAAATATTCCCAAGGAATTCCACTGTTTATGAATTATACCAGAACAATATTCCTCAAAATAGTTGTCTGCATTTTAAGAAGGTTATGCATAGCTTTATCCCATACATAAGAATAACAAACACCTACAAGAAACAAGAATAGCTCATTGGATGAAAGGAAAAATCCTTTCTGCTCAATCTAATAAATCCTCAAATTCTTTTAGATAGGTACCTTGGGTTATTACATTTTCTTCTTCAGATAGCTCCTTTGTGCAGCCTTGAAGAGGGGAAATAAATCAGTTAACTGAATGGGTATTTAATCTCTTTCTAGGTTCAAGAAAAAGAGAAGAGATTAGGATTCATGGTTACTTCACTGAAAAGCTCTTGGTCATATAAATTTGTAATTTCCTGGAGATGGTGCCATTTAGGTATTATTAGATGAAAATATGTAAGTCAACTAATAAAAGGTGGCTTTAAAAACTTTTAATTTCAGAGGCAAAATATTATCTTCATTAAATTTCTTATTTCAGTTATTAATTAAACAACAATTATACTACATAAAATAAGTATATTTTTTTCTCAGTTTATTAGTTTTATTCTACCACTAATTTACCAGCAGTTCAATCACACCAGAGGAAAGGTGATAATCTCATCTTTCCCTGTATCATTAGAGTTTACATTCAGTTTTGAGTCCATGAAAACAGATGATAAAATAACAAAAAAATTTTGGCTCTTTTAGGAGGAACGTCTATATTTATGTATCACATACCCAGGTGATGACGGTAGCAAGCAGGTGCCAAGCTCACAAAGATGCTCAGAATAAATAAGAGCAAAAAGAGTGAGGCATACCTGTAAGAGATTGCATTAACCCAGGCCCTTTTTTCAGATGTTAACTGATGGATGTGGAACATGTGGTCATTTTCACAGGAGGCCACGCTTGCCAGTTATTCCCCTATTACTGACTCCGTGAATCAACTTAATGAGAGAAGATAGAGTTTAGAATTTCATTAAATGCCACTGCACAGCACTTCTGAACATGCCCTATTACCCACTTAAACAGTGCTTAGGCTCACTTCCTCTCCTTCCTTTTCCTTCCCCAAAGAGAATAAGAATACCACCTCCCTTTCCTCCCCTTTTAACCCTGCTGCTATTTACTCTTCTGCTAATCGGCCATTGTAAGATCTATAATCATTTTTATGCTTCTCTCATCCCCTAACGAATCTATTACTCAGAAATCAAGAGACTCATAAAAGCGAAGAATTTTGGTACTTTGCATATGTTGAAGTTTCATTCAATAACTTGTCATTTTTGAAAAAATATATATATATTTTTTCCTTATTAGCAAGCCAGCAATGTTTTAACCTACTTTCCATCACTAATATTGCTTTGCTTTTGAGAAATGCTAATATCCAATGAAATTAAACCAAGCCAGCCTGTCTTTTAAGATTTTTTTTCCTTTCAGTCATGAAATCCATAATACTAAAGCTGATTGCCTGGCTGACTCCATCATCAGATAACCCCAAAATGTCAAATGATACTGTTTAAATTAGGTGAGCAAAGCAGAATTACTAGTCACACAAAGGAAAATTGTGAACCATTATAAAACCAGTGAAAAGAAGAAAAGACACTTATAGGAATTTAGCAGTTTGAAGTTAATAATCAGGTTTTAGCTCCTATATTCACCTTTTCCCCCCACTTTATTTCTATTTGGAAACTACAAGCCAATACATTCAAAAGGGGCAATTAAATTCTCTTGACACCATGAACTTTCCTGCAGTAGGGTTATGACACTGTGGGCAATTAGGTAGCTCAATATAGGTCATTCAAAATATAATCAGCTTCCTTCTATTTTCCTCCAAGAGATAGTGAGTGCTCAAAGCTAATCACTAACATTGCTTGATTGGGATTTTGTTCATTTATTTGTGATTCAGAAATCCTCTGAAGGCACATTTTCATTCTGATTAACTTTATTTGGAAAAAGAAAGTTTATTCTGTTGTTTCTATTCACTGTGAGTGAGGAAAAACTCATGTAAACAGATCTCAAAAGCAGAATTTTACCATTAGTGCTATACTACTATTAAGATTGTGGGATGTTTTCAGAGGAAATAAAATGTTCTAATCAAAACTACTGCTCATTTGAAAGAGTAATGTCACATTGGACATATTTTATTCCAGGTGGTTCTAAAAATGCGTGCACTATAACTGGCCCAGCTAATAATAGAAAGTAAATTAAAGAAGTAAGCCTCAAGAGTTTACTGACTATGCAGCCATGACTAAGTGCAATTTTGCACCCGAAATAGTTCTTCTAAACAATAGAAATTGTTAACATGGGAAAAAAGAAGTTGGCAAGATAAAATGCCTTAAAAATGTGGCTTCAAAGAAGCCATAAATTTTCCAAGGGAGCTACTCTATAGTCATTTGTTTTCTGGCAATGCTCCCACACAGTGAACATCCTTTTACAGTCACCAAATTAAGGAGCTTTGTAATGTGAATTTTAGCATTTTACATTCTTTAGATATGAAGTAGTTGATTCTCTGAAGAAATTTAATGTTTGTGGTGGGATACGGGAGTGGAATTTGATTCAAACGTCACCCTATCTGGAGAGTTTTCCAAATTCCTCTACTCAGGGTTACTTTCCCACTTCTCTAGACTTCTTTAGCATATTTCTCAAATTTCTTTAAACATGTTCCTAATGCTGTATAATTAGTAATTTGCGAGTTTGCCTTCCCCATTCAATAGATGCTCAGCTCTTTAGGTGCAAGAAGCAGGTATTAATCAATTTTGTATTTCCAGAGCCTGATTCCATATGTAGCAATTATTAAATTCAATAACATGAGTAACATATCACATATCACGACACATAATGTAGCAGAAATTCCCAAAGAACACTTTTTTTTTTATTCTATGTCAAAAATATTGTCTTACATATGATTCTATGACATGGATTTTTAAAAATTATTCTCCAGGATAGTTATGTTTATCAATGAATTAACTTCAAGCAGCAGTATAGTAATTCAGCTGGACCAACATAAAATTCAAGGGAATGGCTTATTATAAGGCTAAATTTTTATCTCACATTTAAACATTTTACTCTGCTGAAACTACAAATATTCAATATGTGAACTATTTTTCTCTTACGTCAATGTTAGAAATATATCAAATATTTATTTCCATTTGATATATAAGGATAATTATCAATAGAGATTTCTGAGTTTTGATTTATAACCATAAGGATTATGACCACGGCTGTAAGAGCCTAAACTAATTTATACGTTTTTTTCTGTCTAACATATACATTGCAAATGATTCAAGGTAAATGGAAATGATTTGAAAATTGCAAAATACCCCACCCCTGGGCCCTCAAAATAGGACAAAAGAGCTAAGTTTTAAGTCACTGAAACTGGACATGAATAATAAATTTTCAGATACCACATCCCAGGAAATAATCAGCTATAAGAGTTGATCTATCACTTCAGTTCATCTCACATGTGTTGCTATAGATCTTCCACTGAAAATACAGCATATTGGTCTGAGTTACTGCAGTTGTGAGCCCTTGCTTTTCATGAAAAAATGGCTTACAGTCTAGAAACCATTGTAACATCTCTAGGGAAATCAACAAGATCCCAGCTGTGAGAAAAAGTAATCTACACATGATATAAAGAAGAATAAATATTGTTAATGGTGTGTCAGGTAAGGTTTGGTACTAAGTTAGGGATCATCAATATACAATGAATAAGAGATCTATGGTATTGTTTAATTACAAGTGAAAAGCAGATCTCACAATATTTTATCAATCCATGACTTTCTAATCAATAGAAATATACCACTTGCTCTATTAAATTGGAAGCTAGTGAAAATGTTTTAAAAGACCAAACAAAAGTGAAGATTTTTAAGGATCTAAGCCGGAATAAGAATGATCTAATGTCATTTATTAATGCATGTATCCAAAATTTCTAACTTTCACAAATTAAAAAATCATGTATCAAATAAAAAATGAAAAGAAATAGAAACATTTTACAGAGCAGTTTTCTCAGTGGTTTATTTTTAAGCCTGAAAAATATCTTACTATGAAGTGGTAAATGAGTTTTAAGTTTTCTTTATTGGTTTTTGAGAATTTAAACTTCTAGAAGAAAACTGTAGCTCTTCCTTTGGTTCAAATAACTTGATTGTGATCACACAGCAATAATCCAAAAGTAAAATTCAATGCAGAACAGGAGCTCATTAATAATTTCTCCTCTCCTGTACTTCAGAGTGGAAAAAAGATGAGAAATTACACACTCATGCTTTCCTGATTCAAGATGTGTATGACATTAAAAGTGAAAAGAAGCAATAAAGACCAGTCCCTTAATTATAAATGTTATTAAAACATTTTGAGATTGTTGGATAGGTATAGATTTCTGGGGTTAGCATGAGGTCTTTTTCAATAAAAAGTTTGTGTTCTTATTTTATTGTAAAGTAAAGCTGGAATGTTGAAATTTCTTTGAATGTTTAACTTTTTAGGTTATTAAAATTATGCATTTTCAAATATATGTGTCATAGATACCTCTAATTCTCATATGTGTTGCTTATATATGATTTTATATCATCTATCTTTAATGGTTGACATATATTTTATATGTATATATTTATTTTATGTGTATGTATTGAGTACATTGTATACTTGGATACCTCTATTACAGGTATTTAATTGTATATTTTATTATAGATATTTAAATAATTATTTAATTATATATTTTTAGAATGTGTCTGTCTTACTCACCATCATTACTCTTAGCATTAAACTTCATAGATATACTTTGTCTCCTACCATTCTCTCCTTATACTCAATCCAGGTTTTACTCTATTGTTCCACTGGAGATGCTGCTTGCAAATTCATCCTACACTGTTGTGTCTAACCACTGGTTATTCCTTCTTATTTAAAATGCTTATTTCATCTGCTATCAAGATACCACCATACTTGTTGTTATTGTTTCCCTCCTCACTGGGCACTCCTTCTCAGCGTCCTGTGTAGGAAACTCCACCTCTTCCTGATCTCTAAGTTTGGGATGGCCCAGAGCTTGGTTCTCAAACACTGTTAGTTTTCTATCTCTATTTTATCTCCAGATGATCCCATTCAATCGTGGCTTTTAATACCACCTATAGTTGCATAGCAAATGTAAATCTCCTACCTTGACCTATCATCTGAATTTTAGACTAAAATAAAATAAACATTTACATAGCATTTACATTTCGTTTCTAAAGGCATCTCACATTCTATATATCCAAAACTTAATTTCCTTGTCCTGTGTTCCAAATTTTAGTAAATTATTCTATTAATTATCAGTTCCTCTCTTGTGTCATATAATCCACACTCAATCTATTAGCACAGCCTTTTGGCTCTAATAAACCCATATTTGATTGCATATCAATAAACTACATTCTCGATAGGCCCACATTGACTACTTGTCCTGCAAGAGTTTCAGGGATCTTAAGATCCAATTTCAGTATAAAGAACATTAATTTGGGGGAACACTTGTGTTGAATTGCCAACTGAGGACTGATTCAGATCACAGAACCCGGACCTCTATAATGGGCTTACCTCCTTTTGAAGGTGTGAGCTACTGACAGTCACCACCTGTTTCTCTCCTCATTTCCCTCTCTTGCCACCTTATCCCATATGTGGAAAAAAAAAATCTAAATGATTGGCACAAACCTAACACATGAGTATAACAGGTTTTAGGATACAAAATTAACACAGAATAATCTACTGCTTTCTTATATGCCAGCAGTAAGCAATTGTAATTTAAAAAATTATTTTAAATCATCATTTACAATAGCACCCCAAAATATGTAGTACTTAGGTATAAATATAACCAAATATAGCACCAATGTACTGAAAGTTACAAAACACTAATATAAAAAATCATAGAAAACCTAAGGAAAGGGAGAAATATCCCATAATCCTAGGTTGGAAGACTCTTGTAAATGGGACTGAAACAATTGTCATCCATATGCAAAAAATATAATAAAACAAATCTAGACAAATAATTTATACCTTTAACAAAAATGATCTCAAAATTGATCCTACCACTAAGTATAAAATGGAAAACTATTAAAATTCTAGAAGAAAACATAGGAACAAATCTACATAACTCTAAAACTATTGATGATTTTTACATGTAATACTAAAAGCACAATATATAAAAGAAATAATTGATAAGTAGGGTTCCACTAAAATGAAAAATTTCTGCTCTGTGAAGTGCAATGTAATGAGAAGGAAAAGAAAGGCCAGGGCCTGGGAGAAAATATTTGCAAAACACATCTAACAAATGTATCCAAAATACACAAAGAACACTTAAAACTCCACAATAAACAGACAGAGTAATTAAACAGCAAGTGAAAGATGTGAACAGACATCTCACAAAAGATATAAAATGGTAAATAAGCATATGGAAAGTTGCCCAACATAATTTGACATCAGAGTTGCAAATTAAAACAACAATAAGATATCACTACCCGCCTATTGAAATGCCTAAATTCTAAAAAACTAACAAAACCAATTGCTGGTAAGGATGTGGAGAAACAAGAATTCTCATTCATTGCTGGTGAAAATTCAAAATGATAGAGCCATTTTGAAAGACAGTTTGGCAACTGCTTATAAGCCAAACATAGTTTTACCATAATATCTAGCAGTCATATGCCTAGGTATTTACCTGATTGATTTAGAAACTTATCTCAACAAAAAAACCTGCATGTTTATGGTATTTTTAGTCCTAATAGTAAAAACTCCAGGAACCAAAATTTCTTTAGTAGAAGGATAAACATATTATGGTACACACATGCAATGAAAAATTATTCAGTGGTAAAAAGAAATGAGCCACCAAAAAAAAAAACTACAAAAAAATGGATGAATTTTATATGCATATTGCTAAGTGAAAGAAGCCTGTCTGAAAAAGCTACATATCATTAAGATTCCAATTATACTTTCTGAAAAAGATAAAACAATAGAGATTGAGGAGGGAAAATGTTTAATAGGCAAAGCAAAAAGGAGTTTTCAGGGCGGAGAAAATATTTCATATGATACTGTAGTTATGAATACATGAAACTGTGCATTTTTCAGAAGCCACAGAATTTTACAGAACAAAGCATGAGCCTTAATGTATGCAAATTTAAAAATTATAATGAAGATACAGAATCTCTGGATGGAAAGTAGACTGACAAAACAATCTAATTCTATTAAAAATATGTGAAGCCATCTCATTGAAAAGGGTGAAGGTGTAAGTTGTTGACCTAAGTAATTTTGAAAACAGTAGAATCTGTAAAACTAAAGGCATAAAATACAGTGCACAGGCACTATACTTTAGTTGATGGTTGTTTCTCTTGGTGATATGGGTAGAAATTCTGATACATTTATAGTGAAATTGAACAGTTAAGAAAATGGAGGGAAACAGGTTTTCTCACTGTTTTGAAAAGGAGGTTACAGATAAGCAAGGACTAAAGTCTCCAATGACCCATTAGGTAATGGATTAGAGTTGGAGAGATCAGAATGAACTTATGTTTAGCTAAATATAGGTGCAGATAATTACACAGAATATTTATAAATATGTATATATACATTGGTTAGTATACACCCGTGTATCCCCTTGCTCTGCCAGCTAAGAGGGCCTAGAAACAATAGCACCTTAGAAAGGAACATAATTGTGCCCATATAGTGGTTTCTAATCGCATTCTCCAATAAAGAAAACAAAGCTCCTTAGATAAATGGCGGGTTCTGGGACCAGGGCAGAAAATAGACAGGATGAGCCTCGATTTTATCGTAGTGTCAGAAAGTAAGGAAGTGCTTTGGAAGAAAACAAAACAAAACATGCAATGATGGGGATGTCTGCCAAGGAGACACAGGAGACAACTGAAAGAACTCCCAAGTGCCAAAACTGCAAAAATTTGAGCAAGACAGTAAATGAAATTGTATTGGATTATAAAACAAAGTATAAAATAAGTATCTAAGGGTCAGTAGTGACATAACTAAATGTTGTAAGAATGAATAAATGGGAGAGAAGGTCTTCCATTCAGAAGAATCCCAAATAATTTATGTAGATTCTCCACCCTCAAGGAGCTGAAGCATGATTTTCTACTCCTCTGTGGGAGCTACAAATAGTGATTTTTTTCTTCCAAAGAGTACAGTATGGATGGGGAACAACGGTTATTTTAGTGGATAAACCTGACTGTATATAAACACTATATCTATCATGTGATCAAGTTTAACATCATCAGTGGTATAATGTTCATAGTATGTACCACCAAAATAATGGGATGAAAGTAGTGCTTTACCTCTGTGATCTTCTTCCCCAAAACACATAATTCCAGTGTAAGACAGACACAGGACCCAACTGAGGTGTGTTCCACAAAATACTTCAACTGTACTTCTCACACCCCTCAAACCATTGAAAATAAGGAACCTGAAAAACTTGAAACAGCCAAGGGCAACTAAAGAGAAAAGAAAACTAAATGCAATATGGTAACCTGGATGGAATCCAGCAACAGGAAAAGGATATAAGGTATAAACTAAGGAAATCTTAAATTACTGACTTTGCTTACTAATGATGCCTCAGCCTTGGTTCATTAATTGTAATAAATGTATAATACTAATGTAAGCTTTTAATAACAGTGGAAACTGGAAGGTAGGGTATATAGGAATATTTTGTACTGAAGCAGCATCCTCGTCTGGGGTAAATACCCGAGGTTCATCATCTCACGCCAAAAGAATCGAGGATACGGACACACAAGAAGTGAGTTTAAGGGCAGAGGTTTAATAAGCAAAAAAAAAAAAGAGAGAGAGAGAGAATAGCTCTCTCTCCTGCAGACAGAGAGTGGGGGATCCCGAGTGTGTCTTCCAGTATCAGATGAAGTGCAAGGGGTTTTATGGACTAGCTTGAGGAGGTGGTGTCTATTTTACAATGGGCCCAAAGATTGGTTGGACCAGGTGTGCTACTTGCATAGTGCACAAAGAAGCTGGCCACCCCACCCTAATCTTTAATTATGCAGATGGGTTCTCTACCTGGCTGGAGCCATGTTGTCTGTTCCTTACAAGTGGTTGACAAAGAAAAGGGAAGATGCAGCCGCCATGTTGAATATGCTTTACCCCCAGATAACATTTTCCTATTGGCACAGCTGCTGGCATTCACCCATGCAAGCTTCCAGCTTGCTTATCTATGTTTGCAGCTCGATTTTACAGGCTACTTTTAGTTAGAAAAGTAATGATTTGGAGGCTGTTTCTATTAAAAGGAAAACATTACTGAGGACTCTCACCCTCACTAGCTGCCTAAATAATTTCTTTTTAACTCCTATATCAGTATTATCTTCACAATTTTTTTGTGTTCCAAAACTGTGCTTTTTGTAACCTAAAATTGTTCTAAAATCAAAAGGTTACTTTAGCAAAAAAGATTAAATAATGTTATGGGATAAAAACAATGTACTTAACTAAAATCTTACACAGAACAACTTATAAGTCACATGTGTGGAGCTCAAATAAAACTTTCAGCCTGACCAACGTGGAGAAACCCTGTCTCTACTAAAAATACAAAATTAGCTAGGCATGGTGACACATGCCTGTAATCCCAGCTACTTGGGAAGCTGAGGCAGGAGAATTGCTTGAACCCAGGAGAAAGAGGTTGCAGTGAGCTGAGATCGCACCATTGCACTCCAGCCTGGGCAACAAGAGCTAAACTCCATCTCAAAAAAAAAAAAAAAAAAAAAAACCTTCCAGTTCTTCCTCAATAAAATGTTGATTAAGACAGTCTACTTTTGGTTCAGGCTGGTGTCACCCAGGATCTTCCAGACTTTAGTGTTTCCCATGCTTCACTTGCCTCACAGTCGTCTACATAGGATCATATTGTTTCCTTGTGCCACTGTCTATGGCCTTCATCCAAACATACAGAAAATAAAGCTATGATTCTTAGCATTCTACCCTGGCAACCACATCCAACTCTACACTTTGAACCTGAACAGTGATGCCCGGTTACAAGGGCAAATGGAGGTGAAAAGTCAGCCAAGCTTTGTACCCATGCTTGGTGCTATATCTCCCTCATAGAATGGGGTATGATTTCCTAACAGATATAAAGGCACCATGTTGGCAGCCATGTTGGCTAGTGGTGGCTCCATACTATCTAAGAGAACATAGTTTGAAAAATTTTAGTTTTTTTGCTTTATTTATTAGACACAAATGATCACTGCTTAATGTTGCATATCTGCTCTCAAACTGACCACTCTGTGCTTCCTCTCCCGTTTAATCTTTTTAAACGTTTAAGAAATTTCATAGGCCGGGCGCGGTGGCTCACGCTTGTAATCCCAGCACTTTGGGAGGCCGAGGCGGGCGGATCACCAGGTCAGGAGATCGAGACCACGGTGAAACCCCGTCTCTACCAAAAATACAAAAAATTAGCCGGACGTGGTGGCGGGCGCCTGTAGTCCCAGCTACTCGGAGAGGCTGAGGCAGGAGAATGGCGTGAACCCGGGAGGTGGAGCTTGCAGTGAGCCGAGATTGCGCCACTGCACTCCAGCCTGGGCGACAGAGCGAGACTCCGTCTCAAAAAAAAAAAAAAAAAAAGAAATTTCATATGTAAAAAAATAAGTAAAATATGTTTCTCAACAATAAACAATAACAAATTTAACAACCCACTAACCAGTATAAGAAACCAAAATTTACTAATAGTCTTGAAAACCACTGTGTGCCATTTGCCAGTAGAATTTCTTTTCTCTTAACAGAAGAAACTGCTATCCTGAATGTTCTGTTTCTTATTCACATGATTGTTTTAAGAGTTATACTGCTATAAATGTGTGTATGATTAATGTATTGCTTTCTCTATCTGCACGTTATAAATTTTATCCTACTTACTATATTATTTTGCAAGTGGCTTTATTTTGATATATTGTTTCTGAGGTACATCATTTTTAATAAGTATACAGCCAATTTATGTGTACTACTTAGTCATATTCCATTGTATAATTTTACCCCAATTTTTTAATCCAATCTCCTATCAATGGGTATTTTTCTCTCTCATACTTTTTTCATTACCAAAGTTATTGTGAAATTTATTTTGCATTTCTTGGAGCATATGTGCAAAAATTTCTATTAAATTTCTATTAAGACATGCTTGTGAATGGAATTATGACATCCTATGCTGGGAATACTTTTAATTTTATTACATGATAGCAAATTGTGTTCCAAAAGGCTTTGGAAAGTTACAGTAAATTCACTAAGTTTTGCCAACATTGTTAGAGTCAGCCTTCTTAATTTGCCAGTAAGGTATGTATAAAATGGCATTTCATTGTGATTTCCCAAATTACTAAGAGGCTAAGAATATTTATATTTGTTTATTGGACATCTGATAATGGAATATCTGTTCCTAATTTTGACCTATTTTTATTGGGTTTTTTGGTCCTTATTTATCATTAATAGAAAAAATACATATGTATATATGCATATATTATTTTAACTGTGGATAAGTATACTGCATATACATATATATTAGATGCTACTATCTGTTAGTTACATGCATTAAAAATTTCTTCTTCAAATTTTGGCTTGTCTTATCACTCTCTCAATACTGTCTTTTGATTAAAAGAAAATACTCTTTTTCATGTTAATTTATCAAATTTTTCATTTATAGTTTGTGCTGCTTGTGTTTTATTAAAAACACTTTCCTACTATGATATCATAAAGAAATTTTCCTTTGCTATTTTCTACAATTTACATTGTCTTGATATCTATATTTAAGTCTTTTATCTGTGTGGAATTGATATCTTTTGATGTTATTTAATATAATCAATTGCCATGATACCATTTATTAAGGAAATATCTTTCTCCACATTTGTCATAACTAGGTTAGATTTATTGTTCTAGGATCACTATTCTGATCTTTTATCTCATATATCCACGCTTATAATACTTCATTGTCTTAGTTTACCTTTAAAATAAATCTACATAGCTAAGCTCCTAACATTATTTTTTTTCAGCTGTATCTTGACAATTCTTTTGCTCTTCTATAAAATTTCAAGATTTAACATGATTATAATACTCCAAAAATGATTAAAATACAATAAGTACTAAGCATTCTCAAGGTCAAAGTTGGCCTCCGTAGACATTTTCTGCTTGAATTGGCCTATGTTCCTCTTCCTTATCTTTCCCCTCAAAAGTGCTTTTAAACTCCAACAGACTGCAGTTTCTTATCTATGATTTGTGCTGTCTGATGACATTCTCTTTATCTTAAACTATTTTTAGTCTCTTTTTGTAATTAGGGAATATCTGGGGTTGATTGTTTAAGCCTTCCTCTTATAGCTGAGACTGTCTTTTAACCTTCTTGAATTTCATGTTGGATTTATTTAAATGTTGTGTCTGTGGTATCTATGATGTGTGGATGTAAGCCAAAGCAGATTTTATGTGTGAATCTAAGTATGTCTTTTGTGTCCACTGTTAAGGTCTATAGAACCAAAGGAGTGTTTTCAATTACTAATAATTGAGCCAAATGCATTAAAACATGTCAACAGCATTGAAAAATAAGATATTACCTGGGATTGCTAAAGAAAAATACCTTCAAATTAGGGTGGAAACACACCCATTGCTAATTATGGTTTATAGATTGGTTTTGTAACAGGAGAGGGCAGAACTGAAAAAAGACCATGAAAATATTGCTACTTGATAAAGGGTTTCACTTTTTGGCTGTATTTGAGGTATTAGATCTCAAGCTCCCTTAAGACTAGAGAATATCATAAAACTTGTTAAGTTTCCTAAGATTCTTTCTTAAGATTCTTTGAGCTAAACTTTTCTCTGCTTTTACTATGTTACTCTCAGGCCTATCACAACTGCCCATTAGAAGACGCAGGGGTGCAGAAACAGAAGAAACAATAGCAGTATTCTAGGAATGTGTGATACATTAAATATGTGCATAATTTATTTAATGACAGGAAATAAAAAAGGCATTAATTATTTTTCATAACTCAATTTGAGCATTTTTTCATGTTTATGATGCAAAGAAAGTTCAGCTTTGAAAATTAATGTTATCTATTTCAGAAACACACACACAGGCAGAGAGAGAGAGATCAAAGCACTATTCTACTATTCATGAAGTTTTAATGTGGAGTGTCTGACTCAACAGATGTTTGTCGATTTTATTGATCTTTTCATCAGTATTTGTATCATTTTTATTATAGTTCTTTCATTTTTATTCATTTTACTCTTTAGTATTTTCTTCTACTTTATATTCAATTTGCTGTTACTGTTCTAGTTATTTGAGATGAATGTCTAGCTTATGAATTTTTAAACTTTTCTTTTTCTAAAATATACAAATAGTAATATAAATTCCACTATATACACGCTTTAGCTACATTCCAGAAGTTTTGACATGTTGAATATTTTATATATTCAATTCAAAATAGTTTGATATTGCTAAATGTATCACTTCCTCCCTGAGGTATGTGTTATTTATGTTTGTTTACTTGTTTCTAAACATATGGGTGTTTAAAAAAATCCTTCTGCTATTAATTTTTAGCTTAAATGCTCTACGGTTAGCAAATATAATTTAAATCATTTGCATTATATTGAGTCTGCTTTCTGACCCAAGATATAATTAATTTCACAAAACTTCTATGTGTATTTAATGAGTGGTCTAACAATGGAGGATGCAAAGTTGAATGTAAGTCAATTACGTTAAGATTGTTTCAATGTAATGGTCAAGTTTTCAATATTTTGATAGGTTTTATGTCTACATGTTCAGTAAGTTCCTGAGAAAGGTGGTTAAATTCACCCACAACGATTATGTTTTTCTATCGTCTTTTTAACTCTATCAATTTTTATTTCATCAATTTCTAGGCTATGCAATTAGATAAAGCTTTAGAAAATTATACTTTCATGGTGAACTTAATTAGTGATCATTAGTAAATGTTCCTCTTTATCTCTAGTAGTGTTTTTGCCATAAAGTCTATTTTTTTCTAATATGAATATAGCAACACTACTTTCTTTTGGTTAGTGTTTCATGGTATAACTTTTTCATCCTTTTATTTACAAGCTGTTTATATAGTAGATATGTCTCATAAATACAACAAAAATGCTTTTTTTTTTTTTTTTTTGAGATGGAGTTTCGCTCTTGTTGCCCAGAATGGAGTGCAATGGCGGATCTCGGTTCACCACAATCTCCGCCTCCCGGGTTCAAGTGATTCTCCTGCCTCAGCCTCCCGAGTAGCTGGGATTACAGGTATGCGCCACCATGCCCAGCTTACTTTGTATTTTTAGTAGAGACAGGGTTTCTCCATGTGGGTCAGGCTGGTCTCGAACTGCTGACCTCAGGTGATCCACCTGCCTTGGTCTCCCAAAGTGCTGGGATTACAGGCGTGAGCCACAGTGCCTGGCCAAATGCATTTTTTAAATTATATTTTCAGGGAATTGATAGAAACTACCTGGAGTGAAATAAACTTTTCAAATTCATTCATCGTATTTATTAATAAACATTAGGGACTATTTATGTAGCACATACTACCTTCCTAAAATGTAATGAACTGTTTATCACATTTGTTTTTACAGCTTTGAATTTTATTTAGTCTTCAATCAGTTTTTACTTTTAGGAAAACATATTTGCCTCATTAGCTCATTTTACAACTTTGATAGTTCTTAATTATTTCGCCTTTACTGATCTATGCAGAACATTAAATTCATCACTGTGTCTATATGCTATAGTGGTGGCAGTGACTTATAAAGCCAGTGTAACACAGATTTAGGAGTCAAATTCTGTTTCTCCACTTATTAGTTGTGTACCCCTGGGCAGATTATTTGACCTCCTTATGTTTTAGTTTTCTCACCTATAAAATGGGGTAGACAATAATAATACCAACTTCATAGGGTTGTTTCAAAGATTAAACAAGCTAATATATAAAAAGTGCTTAGGATACTACTGGACACATAATAAGCACTCTATAAATATTACATAAAGCAAAGAAATTGTAATAATATTATAACACTCTCTTAGCTATTAAACCTACTTTCATTAGGTCTTTAAGGATAATTGTTAGATTTCAACATCAACCTTGTTTTCTGGGTCAATTTTCTGCCATGCCTACACATATGGAACTTCTGTCAACACACTTGGATATCTCTGTGCCTTTGTATATCCTGTTACCCTGGCGTGCGTATCATATTTTGTCTCTTACATCTAAGAATTCCTCTTCAACCTCCAAGATCCAACTCATTATTAAATTCCCTCTTTAAATTCCTGGATCTGTGTTAGCTGAATAATTGCTATGCATATGTAATTATTGAGCACTTGAAGTGTGGCTAATCCAAACTAAGGTGGACTGGAAGTACAAAATGCATCCCAGATTTCAAAGCCTTAGCTCAAAAAAATAAAATAAAATAAATGAATATAAACTAGCTCATTAATATTTATATCAATTACATGTTGAAAGGATATTTTGGATATATTGGATTAAATAAAAGTATTATGAAATGTATTCACCAACTTCTTTCCTTTTGATATCACTACTAGAAAATTTTAAATTATATATATAACTCACATTGTAATTTTATTGAACAGTGCTGGCCTAGACAAATCAGCTTCTTCTCATCTATGCGCTCTCACAGAACTTAATGGGCCTATTTCTATACATCAGATATTATATTTTAATATTTTTCTTTTACTTTGATGCTCTTCTACCAGATTACTATTCTTTCAGGGGCAGGGTCTGTATTTTATTCATTATTAGATTTCTGACATATCACTGATGTCGTGACCCATAGTGAGTGCTCAATAAGTATTTGTTGAATAATACTGATAACATATTGTATATGTTTCAGTAAAAACTAGTAAACAAGTTAAGCTCATAATGTGGCTGGAAAAGCAGAACAACCATGTGTTATAAATGATTCTATACGCAAAATAATAGCTCTTCAATTATATGTACAGATTGAAGTTAGGATAGAATTCCTTGAAGCCTATGGAACCAATAAAGTATGATTGTCCCAAAAAAACTGGCTCACATAAACAGAAAGCACAGAAAAGAGGTACGTTCTTGGGCATTCAGCAATAAACCAGAAAAAAATCTCTGGAAACAGTTGGTAACCACCCCATTCTACTACCACCTCTCATTTCTCTCTCAAGAGATATAAAAAACATTATTGATTTGTAGACTCTTAGAATAGCATTAGATCCTTTGTTTAAGATAAACAATCTGTGTTCTTTTAATCTTTTCTAAAGCATCGTATTTCCCAACCCCTTGTGATCACTATCAATGTAATTCAATTTAACAAGCTTTCTCATATCTACGAGACACTGTGCTAAGTGCTATGGAAGACATATAATAAAGACAGGTGTCTAGCTTCAATAAGTTACTAATACCTAATGTGAAATGGACATAAAAACTAACCCTAAACCAAAGCAGTTAAAAGAGTGATAGCTTTGTAGTATAAATTAACAACTATAAGCATGCAAGAGAGAAAAGAAGGTGGAGGAAAGAATGGAACAAAGACCTGATACCCTATAATTTGAAGCTCCTAAGACAAAAATAAACTTTGAAGAGAATCTCTTTAGTAAGGGCTTACCTCATTTTATTATGCCTCATTTTATTGTGCTTTGCATACGTTGTGTTTTTTACAAATTGATACTTTGTGTCAACTCTGCACTAAGCAAATCTATTGGCGCCATTTTTTTCCAACACCATGTGCTCATTTCCTGTCTCTGTGTCACACTTGTTGGCAATTCTTGCACTGTTTCGGACTTTTTCATTATGATCATATCTGTCATGGTGATCTGTAATTAGTGATCTTTGATGTTCCTAGTACAATTGTTTGGGGGCACCACAAACTGTGCCCATGTAAGATGGCAAACTTAATTGATATGAAGAAATTTTAGTGGTCTGGATAAAAGATCAAACCAGCCAAAATATCCCCTTAAGCCAAAACCTAATCATGGGCAAACATCCTACTTTCTTCAATAATATAAAGACTGAGAGAGGTACAGAAGCTGCAGAAGAAAAGTTTGAAGCTAGCAGAGGTTGGTTCCTTAGGCTTCAGGAAATAAGCCATCTCCATAAAATAAAAGGTGAAGTAGTAAGTGCTGATACAGAATCTGCTACAGGTTATCTGCAGATTTTTTTCATGTTTCTTCATGTCTGCTAACACAATATCCATTTTGCAGCCCATAAATCAGGAGTAATTTTGACTTCAAGTTTTATGATTTAATAAGTATATTGTGTAATGTTACAGCTGCCATAGATAGTTATTCCTCTGATGAATCTGGACAAGGTGAGTTGAAAACGTCTGGAAAGAGTTTACCATTCTAGATGCCATTAATAATGTTTGTAATTTATGAAAGGAAATCCAAATGTCAACATTAACATGAGTTTGAAAGTTTATTTCAACCCTCATGGATGACTCTGAGAGGTTCGAGACTTTAATGGAGAAAGTATCTGCAGATGTGGTGGAAATAGCAAGAGAACTAGAATTAGAAGTACATCCTCAAGATATTACTGAATTGCTGCAATGTCATGATCAAACTTGAATTGATGAGGAGTTGTTTCTTATGGATGAGCAAAGAAAGGAGTTTACTGAGATAGAATCTACTCATGGCAAAGATACTGTCATCATTATCAAAATGACAGCAAAAGATTTAGAATATTACATAAATTTAGTTGATAAAGCAGTAGCAGGTTTTGAGGGGATCAGCTTCAATTTTGAAAGAATAATTACTGTGAATAAAATGCTATCAAACTGCATCATATGCTACAGAGAAATATTTCGTAAAAGAATCAAAGCATGCAGCAAACTTCATTGCTATCTTATTTTAAGAAATTTCCACAGTTATTCCAAACTTCAGCAACCACCACCCTAATCAGCTGGCAGCTATTAACGTGGAAGCAAGATCCTCCACCAGCAGAGATGATGACTCATTGAAGGCTGAGGTGACCATTAGCATTTTTTAGCAACAAAGTGTTGTAATTAAGTTCTGCACATTGTTTAGACATAATCCAGTTGTATGTGTTACAGACTACAATATAGGGTAAACATAACTTTTATATGTTCTGGGAACCAAAAAATATGTGTGACTGCCTTTACTGCAATACTCACTTTATTGCAGTGGTCTGAAACCAAACCAGCAATATCTCTAAACTACGCCTATATTTAAAAAATTATTTTAAAATAGAGAAATTTATATCTGAAACACTTCCTTCCGCAAATCACTTTTTGGGATCCTCAGAGTATACATTGGTATCTGCTTTGGTGACCTCTCTGCCTTTGTCCATTGCCAGGTATTCTGACTTCCTATGAAAAGCCAGTTCTTTTATTAGAAGTCTTAGAAAACAGAACCATTTACAAGAACCAATTACATGTTTAATTTTCAATAGAAAATTCTTAACTATAGGACACTATATTTCAAAATAGATTCACACTCATACCCTTCTGCAAACGAGTTTTGCCTTTGATAAAATAACAAAATAGTCTTTTTAGTTTCTCTGATTGGATTGTCAGTTGTCAAAATGACAACTCTTTTAACCTCCCTGATCTCAAATTGAAGGTTTCCACCAACTGCAGTTGCAAAGAAACATATTCAAAACACAGATTGCATACTAAAGAGGAGCAAGTGATAGAGAACCTATTGTGTAGCAGTATTCTCTATGTTATATTGTGCTATTTCAAATGTAAATGTCTTTGTGACCTCTCCCTTTATTTTAGCAATATATAAAGACACTATATTTCTAATTCTGCAAACAAGAGGGGTGATTTCTATAAGAACGCAAGTTTGTGATGGTTTGCTGGTTTTTAAAGGATTACTATGAACTGAATGTTGTGTCTTCTCTAAGTTCATATGCTGAAGCCCTAACCCTTAATGTGATAGTATTTGAAGGTAGGGCCTTTTGGAAGTAATTAGGTTTAGAGAAGTTCATTAGGATGGGGCTCCCATAATGGGATTTATGTTTTTAAAAGAAGAAAAAGACAAGATTCTCTCTGTCATGTGAGGACATGAAGAGAAGGCATCAAATCAAATTTGCCAATACCTTAATTATGGACTTCCCAACCCCCAGAACTGTGAGAAATCAATGTCTGTTTGTTTAAGACACCCAGTCTGTGATATTTTGTTATAGCAACCCAAGCAGACTAATGCAGGGATGTACGAAACCCCGCAAAACAGATTACCCAGCAGAAGGACTCTAACCTTTACTCAACTACATCCCTTTCTCTTTCTTGCAGCAGTAAAGATTCCTGAAGTCAGTTGCCTTAGTGGGCATATATACTAGACTCCTTTCAGTGCAGATTGGAATATTATATACCTAAGAATTTAGTTTATTATTTGCCCTGGAAAAGCCCATGTAAAAGTTATACAATGGTTAACACAGCTTCTGTTAAGGATTAGTGTTATAAAGGAGATATAGGGAGGGAGATTGGAGGGTGTCATGGCTCTATTTAACATTGCAACAACTTATGCCAAGTGCTTTGCACAATGCCAAGCGGTAAGTAAGGAGCAAATCAGGGTCCTTTATCTGTTACCTCCAGTCTAGTTTGATTGCACAACAGCTGCCATAACAATGTTGAGGCTACCCTTTCACCTTGCTTATATGCACTCATGGTGTGTGCATGCACAGTAACTTACAACATATATACTGGTATTAAGCCAGCCACTGCTGTTTTGAAGATGATGGAACAACTAGAGTACTGCCCCAGAACAGCTTAGAAAGTCTCAGGTTAATGGCCGGGCGCGGTGGCTCACGCTTGTAATCCCAGCACGTTGGGAGGCCGAGGCGGGCGGATCACGAGGTCGGGAGATCGAGACCACAGTGAAACCCTGTCTCTACCAAAAATACAAAAAATTAGCCAGGCGTGGTGGCGGGCGCCTGTAGTCCCAGCTACTCGGAGAGGCTGAGGCAGGAGAATGGCGTGAACCTGGGAGGCGGAGCTTGCAGTGAGCCGAGACTGCGCCACTGCACTCCAGCCTGGGCGACAGAGCAAGACTCCGTCTCAAAAAAAAAAAAAAGAAAGTCTCAGGTTAATAAGAAAAAAGGAGCTGTAAAGAGAAACATTATGATCTAATATAAATGCTATAAAATTATTTCAAGAAATGCTATAGGTACCAGGAAAGGGCATGAGGCGTGTTACACACACTGCTTTGTATTCTAGTGATTGTGAGGATATGATTCCTCTACTGTACCATGACAGCCTCAAAAATAAGCATCATGCTTTATTCATGTTTTAATTCAGTGAAATTATATGTAACATTGATCTGTCTGGGTGCTTGGTATGAGTTAAACTATGTCTCTATCATTTAGGAGCACACAGCCTAATAGAGGTGAGAGACATAAAAGTTTCTCATTTCAGTACACTGATTGAACATAGAACATTCGCAATATAGGAGACAGAATAATGCAGCATTAACACTTACGGAGCATATGAGACAGACACTATTCTATATTTGGTCTTAGCCAAAAGGCAAAGAAGCAATTGAGACAGACACTATTCTAATAGCTTTACCCTGATTCACGTAATGCTCACAACACTTGAGTAGCTATAATTATTAGACCCATTTTACCAATGAGAACATTGAGGCAGAGACAGTTTGCATAGTTTATCTATTGTCACAGATCTAATAAAGAGAAGATCTGGGACTTCACTATTTTTTAAAATGGGCTCAAAAACCACATTTTCAACTATCAAAATGTATTGCCTTTTGTGGCATATTAGTTAACGCTAGCCCTTAATGTCTTATGGCACAGTTTTCCCCATCTATAAAATAACGATCAAAAATAATATCTTTCTAATAGAGATGTTACAAGGATTAGTTAAAATTATGCATATAATGTCTTTGGAACAGTATCTGGCATGTAGATTATGTGGCCAATAAGTGTTCATTATTAATAATAAACATTTGTTTAACAGATGAAGAATTTATCTCAGGAAATCTTTTAAAGAAATAAACATTATCATCTCACCAGGACTACTTGCCTAAGGCTGTGGATCTGAAACAGATACACTCGTAAGTTTTCATCTAGCGCAAAGAAGCTTGTTGAATTGGGAACTTTGGGTGTCATGCAATAACCCAAGCATGAGCACTCAATATGAATGCCCCTGGGCTTTACCCTGTGCAGATTACATCAAGATTAAGTGCCATGTCTCTGCATCTGGAAAATATTATAGGTGCCCCAGCCATTATTTATGGCTTCAGAAAGTTTCCAATGTGATTGTCTATGACAAATACACCAATTCCAATGCGTGATTATGCAGGCACCTAGCAGAGAGGGTTATGCAGTGTGTAATATTAGCACCTCTAAAGTCCCTTGGGGACACATTTAGAATAGTGAATTCTGTCATCTTGCAATACTTTTTCCACATCAGCTATGCTTCCTGTGCATGAATTCCAGGTAGCAGCAGACACTTTATTCAGAAACAATGCATGTGGACAATAATCCCATTAGTCTTCAAGATAGAGAATGAAAACCAAAAATACACTGGAGTCAAAAATTTATGTTTTGAAGAGGCTAAGTGCTCAGGACAGTTGGAACTCATTTTATTTAATCTTAGAAAAATTAATTACTATGTTCAAATTACCTATTTCTAACACAAATAAAAAATCTTTCTCTTTCCCGTAAACTATAGCTTCTTTTTTTCTAGTCTTCACTCACCTTTTTTTTTCAATTGACATGTTGAAGTTGTCAGAGACAAAACAGGAGGAAGATTTCCTATAAATGGAACCAACATTAGCATTGGAAATAGCTCCAGCAGGTGCAGAAAGAGATTGATAGCCCTGTAACTCCTATCTGGGTGTCAAGATTAAGGCTATGAGATGAAGGGTCTCATACAAACATTTGTTATCTGTAACATTTCATATGATCTTTTCTGAAACCAACTGTGCAGCTACAGTCAGTATGTTCCAACATTCTATTTACAATAGTCTTTACTGCTGATCTCAATGTGAAGAATATTTACTTGATCATCTAAACTGGAAGAAAAATTAAATCCACCTGATCCAACTCTTTTTAAATTTCTTATTGTAGTAAAGAAAATGTATCTATCAACCATCTGATTCTGAATCTTATTGTAGAGCCAGTGATAAAGCTCAGATGTCTCGACTCCTAGCCACTGCTATTTCCAAAATTATATTGCCTCCTTAATTTATTAAACTTTAAACTTTCATCTTGGTAATAAAAAGAATAATTCAAATTATAACAAAAGATAATTATGACACATATCAATGTTGCCTTTCAACATGCTAGTTAAATTAATGGAATTGGTATAAACAAATAATGTCATGGAAATACTTCAAGAAGTTCATAGTCACATATTTGAAACAACAATGTGAATTTTAAAAGACTGACAAGAATGTTACTAAAAAACATGAAATTGTGTAGACTTAAAACCCTTCTGTCAAGAATCAATGCGATATCCAAAACATCACTCATGCTTGCTGTTGAGAGTGACTTCAGACTTCAATCAGCTTTGTAGATAATTAGAAGTACTTGACTCTCTCTGCTTACCTTTGGAAGGGAGAGTGAGGAGGAGATAATAAGAAACACTTTGACGACATGACAGGATAGATAGGTGAAAAATAGGGAACCAGAAACCCGTGTCTTTCATAGCTATTCTCAGCCAAAAAATTTTAAAACCAATTGAAAACTAGACCCCCAAAATCAACCAATGGCTCCACTAACAATATAGCTTTTTACCCTAAAAAATGGAAAAGGAGTGACAGAATCTGACCAAAACAACTCAAAAGACTGTGGACTTGGAAAAACTCGTTTCATTAATAATCCCAAATGTTAAAAAAGAAACCATAAAAACATGCATTCCTTTTGATGTGAATTAAGAAATTACCCAGAAAGGAGAGAAAAAAAAACTTTGTGGATGAAAGTACATATTGCAGGATTATATCAATTTAATTTGTAAATGAGATATAACAGGTACACTGCAAAAGATATGTAAGCATATAGTTCAGTGAATTCTTAAGTATATACACATGTGATCACCACTCAGCTCAAGACACAGATTCCCAGCACCAGAACAGGGCTCTCTTATCTTTAATGTCAACAGCACCAACACACCCAGCCCCATCATCTCACCCCCAAGTAACCACTCTTCTCACTTCTATCACCATAGATTAGTTTTGTCTGTTTCTCAATTTTGTACAAGTTGAGTAAAATATAATTGTTGCATGATTCTTTTTATTCTACATTATATATGATCTGTAAGATCAGCTACGTGTAGTAGAAGTTTTTGTTTTTTTATGTGGCATTCCATTGTATTAATATACTACAATTTATTCATCTACTCTCTGATGTACATTTGGGTCTCCTCCAGTTTTTCAATATTACGTATTAAACTGCTGTGAAACTATCTTGTACATGTCTTTTGATTTCAGAATGCAACCGTTTCTCTGTAGTGTATATGTAAGAGTGAAATTGCTGGTTACATACTTAATTTTTATTATTTTTAATTTACATATAATAATTGTACATGTTTATGAAGTACGGTGTGATATTTTGATACTGTATAAAATGTGTAATGATCCAATAAAGTACTTAGCATGCCTATCACCTCAAATATTTATCATTTCTGTGTATTAGAAACATTCAAAATCCTCTTTTCTAGCTATTTGAAAATATAAAGTATTGTTAACTATAGGCATGCTACATGCTATAGAACACCAGAACTTATTCCTCCTACCTAGCTGTAATTTTGTATCCATTAGCCAACATCTCTCTATCCTCATTACCCCCTATCCTTCCTAGCCTGTAGTTACCACAATTCTACTCTCTACTTCTATGAAGTCAATGCATTTAGCTTCCACATATGAGTAAGAACATGCAGTATTTGTCTTTCTGTGCCTGGCTTATTTCACTTAGCATAATATTCTCCAAGCACATTCATGTTGTCACAAATGACAGAATTTCATTCATTGTAACAGCTAAATTATATCTCATTGTGTAAATATGCCACAAATTCTTATGCATTCATCAGTTGATGGACATAGGTTAATTTCATACTTTGGTTATTGTGAATAATGCTGTAATAAACATAATAGCGCAAATATCTCTTCAACATACTTATTTCCTTTCCTTTGCATATATACCCAGTAGTGGGATTGCTGAATAATGTGCTCCAGTTTCTTCAATAAATTATGCTGGGAAAACTAGATATCCATATGCAAAAAAAAAAATGAAACTGGACCCCTACCTCTCACCATATACCTCCCAAAATGTTAACCAAGATAGACTAAAAATTTAAATGTAAGACCTCAAATTATAGAAATCCTAGAGAAAACCTAGGAAATGCCCTTTGAACATCAGCTTCAGCAAAGGTTTTATGGCTAAATCCCCAAAAGCAATTGCAACAAAAACAAAAATTGACAAGTGGGACTTCTGCACAGCAAATGAAATTATCAACAGAGTAAACAGATAACCCATGGAACAGGAGAAAACATTCACAAACTATGCATCTGACAAAAGTCTAATACCCAGAATCTACAAAGAAGTTAAACAAATCAACAAGCAAAAAACAACCCTATTTTAAAAATTCGGCAAAGGACATGAACAGACACTTCTCAAAAGAAGACATACAACTAGCCGATAAACATATGAAGAAATGCTCTATGTCACTAGCCATTAGAGAAATGCAAATCAAAACTACAATGAGATACTGTCTCCACTAGACAGAATGGCTAATTATTAAAAAGTCAAAAAATAACAGATGCTGGCAAGGCTGCAGGGAAAAGGGAACACTTACACAGTTGGTGGGAATGCAAATTAGTTCAGCCACTGTGGAAAGTAGTTCAGAGATTTCTCAAAGAACTTAAAACACAATTACCATTTGACCCAGCAATCTCATTACTGGATATATACCCAAAGAAAAATAAACTGTTCTACCAAAAAGACACACGCACTCATATGTTTATCTTAGCATTATTCACAACAGCAAAGACATGGAGTTAACCCAGGTGTTCATAAATTACGGACTGGAAAAAGAAAATGTGGTATATATACACCACAGGATACCACATGGCCATATAAAGAAATAAATCGTGTCCTTTGCAGCAACATGGATGTAGCTGGAGACCATTATCCCAAGCAAATTAATGCAGGACAGAAAACCAAACACCACACATTCTCACTTATAAGT
Source organism: Hylobates moloch (assembly GCF_009828535.3). NCBI lineage: Eukaryota > Metazoa > Chordata > Mammalia > Primates > Hylobatidae > Hylobates > Hylobates moloch. Next base: position 69,489,535 of record NW_026652286.1, on the reverse strand, counting down.
AGGAGCTAAATCTGGGGTTCTCACGGACATAATGATGGGAACAATAAACACTGAGGACTACTAGAAGGCTAGGAAGGAAGGATCATCCATATTCCACACCTCAGCATCATGCAATATACTCATGTTACAAACCTGCATATGTATACCCTAAATCCAAGATAAAAGTTGGAATTAAAATAAAGGTCATAAGTCTATTATAATGTTTACAAAATAAAACGTAAAAATCAGTAAAAAAAAAAAAATTAAAACTAAATGAAGCCTCTCCACCAACACACATTAACATTTTCAAATAACTGACGATGGAGCAAAAAGAGTAACTGAGCTGATTAAAGAATATAAGATCCCTGAAGAGATATGTACATCATTAATATGCTTTACAGAGGTGCTTTCTATCCCTACAGTATGCTTCAAATTCTGGTGGCCACTGGACTGCTAGTGTACTTACATTTTTCATTAAGTAACACAAAAAATTTTTGTAGGATAAAAAAATGTTAAAACCTGAAAAATATGTGATGAATATTTATTAACTGATGTCAGAATGTGGACATAGGAGAAAAGGGTTACTGGAACTGCCTCAGATCTGCTAGTGTGTACCAAAAATGGAAACACAATCCCAGAGGGAAGAAGGAAAGGGTTCCAGATGAATTTCTTTATAAACTTGCTAATAACGGACCTTTTGGTAACAGACTAATAATGTTTTCTAGCAGAAGAATGCTTATCTGTCTAATGCTCTTAAAAGGATGCCCTTGGTTTGGGATTCCTTATGGGAAATAAAACTAGAATTTATGAAATTATGAAGCACATACCCCCAGAAAATGTCATGAAAACTGTTTAATATTCTGGACGTAAACTAGAGACTTTTCATCATCTAAATGCCTTCACACTGTAAGATGACACACATACCTAGGTTACAAACCTTTTCTGTTACCGTAGGCCATAAAATGTGTCTCATGAGGAAAGAAGGACCTAGGAAGCCATATGAGATATCCAAGACCTCTCTCTGCTGTGCCTACACCATTTGGTTGCTTGTATCCTTAACATCAGGTAAGAGCTGAGATTCGTATGAGCATTATTTGAAAATTGGACCCTTTGTCATAGCTCATAGTGAATGAACCACAAATTCAACCATTAACCTTCATAAAATACCAGATTTAAGAAAACCTCATTCTAGAATGTTAAGACAAAGTAATTCTTGATACAAAATTATAAACAAATTAATAACATACTTTCTTTAATGATATCTACCTATCTATCTGTTTATCTGTCTGTATCTATCTATCTACATATATATCTATAATAAAGTTATGAAGACAGTTTTGGCCTAAGTCCATAAACAGAAACCTAAAATATTAATTACAAAGTCAGAGAATACATGTAAATATTGATTGTAAGTGATAGGAGATTTTTATTCTAGTTATGTTTTCAACTCAAGATAATTAACTAGGAGGGATTGATTGATGAAAATTGAAACACTAAAGCTAGGGGATGGCATAAGAGTAAAGCAGCCAGTACCATTGTATTTTCCTTCTTAGGGAAGAATTTTTGCTGAGTTGCAAAACATTCATCGAATCAATAAACCTGTGTACAGCAGCATCTTCTATGCACTAGCTACCGTGCTTAGTTCTTGGTCAAAAACATAAATAACACAAGTTACTTCTATGAGGGGGATACTATTAATATTATAACCGTAACAGAAGGTAGGTAAATCATGATAACATGATGCAGCAAATGCTATGAGTAAAAATACCTAGAGGTAATAGGTGTATGCATAAGCAGGATTAAATTTAGACTTGGGGTGGGTAAATGCTAAGGTGTGACCAGTGGAGAAGTGCTTTACTTTTTGCATGGCACAAAAATCAGATTTAGTAGTTGCTTTATCATTTCTGACTCAAAAAATCAATTATTTTTCTTGCAAAGATAATTTATGTCAAAAGGCTGTATACAGCAGTAACAAAATGTAATAAAAGTACTTGACAGAGCCCACTGGCTAGGAGTTCTTCAGCATTGCTTCCCCAAAGAAAAAACAAATAGAATTTAACAAACGTCAGCTCGTTATCAAATGCAAAAATTATGTTAGTACTTAGTTTAAATATTTCACAGAATGAAAATGCAGAAATCATAACGGAATGCAGCACTTTGCTATTTTTATTTGCTCTAATGAATGTACTGCATGGAGCTTTTTCCATTAGAATTCTTGGGAAGAGAAGAAACTTTAACCTTGGCACAAATGGAGCCTAATGTTTTTAGAAACTACATAGATATTTTTAAGAACAAGGAAAATAAAATGCAACCTGGTAAAATATGCACAACCATAGTTGATGAACATTGAAAATCCAGACAGTTTCTTCTCCAAACCCTTTATTTAATGCTGTAACTCTTCTCTTCTAAGAATTCCTAATTTGGTTGGCATCTATGTATAAAGGGAAGCCAGATGCTTCTGATCTTCAAACCTGTATCTTTCACATGTTTAAAAAAATAATGTTCTGGATTCTCTTTGATCTACTGCAATCTGTTTCCTGGATCTCTGTATTCAATTTAAATGGCTTCAAATGGAAGTCATATGTGTTTCCACTACAAAAAATACCAGTTGCTTTATTCAATGATGAAAAATTAGTGGATTCAGTGAAAAACAAAAATCTTGATCTCTAATGAAAGTTGATTATTTGAGGAACTCTCTGGTTGACTAGCTTATTTAATAAATGCAGAGGTACTAGGAATTCAAGAGCATATTTGAACTACTAGATTAGCCATTATTTAGCTTTTTTCTCTTCAGTGATAGTTAACTCCTCAAAATAGAAAGGATTCATTAAAGAGAAAAAAATATATTGAATTTCTATTTGTGGCAGACAGTGTACTACACACATTACACATATTATCTCATTTAATCCTTAAAAAACTTATAAAGGATTATTTCACAGACAGAGAAGCCTAAAATCTGAGAAGTTAGCTGCATTCTATAGCTATTGAGAGTGTTAGAACTGAGATCTAAACTTAGGCCCAAATCAACCCTCAGATGAGCAATAGCTGTCTCCTCAAAGCTTGCTATTAGTCACACAGGGAAACAACTGAGGAATATGAAAAATTCACACAAACACATTTATTATGCTAGGAAAAGAGAAACAGAGATAATGTTAAGGTTATTGGTAGAGTAGCACTCTTTCTACATAATCATATATATACACATATATGTATGTGTGTGTGTAAGTGATGGCAGTGGTGGCCCACCTGGAGTGGCTGCTGCCATGATGCTGGCTACTGTGGGGGAGGTGAAGCCAGGGTGGTGCACTCCATGGAGCCAGTGGGAGCCAGGAATAGGCGGAAGCCCTGCACCCTTCTGAGCTGGCAGGGTGGGAGCCTCATATTCCCCATGTGCAGCTGCAGCTTCCCAGCCACTGCTCTGGAACTGGGCACCCCTGTGCTCTTGGAGACTGGGAGTAAGCAGGACCTTCACCCTCCCACCTACAGCTGCAGCTGCCCAAGCTGCAGCTGCAGACCCAGCCATCTCTGCACTCTCAGGGGCCAGGGAATTCCCTCCTTCCCCCACAGGTATGGATATGCCTGCTCCTGCTGCCTGGCCTCTCCCCGCTCCTGGTGCTTGCTCCAATCTCAGAGCAAAATTGAGGCCAAGCCTGGGTGCTGTCACAACCCAGCCAGGTGTGTGCACGCTCAACACAGTGCTGACTCTGGACTTTGAGTGCTGACGTTGATGAGAGGGAGGCAGGGAGGCCCGGGGTATGCTCAGGGAAGCTCACAGATGACCTGCAGGCACCCCTTGGCAAGAACAGCCTCAGTGCCATGGATGAAGGCAGGAGGCAGACAGGCTCCAGCATAGAAAGGGGTGGGTCCCTGGTGAAGCCCCACCTTCAAGCCAGGGGTGGCCTGAAGCCTGGGTGCTGGGCTGTCAGTTCCATGGACCAGAATGAGAACTTATGATGCCTTTTCCAGGCCCACCCATGGCCTCCCAGGAACCAATCTGCATGTACTTCCTCCCCTCTGAAACCCATAAAACTCCAGACTCAGTGAGATGACAGGATGACCTGCCTGTGAACAGGAGCTACTCACCCCAAGGTTTCCTCTCTGCTGAGAGCTGAGCAGATATCAGGACTACCAGCTGTGGAGAAGAGCTACCCAAAGAGAGGAGCTACCCACTGCGGGTCTACTCTCTGCTGAGAGCTGAACACTCATTGGGACAACCTGCCTGCAGAGAGTAGTGATCCACTGTGGGTCTCCTCTGAGCTGTTATGTCAGTCACTAAAGCTCATCTTCACCTTGCTCACTCTCCACTTGTCCACGTACCTCATTTTTCCTGGACACTGGTAAAGAACTCGCGACCTGCTGAATGGTGGGGCTGAAAGAGCTGTAACACAAAGAGGGCTGAAACATGACCCTTGCTCACCATGTTGCGAGTGACAAGAAAAGAGAGAAGGAAAGAAGAGTTGTGGCCTTTTGGGGAACCCAGACCTAGAAGCTCCCCAAGCCAGAGCTGTGACACACTCTTTGGGGCTCTGTGGTTCCTGGTGTCTCCAAGCTTGCAGGTGGCACTGCATTTCCCAGTGCCAGCCATGGAAGCTGCTCGTGGTAACACCTTGTCCAGCTATAGCCTCATAGGGAGCCGGCACCTGTGCCAGTGCCTGGAGCTGCCTGCCCCACTGCAGCCAGTGTGCCTGGCTGTGCACAGTGGCCAGACCCCATGCTTGCTCACTCACACACCCCTTACCACTCTACTTGCCCTTGGCAAGCACAGATCTAGGCCAATAGCATGAGCTGAGTGCAGCCTGCCTGGCCAAGTGGGCAGAAAGAGCCCAGTGGTCCCCAGCAAAAGTCAGGCAAAGGCACCGCTGACCACAGAGGTTTCTGGCCGGAAAGCAACGCCCTCAAAGCTCACATGACATAAGCATATATATATATAAATGTATATGCATATATATACATTTATATATACACCCACATAAACACATAACATACAAGCTTACCAAATATATCTGTTGAATACCTTCTAAATTCCACCCAACAAAAAAATACTTTTGGAAAAGGGCTACAATACTTTTGGATAATTATGATAATGATAAGACATTCTCAAAGGAAAATAAAAGTACTGTCTGTCAAGTAATTGTAAATAATCTCAGATATTTAAATTAAGCTACCTTTTAAAGTTTTTAAATTAAGCTACTATTTAAAGTTAAGGTATGGGTTTTCTGCATAACTTTTTCCATAACATATAGTGTCCATAAATCTTGAGAGAGTGTAGTATTCAATACTTAAATATCACAGTTCTCACAAATTAGTAAACCAGATAGCATGAGTGAAATAAAAATTAATTATCTCAGAAACATTAGTCAGAGTGTGATATTTTGAAACTAAGTATAGAAAGACACGAATAATCAATCTCTTTTTCTAGTTACCCAAATCACCTCAAGATAAATGATGCTATGTAATTAAATAGAGGAAAGTTTACTCTGCTCAGATCCATGGGGAGCAGTAAATCTTTAACGCTTACTCATTTGTGTTAATTAGGTATCCACAAAAGGCACTGGTGTTATTAAAAATGATTGTAGGACTTTTCAAAAAAATAATATTATTCAGGTGAATTTAAAGTGTTTTTTAGTCAAGTATCAAAAAAAAAAAAAAGAAAACAGGCAATAAAGATACGACCAGCATCCAGTAGAACTGACAAGAGGACGCAGCCAAATGAGCATATGCTAGTGTTATGAGGCATGAAGAGGTTTAAAATATAGCAAGAAGCACAATTTAACTACCAAGATACCTGGAACGAAATCAGGGGCAATTGTATATTTGTTAGCATTTGGGTCATGCAGAGACTTGCTCTAAGTCATTTCTCCTTTCTGAACCTCCCTTTCCTCTTTGGTAAAAAAAAAAAAAAAAAAAATCAGAATATAATATAATATTACAAAGTTAATGCAATCAATGATCACATGAAATAATGAACATGAAATGCCTTGCAAACTGTACAATGATATTAAAATATAGAATATTTTGTTTCTTTGTAGAGTAAAAATTATTCAGAGCGAATAAAAATTATATAGCAGTGTGAACAGAAGACAGGCTAGAGGGTTGGATAATCCATTTAAGACAATCTACATTTTTAAGGGAATTTCAGCCTATCTCACTGATCAGATTGATTCATGTTCACTCCTGGCAGCATGACACAGACGATTTGAGAGTCCCTGTCCTATTTTCTCTCACTCATCATTAAATGGGCTGGGCCACTCTGGAAAATGAAAAGAGAGGCAGATGGAAAAGCTGTTTCCATGCTGTCATGTCTGGTTTTAAGACTATCCAGGCTCTGCTTCTTTCTAAGAAATGGAAGCCAGGGTTTCTTAATTTTCCACACCCCAAAATAAACATAGTCTGCTGTGGACAGAATTACACTCAGTGGCCTTTGTTTAGCATTACTTCGTGTCTCCTTGTTCCAAGGCACTAACTTAACAGGCAAGTCTCTCTCCTAGCTGAACCATTACAAGAACAATGACATTGATTATGAAGCGCAAGAGTGGCATTTTGCCCTTGGCTGTGGATGGCACATTTCAAGGAGCTTAGGATGTCTTCCACCATCTCCAATCAATTCTACCTGAAGTCTCAAACTGATTAGCATCACTGCGTTTGCTTCTCTCTCCACACCCAGATAAATGATTACAAGTGACCTCAACATAACAAAGGACAAGCAACAAGTTACTTAAAGAAATGTAGTAAAGTAGGAGTGGAATTTAGAAAGGGCCAATATGCTTTTTATATCCCTACCATATGCTAAGCACTATAATTGTTGTTTGACTAAGGCCTTTCTTTTAATTATTACAACAGTCCTTTATATATAATTATTTTAAAGCTTTCGGATAAAGGGAATTAAAATCAGAAAGCCTAATTTGCTTAAGCAATGATTGCTGGAGTCAGGGACTGAATCCAAATCCATAGCCTATATTCCTATCATTAGAACAATACTTCTCAGACTTTGTAAGGGTTTTGTGTTCATTTTTGTTTTTGTTTGGTTGTGATTGCATTACCAACAGGGAAACACTTTTATCAAACAAAATCTCACAGAGAAACTCAAATGTAAAATAGACATGAATGTAGTTAATGTGGTTGAGAAGGAGGTCATAAAGAGGGGACCTTCACTGATAGCCCCACAATATCCCTTTGTGGCCCCTCTGATATTTTTTTCTAAAGCTTTTTCTCTCTCCATAACTCAGAAAAAGTTTTACCCCACCAAGCTAATGTGTGCCATTTTTCTGAAAATTACTCTTGGGAGGTACAAAGGAAATTGTAGCAGATAGCATTGAATGAGACTTCTGAAAGGCAGAGGACAGCCACAGAGAGAGGAGACCAAAATGGGGCCACAAATGTAATTTGCCTATTTCACAATTCAACCTGTGCCCAGTCCTGGCTGTAATACATTCAGTATCATTTAGGCTAAGGATTGTGAATGCAAATTTATTTTTATCAGCATTCTCTCAGATTATGAATCGTATATTTTCCTAGTCACACCTTACATTAAAGGAATGTCTGATTTATAATTGCTTTATTTGTCAATAAATAAATAAATGAATAAAGATGAAAAATGCATTTTAAAGGCACCATTATTGAGTTAAACAGCATCTTAATTAATGTGCCTTTAATTAAACAAAATAAATTTTCTTCACAAGATCCTGATTTTTTTCCACCCCCTCTAGGAGAAAGAGCAGCATCAATTGTTTTAGCTCATTAGGTTTTAAAGTTTTAACTGACTGAAAAGTTGGGTTCCTGAATTTATATTATAACTCATTCACAATGGGAAATTAACAGCTCATAAATAAAACTTAAGAGCAAATAATATTAAACATTTTCCTAAGATATGCATTTTTTTTAAATTGAACTTATTTTAATTTGTCTTCTGCCCCAGGTGGGCACAGCCTAACAATGGAACACAGCAGCTGCAATGGACCAGAGTAACTTGGGAACCAAAGTGCACATAATTGTAGCTTCACCTTCTCGTTTGTCATTTTTTGTTTCTTGCTAGCCAAGGGCAGAAGGCCTTTTAAATTATTGGTGGTTTAAATTCATATGCAAAAATACAGGCTGAGCAAATATGACATAGGAGTTGACAAAATTGAGTGAGAAAAAGTTTCTTTAAAAAAAAAAGACTGAAAAAAATGTTGAGAGCAATCTTTTGCTGACAGTTGAAGAACTGTTAAGAATGAAATACTATTCATTAAAAGGATCTGTGAAATCACTTACCCTTGTTATAAAATAGTTATATGCAAATACACTCGTCAATTTATTTGGCAAAGTCGATCAGTTTGATAATCAACAAACATTTATTAGGTGCCTTTGCTTTAACCAATATTACTTTCATTTAATACTCAGAAATGTTAACGTGATATTTTTGAATACTAACTCAATGGTGTGTTTAATTTTTCAACTATTCTTTGTGTCATGAGCTGAACTAGCATGAAGACTGGTAGGGTTTACTCCTTTGTTCTTTATTTTCCTAAGTACAAACCATTTTATGAAAAAATTGTTCATTGCACTTAATCTTCAAATGGAAATGGCTTATTCAGTAGACTAAAAAAAAAAGAGAGACAAATAATTAGTGGATAATAGCTGCAAAAAGAAATCTTCTATGAAATGTGGACTAAGTCAAGTTTCTTTTTCTGTAGCTGGGTTCAGAACATACACTGTATAGAAAAGAATATTTAATGTTGGGGTCCCAGGAACAATTTGAAAGATGACATTGGTCTTCCTTGGCCGTAGGGTTGAGACTCTGCAAAGTAGTGTTTATTCTTCAAACATCAATAAAACAACAGTGGAAATGCTCACCACTAGTCTGCCAAACCAATGCATTATAATGAGAATTCTCTGCTTTTCATCTCAAACTTTAAAGTATATAAGTACCACCAAAGGGTGCTAATTGACAGTGCAGGATCCCAAGCCCAACATCTAAAGTTTCTAACTCAATGGGCCTGGTATAGAGTTTCAACAAGTCTATTTTTCTTAACTGATTCAGAAACAAGTAGTCTGATGACCATGAAGAAACATACCTTAAGTGTTTTCTATGTGTGTTTTTTTTTCCGAATATACTTTGTAGAGGATTGGAAAATATCAGACGAAAAAAATACTGAGAAGAAAACATAATCACCCATAGTCCTACCACTCCAATATAGCTACTGCTTAATCAGCACAATAACTTCTAGGTATATATAATAATAATCCACAGGTTTTTTTCATTCTATATATATCACAGGTTTTTTCTTTATATATATATATGTATATATACACACACACATAATATATATATTCTGTTACATATATATTCTGTAATGTTGCAGGTATAATTTATTGTAATAGAGCAAAAACTTTAGTCATTAAAAACTGTCTAGGTATAAAATTATATGTTAATACAATTTTTTCTCAAGATTTTGAGTACATGGTTCTGTAGTAGTCTAATGCACAGTGTGGCTAATAAAAAGTCTAATGATTGATTTCTGGTTGCTTTATACATGACTTTTTAACAATCTCTGAAAACTTAACAGATGTTATTTATATGCTTGATACTCTGAAATTGCATCTGCCTGTGTAGTATAAATAAAAATAAACCTACAAAATCGGAGGGGTTAAACAAATGGAATTCTGTTAAACATATTTTCTATATTTTCCTTTATTCATTTAATAATGGACCTTAGATTTTTTTTTCAAATTAGCGTTTTAAGATCTCACTTTTAAATGGCTAAGTAGCATTCAGTTTTATGAATATATCATAATTTAAGTCCTCCCCAAATGATGGACATTTAAATATTCCAAATTTTACCCAGTTAAAATCAGTGCTACAATAAACATGTTTGGCCATAAGCATTGGACCAGTTAATAATAAGTTTAAGTTGAAAAGCAGAGAATTCTCGTCATAATGCATTGGTTTGGCAAATTAGAGATGAGCATTTACACTGTGTTTTATTGATGTTTGAAGAACAGACACTACTTTGGAGAGTCTCAACCCTATGACTAAGGATGACCAACGTCTTGGACCAACCAAGTATTGGAAACATGTTCAAGTATTTCTATAACATGGATTCCTGAGCATAAAATTTGCTGTTAAAGAATTTTTGAAATATTATTAAGCTGCTATTGAAGATACTGAGGTAAGATTTGTGTGTAAGAAACTTGTTGGGGGATACTCTAGTTATTAATATCTGTGAGTGAGTGAAAGGAAAAGATGAATATGCAGTAAAGGCTCCAGCCAAACCCAACAGTGGGATCAGGAACTGAGACATCCTTTAAAGGCATTCTCCAGTAGGGCAAGTGGGCTTAGCTTTTTGTAGTTTTACATCAACTAGTCATTGGCTGCCCCAAGAAAAGAGCATAGTCTTGGTCATTTTAACTCCCCCCAATCCCCAGAGGCATTCAGCTGAAAGATGTCAGCTGACAACTCTGAGCAGCTGAGATAATGAGTGCTTCCTACTTGAGGGAGTAGGGGTTTGGCCCGTGAACCAAAACATGTACTACCATCTACCACTTTGTATTCATTATATCTACCTGTCTTATATAAATTCTGATAGCAACTCCTAATCTGGTGCTCCTCTTTTATTCAAGAAAATTTATGAGATAGATAAAAATTAGTGGAATGAACTATCGCCCCTCAATTCCACAAATGATCTGCAGTATCTCACTCTTTTACTTTATTCTACATATTCCTCACCTCTGATGATAACCTTTGCTGGCCAAGGTGACTTGCCTGGTAGAATGATGCAGACCTTCCTCCAGTGAGGCCCTAGTCCTCTAAATAAAAATAATAACAATAATAATATAATAAAACAAAAGCATTTCTCTTCTACACTTCTAATAAAACCTCTAAACCTCTAGATCCAAGAACTGTGGGGATGCCAAGCACATATTTCATGAGTGGGTCACAGGAAATAATGGTGAGTGGAGTATTCTTTTATCTACCCCTTTGTTTCTGGACTCATTTTTAAATTCTACCTTTTGGAGGCACAGTACTATATACTGGTCATTGATTTGGAGTATACACTGCATCCTGAAAAATGGCACCCATGTTTTTAGGGTATTATATCCAAACTAATATTTGGCTATACTTTCACCAGAACTCAAATAAGACTAGTGGTTTCTGAGTGGTATAGCATGTGATTAAACCAGTGGACTCAATTTTCATGTATTTATCCCCTCATCTCCTTTTCTCTGAAGATCACAGGTTATAAATACTTATCATTCCACAAGATTTCAAATAGTAGTTCTGGCTACAGTCCTACAGGCAGGTAAGGTAAACTCACACTCAAAGTCTAAGTCAATTTTAGAAAAGATGAATATCTGCCCCTTCAAGGATGGAAAGCATTCAATAACAACATGAAACCAAGTGGCTGTTTGGTATTTTAGATGAATGATGCCATATTGGGTCTTCAGGGTTGGGCTTTGTTAAAATTTAAATCAAGGATTGGACAACCATGGTGAGTGGGAGCCTATATCTTTGGGCATATACAAAGGCTTCATCCCTGACCCAGTGTCTATTGAATTCATTTACCCATTGTGCCAACACTAGAATGGCCAATGGCATGTTGGCTGACATCAGTTGACTGAATTATGTATTTTTAGAGCTCCTTTCATGGTGAACTTTATCTGAAGAATATTAACATACAATACAAATACCTTCACACTTTGTGCCCTCTTCAGTAGGTCAGTCTTCATGCTTCTTTGCCAGACCTCCTTGACCCAAGTCTTCTAACCTTTTTATAATACTTCTATGCCACTGACCAGCCAAGTAAGTTATTTATTATTTTCTATATGCTATTTCATATTCTTAACTGAGGCTGTTTCTCTTTCCACATCAATCGATTGACCAGGTGCAACTGAGAAGTCCAGCCCCAGGTCTAAATTTCATGTGTGATATTTCAGGCTCTACCAAAGACTTTACTTGGCAGGCCTCATGGAGGGAAAGCTGCCCTTCCCACAAAAGATGTGGTGCACAACCAATGCATTGGAGTCTCGGGAAGGAGTTGCAGGCAGGGATTCAGGCCTATTCCAGCCAGCCATGCTCATATATGCATGTCTTCATTCTTAGCTTAGGCACCTCTATTCAGAGGCCTCACCCGAAATATTTTTCAGGCACCTCTTCTTTATGAGGGGCACTTGAAGACACTTTTCTCCACTTCAACTCAATTCTTTGAGACTTGTGCCTTCAGGGAAAAAGAGCATAGAACACTTAGGGATCACTTCACCCAGCAAACAAAAAAGGTCTGAGAGAATGTGTTAGTTTGCCTCAATAATGAAACAAGCATCTTGTTAAACTTAGTGAAGGAGATTGGTTCCTTACAGGAACATCACTACAAACCCCCTTCTTCAGACTACCCTGATAAACTGTGACTTTGCCTACAGAGGAGGTGCAAAGTATTGAATTAATGAGACAGTACAAATACCTAAGACCCTCTTCTTTCTCATTTGGGCACCAGGTATGCTCTGGCACACCTGACTCACCGGTGATAAATTCCTTGCCACTCACAAACATATTTGAACCACCCTCACAGAGCCAGGCCTAAAAACACCCTTGGATCTACAGTGAAGTAGTGGGAACAGTACATGATGAGATCATTAATAGACTCGGATTTCTAGGTTTATTCATGCCTCTCCTGATGGCTATTGAGGCCACTGCTTGAAGTCAGGCCCATTGTTTCACAATACAATCTGACTCTTTACTGACAAATTTCCTGGCATGCAAAAAGTGGCTACTGCCAAGATATCAAAGTCTGACTAGGCAAAAGAGCAGCTGGAGAGTGGTAAACAGGCATCCTTTGCTGGAACATCCTGGCAAAGGCCTTCCAGAAAAGATCACTGAATCTTGTCTCTCAATAATGGGGTCTCAAGGAGGAGACTGATGGGGTCCCTGCCAAGGAACTTGTGGCCAGGTCCAGGCCATGAGAGGCCCAATGGACAACCCCATGAGGATTCAAGTGGTGGCAGTCCCTATGAGTGACATTGGTGCTGATCCCTCTGATCCTCCTGGTGGGCCTGAAGATGAGCTGAATAGTCCATCCAGCCTCTGCCAGGTTTTTCAGTATTCAAAAACAAACAAGACTAAGAGTTAGACTGAGGTCCTTCTCTCTCCAAAGAGAACAAGAAACCCTACTTCACAGTCATAGCTCAATGGAGAGATGGGGGGATTTAGTACTTCTTGGGCCTTTTGGAGATCAGTACACAAATGACTTATGATTCCCACAACCTTTGGCACCAAGATAAGGGGAAACAGATAATATTGTCTGGAATTGGGTTCTAGGCTACCACCACTAGCAGTCTTAACCAGACATGACTATGGATGGGTCACTTCAGGTTTCTAGAAGTCTCCATTGTATGGCCCCCATCACTGAATGTATAGTTGGTATACATATATTATGCATGTGCACCCTACTCACCTTCACCCACAGCCCTGGCAAGAATTGATGCAGTTAGGGCCATCTTAGTGGGGCATATGGAAGACTATTAATTTGCCCCACTACTGACAATTGGTGCTGTTATTCCCCCCCAAAACTAACCACCCTTTGGCCAAACTTAAGGAAAATGAAGTTCTCTATAAGACTATTTCTCTATTCTATAGCCCTATCTGGCATGTGCACAAGGCTTTGGATGCCTAGAAACTCACCTTTGAGTATTGGAGGCTCAATATTGTCATACTACTCTCGGAATTGGTGGAACCAGATGTTGTGGCAGTCACAGAAGCTATTGCTCAAGCTAAGTGAACTTGGTGTGTAGCAATTAATATTACAAATGCTTTTTTCAGCATCTCCTTCAAATCAGATTATCAGGATCAATTTGCCTTTATGTGGAATGGATTCCAATATACTGCAATGTTTCCTTAATGCGACCTAAATTATCTGGCTATCTGTCATCAACAGATAGGGCATAACCCAGAAAAATGTCACTCCTAGACAAAATACTAGCCTTCCACTATATTGATGACATCTCCTGGTGGGCATAGACAAGGCCATCCCCCAACAAAAACTGGATGCCCTCTTGACCCACAAGTGACAACATGGCCAGTCCGTTACTAAAAAGTATAAGGATCTAGCAACTAAGTAAAATTCCTGGGCATAATCCACAAAGGTGCACAATTCTAAAGCAATTATGAAGCATTTGACTCTCTCTACATGAAAAAACAGAAAGAAAGAGGACCCCTAACCCACAAGATTCCCTTAGAAGGATCTTCCAATGGGCCACACAAGTTACTCCCCTAACCCATCCAGGCCCCACCAATTCATATTTGCTGTTTGAGTTACAAGTTTTATCAACCTTCCAGTTTGACATTTGAAACCTACGGCAGAAGAATACTACCACAGGTTAGAAGTATCTATTGGGCCTTTGGACCCATAGGCTCTCCAAGTCAGCTTAACGGCATGCACGCTTTAAGAGATTATTGTTGGCTTGCCATTGTGCCTTGGTGGTTACTGAGTGTATGGCCCATGGTCATGAAATAGTCTTGTAACTAGAAATTCCAGTCACACCTTGGGTCTGAACATAGCCCTCAAATTGTCAGGTGGAGAAAGCTAAGAAATTATCTCTAGTGAAATAGAATTGGTACATAGAGATGTGGGTAAAATCTGGCCAGGATGGGCTTCAACACCATAAAAAAAGCTTGTAACACCATAAAAAAAAAACCTTCAGGAGTGCTCCTCTACCCCTAGGCATATGCTCAAAGAGCCACTGCCTCCACTGTCCCAGAGGAAACACAGATATAGAAACCTCCTGGACCACTGATAGGCCTGGTTCTCTGAGAGCTCTTCCCAGTTAACTTATACCAGGATGGAAAAGGGTACAGCTGCCATCTCATCTGAGAGAGGCCTGTCCCTCACTGAGTACAGTAAAGGATGCTCAGCACAATGAATAGCACTTCATGTAGTGTGGATGGCTATCCAGGCCACCCCAGCTGATGAGATGTGTTATATTTTCACTGACTCACAGGCTGTGACCAATGTCTTGGCCATTTGGTTAGGCCACTGGCAGGTCTAAGTGCCATATAAACAAGCTTTCCCGTAGGAGTGAGACATTTAGAAAAAAAAAAAATGCTCCATTCCTAATAAGGTTTTCTTATCAAGGCTGATGATCACCAGAAAGGCTCTCAGACTGACAAAGGGGAATATAATC
Organism: Hylobates moloch; assembly: GCF_009828535.3. NCBI lineage: Eukaryota > Metazoa > Chordata > Mammalia > Primates > Hylobatidae > Hylobates > Hylobates moloch. The sequence continues at coordinate 69,474,406 of NW_026652286.1, read as the reverse complement.
AATGAGCAGACAATGTTTGTCAGCTAAACTCAGAGACTGAATTGCGCTCTAATCCAGAACAAGCAGATGCTCAACCTATTGCCTTCTGGATCCATGAGAAATTTTGATACCATCCTAGACTGGCCTACATGCATAGACTGCCTCTGTGGTCTGAACTTGCCAACATAGCATAGAAAAGGTTTTCCTCCAGCCAGACCATGGCCAAAGCTAAAAATGCTGGCTGGGAAAAAATCTCTCCAGCCAATGACCAAGGAGTTTCTGATGAATAGATCACATTGGGGCCCTCATCCAATCAAGAAGATTCCACTAGATCCTGACTGTAGCTGATGCTTTCTCTGAATTTGCTCAGGCATCCTTGTGCATCCCACTGACTCAGGCCACACTATCCAGATCACTCAAGACCATACGTGTTTTGTTTAGGTTTTCCGAGTAGATTTTATTTGATAATGGCTTTAAATTGTGGCCCAAGTTCCATATCAATGGGCCCAGTCACAGGATATAGAATGAATTCTTTATATTCCATATCACTTCCAAGCGGCAATGATGATTGAGCATTTTCATGGATAATTAAAATACAGACTTAAGTGGCTGATAGCACAAGTAAAGATATCCCCAGCCTGGACATCAGAGGAAAGCAGTCTGGGGTCTCAATGCAGTAGTTCTCTGAAAGGTACTTTTAATTCATGCTCTATGTGTTACTAAGCTGTCTGACCTCTTCCTTCAATTGTACACCCCTTTTCAATAATTATTGACAGCTGGGTCTCTGGAGGGGACCCCGAAAGGGCTTTCCTTCCCCTTCACTCTCTTTCTTAAAACTCATAAACTTGAAAGATTAGAATGGCTATTAAACAATGAGGAATGGGAGACAGTAACCTCCTCTATTTACCACCTGGGTGCACAAGTTGAATTTTTTGCCTACAAGGACTTCAAAAATAATGACAATCAATTTGAGTTCTCTAGTTCAATATTTTCCTTAAGGTGGCCCAGGTGCTTTTTCCCATGTAGCCCCATGGGATCAGTATCAGAATACAAAATGTTACCGAACTACAAAAAGATAGGCCAGAAGACTTTCATACGTCATCCTAGGAGATGGATTAAGAGTTCTATCCTTGCTCATGCTACAGGACCAGGTGAACACCTTCAAACCTAATAGCCTGTGCAGGACAGGAAGGGTAGAGGGATCTGACCTCTCTTCTCTCTCTCCTGCAGAAGAACCTGTGATTCCTGCTTTGCCAAATTTGTTGCTTTCTCTTTCGCCATCTCCCAGAGGGTTAGATTGCCAGGAAGAGCAGGATGTCAGCATTTCTGGTTTTACCACAAGCTCCCTGTTGTGGAGGTTAAGTTCTGGATGAGTATGAATAAAAGGAGCAAATTGTGATAAAAGGCAATTGGGAGGAAATTGTTAGGTTCATCTGAGATATAGGTTAAACTGCAAATCAGCTGGTTTACTGGAGAGAATCGGGAAAAGACACAGCTGAGAATATCCACCTTGGGGTCAAAACAAATCTCAAAAACTGACTGCAAAGGTAATTATCCCTTCAAAAGAGACCAAATTTGATTGGATTTATCTGTAATGTAATTTATAGAACTAGACATTGTTAAAAACAGTAGAGCATCAGCCAACAATAAGTGGAGTTTAACAGCTGGGCATTGTCTGGAAAACAGTCAAAAAGACCCTTGCCAAAAAAAACACTGTCACCTTTGAGTGACTGTGGACATACCCAAGGCTGTACACCCTGAGAAGCACATCAGAGGCTTCATACTGCAGGACAGAAATAGACTTTACAAAAATAATCAAGCCAGTTACTAAACAGGTAAACAAGAAAACAGCAAGTATAAGATGAGGGGTAAGGAGAAGTATAGTACCAGTACCCAGAGCTGCTTAAAAAAAATCTAGTTTCCATGAGAATGGTCAATGGGCACAAAAATATAGTTACATAAAATGAATAAGATGTAGTATTTAATAGCACAGCATGGTGATTACCGTGAACAATAATTTAATATACCTTTTAAATAACTAAAAACTTAAAATTTGAATGTTTACAACACAAAGAAATGATACATGTTTGAGGCAATGGATACTCCATTTATCCAGATGTGATTATTATTCATTGTATGTCTGTATCTAAATGTGTCATGTGCCCTATAAATATATAAATCTACTATATACCCATAAAAAATAAAATAACCAGTTTCCAGCAAAAATTACAAGACCTGCAGCAAAACAGGAAAGTATGACCCAAACGCAAAGGGGAAAAAAAAGCACGCAACATATATTGCCTATTAGAGTGAAGAGATGTTAGATTTAAGAGACATAAAAATTAAAAGAAGCCATTATAAATATGTTAAAAGAACAAACCATAATTAAATAAATTAAGAAAATTATAATAATAATATCGCACCAAATAGTAAATATCCATAAAGAGATGTAAATTATAAAAAAGAATCGAATGGAAATTCTGGAATTAAAAAGTAGAATAAGTTAAATGAAAATTCTACTAGAGATTAGAACTGGCAGAAAGAATTAGCAAACTTGAGAATAAATCAAGAGATTATGCAATCTGAAGAACAGACGGCAAAAAATGAAGAAAAATGAATGTAACCTCAGAAAAATACAGGACACCAGGAAGCATATCAACATACATGTAATAGGAATACCAAAAAGAGAAGAAACAGAGAAAAGAAAATATAAAAAAAAATTTTAAACCAATGAAAACATTCCCAATCTATTGAAAAACATTAATCTATATATTTAGGAAGCCCAACAAATTAGTATATAAAACATTATATACTATACATTATATACTGAGCTTCCTCTAGGAAGCTCAACAAACCCATGTTTACATCATAGGAAAAATACTGGAAGTGAGGGCAAGATGGCTAACTATATGCAGCCAGGTGGAACAGCTCCCATCAAGGGACCAAGACGACTGGCATGTTCCTAACAGATTTTCAGAAAGAAGGCATTGAAAGTGGATGGAGAGATGACGCAGAAGCTGGGTTAAAGGTGGAGAACACTGGGAACCCTACATAAGGCTACAGTGCACCTGGACTCATTCCTGGCCCCAAATGCCTCCAGGAGAACAAATGAGTTGAACTGGCAATGAGCAACCTGCTCTTGCCACAGGCCTCTGGAACCCTGAAAGGAGACCCCTCAACCACCACAGACACTCAAGTTGGCAGGGAGAGCTGCATAGAGAAGTGGTAGTGGCAGCAAGACAGCTGATATGGAGCCCAGAGGGTTTGGTGCAGAAGCACCTGTAGGAGAGCACAGCCAGGAATGGCCATCTGCCTAGACCTGATTGGCTCCCATAAGAGACTAGCCGAAGGGGAACTGTCAGTCCTAAACACTACAGGTACCCTGGCACCTGCTACCACCTGCCACAGCTGCCACTACTGCTGCTGCTGGCACATGTGAACAAAGACAGATCCCACTGTCACAGCATTACAAAACGTGTTTGCTGACACCACCTATCAGACAGTAGTAACCCACAATCTAGGAGCATGTCAGCCCCCACAGTGCAATGGATTTCTAACCTCAAAGAGCCAGAGAACAATGTCAAGGCCCAATACAGGTCCCCTAGAGTTAGGGCATACAGTCCAGGAGGAGTTGGCAGCTGAGTGTGGGCACCCCAAAATCTTCCAGAAATGAAGTCAGTTGTCTGAATCCACCTTATACTACAATCAAACCCTCAAAGTCATCAAATAGGATGAAGAAAGAAACATACAAAGGTCAGCAACCTCAAAAATTGAAGAAAGATAAGCCCATAAGCCCACGAAGATGAGAAAGAATGAGCACAAGAACCCTAACAACTCAAAAAGACAGAATGCCTTTTTTTCTCCAAATGACTACATCAGCCCTCCAGCAAGACTTCTGAACTGGGCTGAGATGGCTAAAATTACACAAATATAATTCAGAATATGAACAGAAACAAAGATCACTGAGCTACAGAACTACACTGAAACCCAATCCAAACAAGTTAAAAATCATGATAAAATAGAGGAGGTGACAAAAAAAATGGCCAGTATAGAAAGAATGTAACCAAACTGATAGAGCTGCAAGACACACTACAAGAATTTCATAATGAAATTACAAGTATTAATCGCAGAACAGACCAAGTGAAGAAAAGAATCTCAGAGCATCAAGACTGGGTTTCTGAAATAAGAAATTCAAACATGAATAGAGAAAAAAGAATAAAAAGGAATGAAGAAAAACCTCAAGAAATATGGGATTATATATAAATAAAATCTATGGCTCATCAATGTTCCTGAAAGAGATGGGAGAATGGAACCAACATGGAAAACATTTCAGGATATCATCCGTGAGAACTTCCCCAACCTAGCAAGACAGGCTAACATTCAAATTCAGGAACAGCAGAGAACCCCAGTAAGATATTCCTCAAGAAGCACATTCCTAAGATACATAATCACTAGATTCTTGAAGGTCAAAATGAAATTTAAAAATGTTAAACTCAGCTAGAGAAAGGACAGGTCACCTACAAAGGGAAGACCATCAAACTAACAGCAGACCTCTCAGCATAAACCCTACAAGCCAGAAGAGATTGGAGTTTTACAGTCAATGTTCTTAAAGAAAAGATATTCTGCCACATAATTTCATATCTGGCCAAACTAAGCTTCATGAGCAAAGGAGAAATAAGATCCTTTCAGACAAGCAAATGCTGAGGGAATTCATTACCACTAGGCTTGCCGTACAAAAAATCCTGAGTGAAGCACTAAATATAACAAGGGAAGACCATTCTCAGCCACTACAAAAACACACTGAAGTACACAGATCAGTGACACAATAAAGCAACCACATAAATAAGTCTGCAAAATAACCAGCCAATATCATGATGACAGGATCAAATTTACATGTATTTTATTAGTCCGTTTTCATGCTGCTGATAAAGATATACCCAGGACAGGGCAATTTACAAAAGAAAGAGGTTTTATTGGACTTACAGTTTCATGTGGCTGGGGAAGACTCACAATCCTGGTGGAAGGCAAGGAGGAGCAAGTTACATCTTACATGGATGGCAGCAGGCAAAGAAAGAGCTTGTGCAAGGAAACTTTCCCTTATAGAATCATTAGATCTTGTGAGACTTATTCACTATTACAAGAACAGCATGGGAAAGACCTTCCCCCATGATTCAATTACCTCCCACCAGGTCTGTCCCACAACATGTGGGAATTCAAGAACGAGATTTGAGTGGAGACACAGCCAAACCATATCACATACCAATACTAACCTTGAATATAAATGGGCTAAATGTCCCAATTCAAAGACACAGAGTGGCAAGCTGGATAACGAACTAAGACCCATTGAAATGCTGTCGTCAAGAGACCCATCTAACATGCAGTGACACACACATAGGTTCAAATAAAAGGATGGCAAAAAGCCCACCAAGCAAATGGGGAACAGAAAAAAAAGTAAGGGTTGTAATCCTAGTTTCAGAAAAAACAGACTTTAAAACAACAAAGATCATAAAAGACAAAGAAGGGCAATACAGAAGGGTAAAGAGCTCAATTCAACAAGAAGGTCTAACTATCCTAAATATATATGCACCCAACACAGGAATACCCAGATTCATAAAGCAAGTTCTTAGAGATCTTCAAAAAGACTTTAACCCTCATACGATAATAGTGGAAGACTTTAACACCCCACTGATAGTATTAGACAGATCATTGAAACAGAAAATTAACAAAGATATTCAGGACCTGAACTCAGCACTGGATCAAATGGACATGATAGACATCTACAGAACTCTCCATCCAAAAACAACAATATATATATATTTTTTCATCTCCACGTGGCACACACTCTAAAATTTATCACATGATTGGAAGTAAAACACTTCTTAGCAAATGCAAAAGAACTGAAATAACAATGTCTCAGACCATAGTACCATCAAATTAGTAATTAAGACTTAAAAATTTACTTAAAATCATATAATTAATTGAAAATTCAATAACCTGCTCCTGAATGACTTTTTAGTAAATAAAGAAATTAAGGCAAAAACCAAGAAGTTCCTTGAAACTAATGAGAACAAAGATACAACATACCAGAATCTCTGGGACACAGCTAAGGCAGTGTTAAGAGGCAGATTTGTAGTACTAAAATGCCCACATCAAAAAGCTAGAAATATCTCAAGTTAACAAGCTAACAGCACAACTAAAAGAACTAGAGAACCAAGAGCAAACCAACCCCAAAGCTAGCAGAAGACAAAAAATAACCAAAATCAAAGCTGAACGGAAACAGATTGAGATATGAAAAAACCATTCAAAAAATCAGTAAATCCAAAAGTTGTTTTTCTAAGAAACAATTAATAAAATAGCTAGCTAGACTAATAAAGAAGAAAAGAGAGAAGATTCAAATAAAAGCAATCAGAAATGACAAGAGGGATATTACCACTGACCCCATAGAAATACAAATAACTATCAGGGAATATTATAATCACTTCTAGGCACATAAAATAGAAAATCTAGAAAAAAATGGATAAATTCCTGGACACATACACCCTCCCAAGACTAAACCAGGAAGAAACGAAATCCCTGAACACATACACCCTCCCAAGACTAAACCAGGAAGAAACTAAATCCCTGAACAGACCAATAATGAGTTCTGAAATTGAGGTGGTAATAAATAGCCTACCAACCAAAAAAAGGCTAGGATCAGACAGATTAACAGCTGAATTCTACCAGATATACAAAGAAGAGCTGGTCCCCTTGCTGCTGAAACAATTCCAAAAAAAAATGAGGAAGAGGGAGTCATCCCTAACTCATTCTATGAGGCCAGCATCATCCTGATATCAAAACCTGGCAGGGCCACAACAACAAAAAAAGAATACTTCAGGCCAATATTCTTGATGAACATCAATGTAAAAATCCTCAGCAAGGTACTGGCAAATCAAATCTGACAGCACATCAAAAAGCTTATCTACAATGAACAAATGGGCTTATCATCCATGGGATGCAGGGTTAGTTCAACATACTCAAATCAATAAATTGAGTCATTACTTAAAGAGAACTAAAGACAAAACCATCTGATTATTTCGATAGATGCACTAAAGTCTTTCAATGAAAACACTGCTTCATGTTAAGAACTCTCAATAAACTGGGTATTGAAAGAACTCACCTCAAAATAATAACAGCCATCTATGATAAACACTCAGCCAATATCATACTGAATGGGCTAAAGCTAAAGCATTGACCTTGAAAGCTGGCACAAGACAAAGATGCCCCTCTCACTACTCCTATTCAATATAGCATGGAAAGTCCTGGCCAGGGCAAGCAGGCAAGAGAAAGAAAGAAAGAGTGTATACAATTATGAAGAAAGAAATCAAACTATCCCTGTTTGCATATGACATAGTCCTATATCTAGAAAACTCCATAGCCTCAGCCCAAAAGTTCCTTAAGCTGATAAACAACTTTGGCAAAGTTTCAAGATACAAAATCAACATTTAAAAAAATCACTAGCATTCTTATATGCCAATGATCATCAAGTCAAGAACCAAAGCAGAAATGCAATTCCATTTACAATGACTACATAAAGATTAAAACAACTAAGAATACAGTTAACCAGGGATCTGAAAGATCTCTACAAGGAGAACTACAAAATACTGTTCAAAGAAATCAGAGATGACACAAACAAATGGAAAATCATTTCATGCTCATGGATAGGAAGAACTAATATTGTTAAAATATGCCATACTGCGCAAAGTTATTTATAGTGCTATTTCTATTCAACTATCGTTGATATTCTTCACAGAACTAGAAAAAAAAAAACTTTACAATTCATAAAGAACCAAAAAAGAGCCTGAATAGCCAAGGCAATCCTATGCAAAAAGAACAAAGCTGGGGGCATCACACTACACCACCTGACTTCAAACTATACAGTTGGGATAACTGGATACCCATATGCAGAAGATTGAAACTGGACCCCTTCCTTACACCATATACAAAAATCAACTCAAGATGGATCAAAAACTTAAATATGAAACCCAAAAGTATAAAATCCCTGGAAGACAACCTAGCCAATACAATTCAGGACATAGGAATGAGCAAAGATTTCATGATGAAGATACCAAAAGCAATTGTAACAAATGCAAAAATTGACAAATGGGATCCAATTAATCTAAAGAGCTTCTGAACAGCAAAGGAAACTATCAAGAGAGTCAACAGACAACTTACAGAATGTGAGAAAATTTTTGCAATCTATGCATCTGACAAAAGTTTAATATCCAGCATTGATCAGGAACTTAAAGAAATTTACAAGATAAAAACAACTCCATTAAAATGTGGGCAAAGGACATGAACAAACACTTTTCAAAAGAAGACATTCATACGGCCAATAATCATATTAAAAAACATCTCAACATTACTGATCATTAGAAAAATGCAAATCAAAATCCCAATGGGATACCATCTCACACCAATCAGAATGGCTTTTATTAAAAAGTCAAAAAATAACAGATGCCATTGTGGTTGTCAAGAAAATGGAACACTTATGCACTGGTATTGAGAATATGGAAATCAACCTAAATGCCCATCAATGATAGACTGGATTAAAAAAATTGGTACATATACACCATGAAATACCATGCAGCCATAACAAAGAATGAGATCATGTCCTTTGCAAGAACGTGGATGGAGCTGAAGGCCATCATCCTTAGCAAACTACTGCAGGAACAGAAAGCCAAATATCACAGTTCTCACTTGTAAGTGGCAGCTAAATGGTGCAATCACATGGACAAATAGAGGGGAACAACACACACTACAGCCTATCAGAGTGTGGAGGATGGGAGGAAAAAAAAATAACTAACACGTACTAGGCTTAATACCTGAGTGTTGAAATAATCTGTACAACAAACGCCCATGACACAAGTTTACCTATGTAACAAACCTGTACCCCGAACGTAAAATAAAATTTAAAAAGAAAACAAACTAAAAGCCAAAGGCAAGAAGAAATCTTGAATTAAGCAAGCAAAGTATTATATATCTCATACAAAGGAATCCCAGAAAGATTAACAGTGGAATTCTGATTAAAAAAAAATGGCATCAAAGGGTAGTAGGATCAGATATTTAAAGTGCTTAAGGAGAAAACTGTCAATCTCCTATATCCAGTATACATGTATTTTTAAAATGAAAGAAAAATAATTACATTCTTAAGGAGACAAAAACAATGAAAATCTTTTGCTAGCATACCCCCTTACAGTAAATGCTAAAGCATGTTCTTCAGGCTGAAAGCTAGTGACCTCAGACTGATTTCTACTCACAAATACACTCAAAATAATACCAAAAAAGGTAATTGTGCAGTTATAAAAGACAGCATAAACCTTTCTTCTCCTTTCTTAACTCATTTAAAAAGCAGATGTATAAAGCAATATGCATATAATATTTTGTCCGGCCTATAACAATTAAAAAGTAAATATATTTGCCAGTAACAGGAGGTCACAAAGGGAGCAAAGTTGTATTGGTCTAAGCAAACGACTCCAGTTGGTAACGTGGATCTATGGGAAAAATTGACAAGAACCAGAGATGATAAACAAGAAGTTTAATATAAGAAGGGCTTGTTATACTTATTCTCCTTTCTTTATCCAAACCTCCATCATCTGCCCAATCTAAGATAGTGTCTTCTGTCTACATCACTGTTTCTTAAAGGCACTAATTTTCTCTCTATTTGTAGTCTATGCACTCATCATATTCTCTTTAATGATTCAGGCTTTAGTCAAATAAAGAAAAATACAAAAAAGGGAAATACCTTTCTGGCAACTTATACTTTTAGTTTTTTGGCACAAACTTTTTCTGAGGAAAGGGTCGACAAAAGAACTTGGGCAATTGCAAGGAACAGGGGAGAGGACAATGCAAAATAAACACATATATTTTATTAAATTATCTATCTGCTCAAGCTTATAAACTGTCATCTTCACAATATTTATTTCCTACCTTTTATTGTCTAACCAACTTATGAATTCCTGAAAAATGTTTGTTAAAATATAACATTATGATTGCTGTTTTGACAGTTCTTTTTTGTATCTTATTGACATTATATGTTCCTACGATGATATTTCCATTGCATAAACATTTATGACCCTTACTTCTTGGGAGATTGAAACTTTTATTACTATATAATATCACTTTTCCCCATTTAATATTTTAGTCTTAAAATTACTTTCTTGACTTACTTTTACTTCCTGTGTCTTATTATTTGTTAGCATTAATCTATTAAATATTTTCTAGTACAATTTTTGTACTCTCAGGCATTGTTCTATTAAATAGCATATGTCTTCAAGATACAATTTTCAAGAGTTTACCCTGACTCCTGCCTATATCTGTTTTCTGTGCTCTGATTGCTTAATCAATCAAATAACTCTGTATAATACCTCCTAAAATTTCTTAAAATGTTATTGTCTTGTAATGGTACCCTGCCTTGTTTCCGGTCCCCTTATAGGTTTATTCTAGAAGAATAGAAAGACAAGTAGATACGAATATACGTCCATACTATATGGATATGAAGAGACACAGATATAGTTTCCATCCTTGCAAAATGATTTGGATGAAAAAGAAACAATATGCATATGTTTAGCATGCCCTCTTTAAACATGATGAACTTAGGTTCACAGAGAGTAAGTGATTTGCCCAAACTCAAAGAATGAATTAATAAGCAGAAAGAAAACTAAAGCACTGAGCTCTTAATTTCTATTCAAGAGCCCTTTTCACTAAAGCGTATCTTCAATATACACATTTTTAAAATTTATAGCACATAAGAAATTAACTAAAACATAATGGTTTCGAGAAAGCACTTCTAAAAGACTTTTATAAGTATTGCTTAGAATTGAAATGTAGCAATTGTTACAGAAGCTGTCCACTTATTAAACTGGAAATAGCTCCCTTTTTAATAAAACCAATGCATTAGAAAGTCAATGTATACCCTATTGATGTGCTCATTAGAAGTGGAGACTGAGTTACAAAGATCAATCAACAGTTATCCAATGCAGGATTTCAAGGGGACATCATTGGCCCTGCCCCCACGTACCAATCTATAGGTGTTCTATCTCTAAATCACCCACAGTGCTCAGATCTTTATTTCTTACTGATTTAGCTTACCTTTCCCCAGCATTTCATATCATTTTTAATCAAAAATTTCTCTCCTGTTTATCTCTAACCTGTTTATTGACCCTGTGTTTATAGGCAGGACTCAGATATGACAGAAATTGAAAGCTGTAGGAGGCTGCAAAGTTGGATCGTTTTTATTGAAGCTCTCCGAAGATTAACCACATGACCCTGTGATTTATAATAGCAGTTATAAACCAAGGAATTTCATACAATTGAATAGATTTCACAAATATTCTCCACATCAAAACTCACAAAGGCTGCCTTTTTCTACTAATCATTTTTACTAGCATTGTTATTGTCAATGGACAAATAAAAGAAAAATTACACTGAGATTAACATGCCAGATTTTAACTCTAAATTTTTATGTCCCAAAGAATAAGTTCACATTATAAAAATAGGTCCAGCTTCAAATTAGAAACAGGGTACAGAGTGAATAAATAAATAAGCAGAGTAATTCCCCAAAGGAGGATCTAAAACGGGAGTAAAATTAAAATGACCTTGTAAGATTGGAAAATGTCCTGCAAAAGAGTGCATTTTAGAAGGAAAAAATTGCCAAGAGATCCTTTTAGAAGATAAATAATTTAGAATTCCAAATATAGGATATAATATTGTGAGTCAGTCCCCTTCCCATATACCATTGATTATATATATATATATATAGAGAGAGAGAGAGAGAGAGAGAGAGAGAGAATAACACACTTTTCCATAAAGTACTATTGTAAGTGATCCTATGTCCCCGTGTTAGTTCACAAAGACATATAACTCATAATAAAGCCAGTTACTTGACATGTATATTTAAAGTAAAAAACACATACTGAAAAGTTATTTTTCTTTTAAACATTAAAATACTATTTAAGTTTATAATCTATATAAGAAAAAATAAACAAATACAAAGTTTGTCAGAGCACTGATGCTTGTTATTGTTTTTACTTGTTATCAATTAATACTCAGACTACTTGCAAACAAATTGAGCCCATTTATAAGTTATGCAACAAAAAAGTGTAAAACACTGATGGAATCATTTTTTGCTCCATATTCTCTCTCCTTCACCCTTCCCAGAGATATACACCCTGTAGTGCAGAAATGTTGTTGTTTATGTACCGCGTGGTACAGAGACAGCAAACTGTTTAGAACAAAGTGATTACATTCCAACAAAGTGACAATGTTTAAGGAGGCTCACTTACTTATTGGAGATATTCAGTAGGTCTCTGTGTTCTCTAGAGACTAAATAGATTTCTTTTGCTTATACTGTGAGATAAAAAACAGAAGAGACTAAGAGAAGGTTTAGAGAAGAAAGCACATAGGGTGCCAGAAATATCGGTCCTGGTCCTCCCTTGCCTTCTACCTGTTTGGAGAATGAGAGAATTGTATCAGAAAGATGTTTCCCAATGGATGGATGGACTTTAATATAAAAACTGGGGCTTGCTTCCCCTCTGGTAATTTCTGAAGGCTGACAATCTATTATTCCATTGGAATTAGCATAGAACCATGCTACTACCTGAGTGGCTACTCAGCCAGGCAGAGGAAAACAACCCAGAGAAGAGACTGAGAGTATACATTGCTGGCAGAGCCCAAATAGAGACACAGCTAACCTTCTGTTTTTCTGTCATGGAAAAGGCCTAGTTGAAGGTGCCAAAAAGAAACATGCAAAAAAATGACTATGCTAAAATCACACCTATCAGACCAAACCAGACTGAGTAGAAGGATCTTTTCCCATACATACTACCCATCACATTATCAGACACTCCTTCCTCCCTGGCCCTCTACCTATAAGGAAGGAGGGAAGTGAGACCCATGAGTATACACACTCAAGACAGAAGAGTGCAGAGGAAGGAAGTTCAAAAAGGAGGGATCTTGAACTCTAAAAAGTGATTGAAATAATGATTATATCAAATTTCTTATTGACTATTCACCCAAGAGAAACAAATTTTGATAACTAGATTAATTATGAATGATATCGGAATGGATGAAGATTTAATCAATAATGGGGGGAAAGTTAAGATTCCTGCTCTCAGCAAATTTATGGATCCAGAGCCAAGAATTACATGTGTAGTTTTCAAACTAAAGCAAGCTTTATATTTGAAGACATCTATATTTGAAGACATTTGAGAGTTATCAGATAAACCAGGTGCACACAATAGGTAAGTACAGAGTTGAGTGATGTAAAGGTATGCAGCTCACCTAAGCTGGGACCATCAAAGTCCCTATCCAGAAATGAAGACTTGGAATGCCAAGAGTATTCTATTTCAATCTGCTTTGTCTTTTGCTTTGCTTTTTTTTTTTTTTTTTTTTTTCGTTGAGATGGAGTCTCGCTCTGTCGCCCAGGCTGGAGTGCAGTGGTGCAATCTCGGCTCACTGCAAGCTCCGCCTCCCAGGTTCACACCATTCTCCTGTCTCAGCCTCCCAAGTAGCTTGGACTACAGGCACCCGCCACCACGCCTGGCTAATTTTTTGTATTTTTAGTATAGACAGGGTTTCACCATGTTATCCAGGATGGTCTCAATCTCCTGACCTCGTGATCCGCCTGCCTCGGCCTCCCAAAGTGCTGGGATTACAGGCATTGTCTTTTGCTTTTGAAACTTCTATTGTTACTGCTTTTGCTGTTGTTTTGTATTTTGGCATTTAATTGGGTTCATTGGTTGAGTTTAGCTATCTGCTCTATCAAGCTTTGTCCTAAGGGGTAGAGAAATAATTAGCTCAGCCTGAGTCACATGCCCACCTCCTGGAAAAAAGTAAACAGGATACTATAGTTGAATGGTTAGTGCAGAACCAGTTGTGATAGGAAAGAGGACACTCCCACAAAGAAAAGGTACTGAAAGAAAAAAAAAAAAAACTGTAAGCTTACTACCTGAGTAAAAGAACAAGAAGAACAGAGGAAGACATGAAAGAGAATAGTTACGTGAAAAATTCTAGACTAAGAATTCTTACTGAACTTCACAGCTAAATCAAAAAGAGAAAGAATAATGAAATTGTTCCTGAAAACTAATAAGATAATGCAGAGCAGTTAATTGGGAGAAATAAAACTTAGCTGCATAGTACATAGTGCTTTCCTTAGAAGGTTTATATAACAATCCTCAATTAAAAAGGAAAAAAATAAGTATTAGGACAGGAAGAAAGAGTGGGCATCATATATTAAATTATAATTATATGATGCCTTATTTTGGAGAATTAAAGGAAAACTACCAACCATTTAACTTTCTGATAATCTGATGTATTAGTCCGTTTTCACACTGCTGTAAAGATACTACCTGAGACTGGATAATTTATAAACAAAAGAAGTTTAATTGACTCACAGTTCCACATGGCTGGGGAGGCCTCAGGAAAGCTACAATCATGGCAGAAGGCAAAGGAGAAGCAAACACCTTCTTCACAAGACAGCAGGAGAGACAGAGAGAAGGAGAAAACACCAGACACTGATTTATCAAACAACCAGATCTCATGAGAACTCACTCACTATCAAGAGACCAGCATGGGGGAAACCACCCCTATGATCCAGTTACCTCCCACCAGGTATCACCCTCAACGTATGGATTACAATTTGGATTACAATTTGAAATGAGATTAGGGTGGGAACAAAGCCAAACCATATCATTCTACTCTGGCCCCTCCAGAATCTCATGTCCTTTTCACATTTCAAAACCAATCATACCATCATGTCTTTCCCACAGTCCTCCAAAGTCTTAACTCATTCCAGCATGAACTCAAAAGTCCAAGTCCAAAGTCCCATCTGAAGCAAGGCAAGCTGTTCTGCCTATAGCCTGTAAAATCAAAAGCAAGTTAGTTACTTCCCAGATACAGTGGGGTAAACACACCCACTCCAAATGGGAGAAATCAGCCAAATCAAAGGAGCCGCAGGCCTCAAGTAAGTCGAAACCAGGCCAGGTAGTCATTACATCTTAAAGCTCCAAAATATTTTTTGTCTCCTTGTCTCACATCTAGGACATGCTGACACAAGGAG
Source organism: Hylobates moloch (assembly GCF_009828535.3). Lineage (NCBI taxonomy): Eukaryota > Metazoa > Chordata > Mammalia > Primates > Hylobatidae > Hylobates > Hylobates moloch. The sequence continues at coordinate 69,459,333 of NW_026652286.1, read as the reverse complement.
TGGGCTCCAACAGCCTTGGGCAGTTTTGCCCCTGTGGCTCTTCAGGGTACAGCCCCTGTGGCTGCTTTCATGGGCTGGTGTTGAGTGCCTGAAACTTTTCCACGTGCATGGTGTAAGCTGTCAGACAATCTACCTTTCCGGGGTCTGGAAGATGGTGGCCTTCTTCTCACAGCTTCACTAGGCAGTGCCCCAGTGGGGGCTCTGTGTAGGGGATTCCACCCCATGTTTCCCTTCCACACTGCCCTAGCAGAGGTTCTCCATGAGGGCTCTGCCCCCGCCTGGACATCCAGGCATTTTTATACATCCTCTAAAATCTAGGCAGAGGTTCCCAAACCTTAACTCTTATCTTCTGTGCATCTGCAGGCCCAACATCACATGGATGCTGCCAAAGCTTGGGGCTTGTACCCGCTAAAGCAATGGCCCAAGGTGTATCTTGGCCTCTTTTAGGCATGGCTGTAGCTGGAGCAGCTGGGATGCAGGGTACCAAGTCCCAAGGCTGCACAGAACAGCAAGGCCCTTGGCCTGACCCACAAAACCATTTTTCCCTTCTAGTCCTCCAGGCCTGTGATGGGAGAGGCTGCTCCGTAGATCTTTGGAATGCACTGGTGACATTTTCCCCACTATCTTGGTGATTAACATTCAGCTCATTACTTACGCAAATTTCCGTAGCAGCCTTCTATTTATCCCCAGAAAATGGGTTTTTCTTTTTTACCACATGGTCAGGCTGCACATTTTCCAAACCTTTAGGCCCTGCTTCCATTTTAAACATAAGTTCCAATTTCAAACCATCTCTCTGTGAGCATATATAACTACATGCTTTCAGGAAATGCCAGATCACATCTTGAATGCTTTGTTGTTTAGAAATTTCTTCTGCCATATACCCTAATTGATCTCTCTCAAGTTGGAAGCTCCACAGATCTCTAGGGCAGGGGCAAAATGCCACCAGTCTTTTTGGTAAAGCACAGCAGCAGTGACTTTTGCTCCAGTTTGCAATAAATTCCTCATGTCCATCTGAGACCATCTCAGCATGGACTTCATTGTCCATACCACTATCAGCATTTTGGTCAAAACAATTCAACAAGTCTCTAGAAGTTCCAAACTTTCCCACATACCTCTATCTTCTTCTGAGCCCTCCAAATTTTTATGACCTATGCCGGTTACCCAGTTACAAAGTTACTTCCACATTTTCAGGTTATCTTTATATTAACAGCTGTGCTCCAAACACGTGGTACCAATTCTCTGTATTAGTCCATTTTCACATTACTATAAAGATACTACCTGAGACAGGATAATTTATAAACAAAAGAAGTTTATTTGACTCACATTTCCACATTGCTGGGGAGGCCTCAGGAAACTTACAATCATGGCAGAAGGAAAAGGAGAAGCAAACACCTTCTTCACAGGCAGCAGAAGGTAAAGAGAGAAGGGGAAAGCACCAGACACTTATCAAACAACCAGATTTCATAAGAACTCTCTCCCTATCAGGAGAACAGCATGGAGGAAACTGCCCCCATGACCTAGTCACCTCCCACCGGGTCCCTCCCTCAACACTTGGGGATTACAATTCAGATTACAATTTGAGATGGGATTTAGATGGGGACACAGCCAAACCATATCACCTAATCTGTACTCAGACAAATTGATGGGTATAATGTGATCTTTGTTTTAGTGATTCTCCAAACTCAGCTGCATCCTAGAATCACCAGGAGTACTTAAACAAAATGAGGACTTCATTGATTTAAATTGAAGCCTGAGAAGTTGTATTTAATAATGCCTCTAGCAATTCTGATTCAGGTAACCATGCTTGGGAACTATTTGACTTTATCTATACTATTCTCTCAAATATTGACTGTCTGAACCATTTGTAAAATAGGACATTGGATGTTTTTCCCATAGATCCATCTGCCTTTGCCCTGCTCTCCTCTGTCTCTCATTGGTGTGTGTAGGAGGCTGGGGGAAGAGTTGACTCTGTAGGCTCTTTTTCCTAGGCTGCTGTTATCTGGCTTCCAGATGGGTTTAGTGAAGGGGAAGTACTAGTAGGATTTTTGATAGGAGGGAAAAAAGAAAGGCCAGGGTATTCCTACCATCACCACCACCACTATCCCTACACTTCTACCATGCTCCTGTACTCCCACCCATCACCCCTGCCTGGGGTTGCATTTGAAATGTTGGTCTTGTCTCTTTCATGGCTCCATCTCTATGATGGGCAGCCCTTAGTAGAGTGCCCTGACTTCTATGGTTTGGTAACCATATCTCATTTCTTTTCCTGGACTTTGGAGAGCCCTGGGAATAGAAGTCATTTCCAGCTGCTGTTGAGCTCTTGGTTGTCTCACGGTCCCCTATTTGGCTTCCCAATCTTCCATAATCCATGTGACTGATTCTCTGTATTAAATTATTTCAATTTAAAAACCTACAGTGAAGTTCAACCATATCATGCCTAATGCTGTGTGATTAATTGAAAGGAGACCAGTATATTTCAGATAACAGCCACATATGTAATAAAATTGACATTTCAGATGACAGTTGAATAGGTAGCAAAGGCACCTATAAATATATATAAAGATGACTTGTAATTTTCACCATTTAGAAGCCTACCATAGTGCTGTATTAGAGTGGAGATGAGTTTCGTTATTGCCTAGAGATGTATTAGACTATACTCAGAAAACAGCTTTGTATTGGCTCAAATGTTTTAACTTGTTTGGTAAAAGCCCATTTTCCACATGATAATATATAGAAAAGTTAGTTTTGCCTAAAACTTCTGTTAGCAGAAGTTATCAATTATTTTATCATAAAAGAAGTTTTGTTTGGTTCCTCTGGGATAGAAAAGTTAGGATCTTCAAAACACACTCACAGATCACTGAAAGAGTTTTCCAGGATTATTTGATTTGGGCATAGTCGATATAGTTGCTACTACTGAGGAGTAATTATCCAATAAATTTGGTTAGGTCCTAAGTTACTCCCAGAACATGAAAAGCAGCACACTATTATTAAAACTGTACTGATAAAATATTTTTATTTATATTGAATGCAGATATTTGAAAAAAACCTTTCATGAGAGAAGAAACAGAATATAGATAAGGACTTATTTGTGTGGCAATTCTAGGAGGTTATCTTTTCTCCAAATATTCTCGTGGTTGCCATCACTGGTTATTAGAGAAGATTGGGTGATATGGTTAGCTAATTACACTAAAAGATTTACTACATATATACTCATTAACAGCTAGAAACTTAACATAAAACTTTTCACCCAATTAGCAACAATAACTAGGTACGATAAGACTCTACTAGAGCATCTTCTCAAAAGAATGTTTATTACATGGCACTACACTCATAAGTAACTGCTACTTTCCCTGTTAGAATGAAAACTCCATGAAGGCATAAATTATTGCTATTTTATCTCTAGTCACAGTATTTAGGACAGTCCCTGGAACAGAGCAATTGATGAGAAAATATTGGTAGTGTAGAAATTAATTAAACTGAACTGAATTGAATTGAGACAATTGAGTTTTTAATTTATATTTTGTACTAAAATCTTTCTAGGTCATAATGAAAGCTCTGAATATAAGCAATATTCTCTCCTTCCTTGCCCTAGAAATAAAGAGAGCTTATGAGACTCTCGAGACTCTCCAGCTTTCCTGTTGAGGTCAGGAGACCAGGAATGAAATGGTAGCCAGGCCGGCATGTGTGGCTCGCTCAGTGGTTACTGAATTGATTCTCTGCTATCCTTACCTTTGACTGCTGTGACCAAAAAGAAACACTATTTCTTAAAAATATCACTTTTTAAAATACCAAATTATTTGTCACAAGTAAATGATGAATGAGAGAGAATACATTATTAGAAGTAGCCATACACATGACAGTTTCATTGAGCAGTGGTTTGTAGTTCTCCTTGAAGAGGTCCTTCACATCCCTTGTAAGTTGGATTCCTAGGTATTTTATTCTCTTTGAAGCAATTGTGAATGGGAGTTCACTCATGATTTGGCTCTCTGTTTGTCTGTGATTGGTGTACAAGAATGCTTGTGATTTTTGTACATTGATTTTGTATCCTGAGACTTTGCTGAAGTTGCTAATCAGCTTAAGGAGATTTTGGGCTGAGACAATGGGATTTTCTAGATATACAATCATGTCATCTGCAAACAGGGACAGTTTGACTTCCTCTTTTCCTAATGGAATACCCTTTATTTCCTTCTCCTGCCTGATTGCTCTGGCCAGAACTTCCAGCACTATGTTGAATAGGAGCGGTGAGAGAGGGCATCCCTGTCTTGTGCCAGTTTTCAGAGGGAATGCTTCCAGTTTTTGCCCATTCAGTATGATATTGGCTGTGGGTTTGTCGTAGATAGCTCTTATTATTTTGAGATACGTCCCATCAATACCTAATTTATTGAGAGTTTTTAGCATGAAGGGTTGTTGAATTTTGTCAAAAGCCTTTTCTGCATCTATTGAGATAATCATGTGGTTTTTGTCTTTGGTTCTGTTTATATGCTGGATTACATTTATTGATTTGCGTATGTTGAACCAGCCTTGCATCCCAGGGATGAAGCCCACTTGATCATGGTGGATAAGCTTTTTGATGTGCTGCTGGATTCGGTTTGCCAGTATTTTATTGAGGATTTTTGCATCAATGTTCATCAAGGATATTGGTCTAAAATTCTCTTTTTTGGTTGTGTCTCTGCCTGGCTTTGGTATCAGGATGATGCTGGCTTCATAAAATGTGTTAGGGAGGATTCCCTCTTTTTCTATCGATTGGAATAGTTTCAGAAGGAATGGTACCAGTTCCTCCTTGTACCTCTGGTAGAATTCAGCTGTGAATCCATCAGGTCCTGGACTCTTTTTGGTTGGTAAGCTATTGATTATTGCCACAATTTCAGAACCTGTTATTGGTCTATTCAGAGATTCGACTTCTTCCTGATTTAGTCTTGGGAGGGTGTATTTGTCGAGGAATTTATCCATTTCTTCTAGATTTTCTAGTTTATTTGCATAGAGGTGTTTGTAGTATTCTCTGATGGTAGATTGTATTTCTGTGGGATCGGTGGTGATATCCCCTTTTTCGTTTTTTATTGCATCTATTTGATTCTTCTCTCTTTTCTTCTTTATTAGTCTTGCTAGCGGTCTATCAATTTTGTTGATCTTCTCAAAAAACCAGCTCCTGGATTCATTAATTTTTTGAAGGGTTTTTTGTGTCTCTATTTCCTTCAGTTCTGCTCTGATTTTAGTTATTTCTAGCCTTCTGCTAGCTTTTGAATGTGTTTGCTCTTGCTTTTCTAGTTCTTTTAATTGTGATGTTAGGGTGTCAATTTTGGATCTTTCCTGTTTTCTCTTGTGGGCATTTAGTGCTATAAATTTCCCTCTACACACTGCTTTGAATGTGTCCCAGAGATTCTGGTAGGGACAGTTATGCACACACAGATATCCTTTAAATTTAAAAGTACAACACATTATTTAAATAATTTGTAGCTATAAATATGGTTCACAAAATAAAACCATATGTAGGAGTGGGTGTGCTGGATCATTCCATTGTCAATTTCATAGAGCTGGAAACTATGTGATTCAGAATTCCCTTCCCTATATGGTTCCAGGTTAGAGTTGGACACAAGAGGAAGCTGTATCAGATATGAGATGCAAAAAAATGAAGTAATGATGTCTAAGTCTGCTATAACAAAATATCATGGACTGGATGCCTCATAAACAATAGAAATTTGTTTCTCACATTCTGGAAGCTTGGAAGTCCATGATCAAGGTACCAGCAGATCTGATATCTGGTGAAGACCTGCCTTTTCATAGATGGTCATCTTCTCCTTGTTTATTCACATGACAGAAGGGGTGAGGGGTCTCTCTGGGGCTTCTTTTATGGCACTGCTCCCATGCATGAGGGCTCTACCCTCATGGCCTAATCACATCCCAAAGACCCCACCTCCTAGTACCATCACCTTGAGTTTTGGAATTTCACCATATGAATTTGAGGGGGATGCATGTATTATCTATTGCAAATAGCCATTATGCTCTGAAAGACCTCAAGGTCTTCATACTATAACGGACAGACACAGAGGCACACACCTGGATCCAGTGTGCCATCTCTTTCCTCCACTTTGTATCCAGCTTTTTCTTCCCAACTGGTGGCCAGGCTGAAGAACAGCAGCCTCAGCCCTCCCCGAGATGCTTATCTGTTCACCTCAGAGGTATTAACCGCACAGACACCAGAGCTATCAATATCCCAGTGTCCCCATGGCTGCACCCATTCCGCAACTTGTTTGTCAGATATCTTGAAAGGTCCTACTTGTCCACCTGTGCCAGTGATCTTCTAGCTCCCTCACCTAGAACTTTGCTTTTTTAGCTCCCCCAACAATTGAATAATGAATCTTTTACCACACATCACCTGTAGTGCTTCTGCTTCCCTAACTGGACTCGACTGATACAATAGATTTTTGACGTCAAACATTTATTATCTCTCTTCTCCAGTTGCATGAAATTAGATATCGATACCTATTGATAACAGTAATGTTATCTTAATTTTAAAAGATTTGTGGAATAAAATGTGCTATTCTTTTACAAAGAGAACAACTGCATTTATATTCAGATATTATGTAACTTCTAGAGAACCTTCATAATGTTTTATATTAGTAATATCATAAGCAAATCAACACCAAGGTAATTCTAATTATTTATATAACAATATCAGGATATTATTTGAAACTTTTTATTTTCATTTTTTAAATATTTGTTATTGTTTAATATATATTAATATAACTGATATCAGGAGAAAAGAGCATGTTTTATCTCTTTCTCCTTTTAATGTCTCACTACATAAAATTATGTCCAAAAACATAAAGAAGTGTTTAAGGAATCAGAGATGATTTGACCTAAAAGAAGCTCAAAAGCTAATTCCCCATACCTTTGTTCCTATTCTTGTGATTTCACTTAATCATTTTACATAGATACATATTATTGACTAGGCTGTGAGTTTGAGAGCAAATTTTCTTGAGAACAAGAATTGCATCCTATCGACATTGGAATACCCAGTGACTAGCATAGTATCTGACACAAGTTGGCATAACATTTTTGAATAAATGAATGAATGAAATATTTGGCCACCCCTGCCTTCTGCCAGGTACCCTTTTCTACTTACTATAGTTGCATAACAAATTATTCTAAAACTAATTGGTTAAAAGCAAAAAGTCATTTAGTATATCTCATTGCTTCTGTGGTTCAGAAATTAATGAGCAGCTGAGCCAGCTGGTTGGCTCTGGCTTAGTGTTTCTCATGGTGTTATAAACAGATGGTAGCAGAGGCTGGGGTCATCTCAAAAGTTTCTTCATTCCTTTGTCTGGTGCAGTGTTAGGAATACTCAAACAGCTGGGACTAGAACACTCGGGGCTCCTTGCACATCTGCTCTCTGTGTCTTCATAGTGTCTCCATATGATCTCCATAACATGGTGGCTTCAGTTGTAGCCAGACTTCTTGAGGATGTCTCAAGACTCCCAATGTCTCTAACAGAGAAGCAAGGGGATGCTGTATTGCCTTTAATGATCCAGCTTAGAAGTCATGTGGTATGGTGCCATTTTCACCCCTTTCTATTCACTAGTGAGTGACTAAGGCCAATCTACATTCAAGGCAAGGAGAATTAAGCTCTTCCTTGTATGGGAGGAGTATCAAAGAACTTGCAGGCAGGCTTTAAAGCTTCCACATTCCTTATACAAATTCACACAAATGTTTGATGCTTTCTTAAGTTACACCACTCAGCAGTTTTGACACTCTACTAAAAATACAAAAAAAAAAAAAAAAAAATTAGCCAGGAGTGGTGGCGTGCACCTGTAGTCCCTGCTACTTGGGAGGTTGAGGCAGAAGAATTGCTTGAACTTGGGTGACAGGGGGAGGCTCCATCTCAACAAAAGAAGAAAGAAAGGGTCTATGTTTTCTTAACAATAGCTTCCTAATATATTTATAAGCTCAGAAAATGGTTATCATGAATGTAACAGTGGATTTCACTTGCATCAGGTTCTAACTTTCCCTTTAGACCACCAATATCCCTCTAAATGTCAAAGCTCTAACTTCTGTTTTGAGGGTGTTATAACACCCAGGGCCATCTATAAGTGGAGTTTCCACAAGGGGCAGTTTACATGGGGCTCATCAAAGTTGTAAAGCACAGACACTTCTGCTGGACGGTTCATGAGAGTAATGCAGATTTCTATTAAAAAAAAAAAAAAAAGCCTTCACCAGAGAGTAAAGAGGATATTCCAGCAAGCTTGGGAGCTTATTCCAATGGTTAAGGGTAACTATCAGTCATTGGCTCCCGTCTGCATGATTCCTCAAATTTGGCAACATATACTATGTTGGATTGTCTCTCAAAACTTACTTCCTATTTTTTATGTGGTCCTTCCCTGTGTCGTCTCTGCTTAGGCCCAATGGACTTTCCATCTCATGCACATGAGCTCCTGAATATGCCTAGAAATTAAATTCCCACAGAGTGAAATAATACGACTCCAACATTGGAATAATCCAACATTCTCTTTTCTGTCTGTTTTTGTAGCATAAACTCTATGCCCTTCTTATTTCAGTAGACTTTACTTTTGATAGCCAAGGGGCTTTTCATTCAATAAACAAATATATATTAATCGCCTTTTATATGCCACACACCATTTTACATACTTAGGATATATCAAATGAGCAAAACAAATAAATGTCTCTGCCCTTGTAACCCTACAATGAACATAACAAATGCATTATATAATGAGAAGTGCTGTGGATAAAATATAAAACAGAGCAGAGAAAGGCTCATCAGAGCAGAAAAGGGGAAGGCAGGTTGCATACCAAAAGCTTTGCTTTCGCCATCACTTTTTTTTTTTTTTTTGATATATGCTTTAAGACAAGGATATTTCAGAAGTACAAAACTAAACTTCTTTTTCACTCCCGCAACTCCCCTAATGTTCCTCAAGGCAATGTATTATCTCTGCCTGCTAAAGGCAAAGCTGTTTTGCAGAAGTGTGGAAAAGAAAGGCACACAAATTAATATTTTAGAATGCTCTCTCACTATATCAATATTAGAGACTACATATTCCAGAGACAAGAATCTTCTTACAAGTATTAAATTCCTCACTCATTCTTACTAAGATATAACTATTATTTTTAAATAGCTCTCTTCAAGGAAGAGAGAAAAACCATAAAATATGCATGACCAAAAATATGCATGATTACCAATCCTCTGGAAATGAAAAAAATGCCTTTTAATAAGCTGACTACCTGTTCCTATCAACCCAAACACTTAACATTGCAAGAATGCATCACATAATGCCATCAACATAAATAACACCCTGTAGGAAAGATCTGAAATCTGCCTTGAACTTCTATAATAAAATCATTCTGAAAAATAAGCAAAATAAAAATAAAAACACAGAAAAACTTGAGCAATATAAGAAATCAAAGATTAATTTTTAAGTTTAGCACTTTCTTTAGAGATTATTGTAAGCTACAATGTTGGGACTAAAAAAAAGTATTGAAATAATTAAACATTTTTCCCTTATTTTCATACCCCACCCTATTTATATGTTGTAAGTCTTTGTCTTAGACACATGGAGTGATAGAAAAGTATAAAGAATCTGAAGTCAAAGGTACTTGCTGTGTTTTTTAAAAAATCCATAGTCTTTTGACAAGATAAAATTAAGAGAGAGAGAGAGAGAGAGAGAGACAAAGTGTGTGTGTGTGTGTGTGTGTGTGTGTGTATTGTGCCTATGTGTGTCTGTGTGTCTGTGGTTGGGCAAAGAAAGGCTTTTGGAGACAAAGAAAAATGATAGATTACTCCTGATGGGAAAAAGAAGAGAGATCAGTGGGTGGTGTTGTGAGAGTAAAATTTTTGACGATATATGATAACAGCCCAGAAAGCAGAAAGAATGGCTGTAGGATGCACGCTGGAACCAGATTTAAAGGAAAAGGTCTCAATATCATCAAAAATGTTATGCCATCAATGTAGAGTGTGTCAAAACATATGACAAAGCAGGTTTAAAGAATGACAAAGAAACTCATACACATATAGGCAATGAAAAACAGATAAAAAAATTCTAGAATAAAATTGCTAAATTACAAAACCATTGCCCACAATGAAGGTCAAGTAGTCTTTCTCCTTTTCCTTACTTACAAATTTTTATTACTTTTTTCCACAGGTTGAAGTTGTAGACCCATTCATACTAAGGGACCAGCTACAGGATGATATACAATGGGCAGGTCCGCAGAAAGTATCTAATTAAAAATATCTAGATGGATACCTGGAATCATTGACACAATCCTAGGAGCAGGAGGAAAGGAAAATCCAAATGACTACAGTTAATTTTTCCACCAGCCAAGCAGGATGGGAATTTGGACATAGACTTGGCAAAGAATAATAATAAATAAATGTCATGTTTTTGCACAACATAACATGATATCTAGAATTTATTCTCAATAACAAATAGCACATTTGCCAAAAGTTCATAAGAAAAACACAAGAACCCAAAAGAAAATCAACATAAATGATCTATCCTTTGTCTCTCTTAAAAATAGCTATACTTACTATAGGTTGTGGTGGTTACAGTAATAGCATGGATAGAATGGGAATGAATTGAAGAAAGCATCATAATATGATAAAAAGCTGTCAGCTTATTGAGATTGTGAAATGTTTGCATCTTTAATTTTGGCTTAAGAAATCATAGAGCCTGGCCCTATGATAGTAGAGAGCAATAGGCTGTTATGCACTGTTCATGTTTCCACTGACAAAATCAGCTTGATGCCCCTCTATCTGAATCTGAAGTCAACGAGGGAACAGAGCCACAAATGATGTCCTGGTATGATAACAGCAAACTGTTACTCTGGTCTCTTGCCCCATTTCATCCTGTAGTGTTAATGGGCAGGTTCAGAACTTCTTTCGCTCCTTTCCTACTTGCTCAACTATGAAACCTTAGCAAATCACTTTTCTCTCCAAGCAGAGCGTATCCACCTATGAAGTGACAGATCAGATTCCAGCCTCTTTCCAGCTCTCACAGTCTATGCTTCAACATACCTACCCACCAAGCTCTTTATTAAAATATGGCTAGCCAGCATTCGAAAACTGGACTGCTGATGATTGCAACCAAAACCTAAGGCAATACTGATAAATGTCCATTTTTTAAAAGAATTACTTAATTACCAACATAATTTAATCATTTTAAATTATTCAAAATGCGATTATATCCAAGTGCCCAAAATCATACCTTTGTAGAAACCAAAGGTTGGTTGCAAAAAGAAAATTGTGCCAACAGTCTCAGAAAAAATTTGCTAGATTCAAAGGGAAGAGTGTTTCAAACAAACACACCACACGACAAACCTGAAAACTCATTTAAAGCCAAATACATCAACTAAATAAGCGGTTTAAAAAAAAAAAGGAAAAAAAGAAACATTTGGATGCCAGGAAATTCCAAATCAACAGGTAAACAGGTAAACAGGGCGAACGACATTGTCTCCATCTAGCCTGACTTGAATCCCTCTTTTACAAGTCCCCTGTGTTGTACACACATCCTTGTATTCTGGATACCTTGTTTACAACAGGCACAGACTTCTGTAGGGAGCACTTATATTTTTTCCCAATATTTCATTTGCAGTAAATAAAAGTTCTCTTCCATTGGGGTTGAAAGGCAACAGATGAAACAGCCTGCTCACCTTTCAATATTCCTGACTGCAAAGGATCTTCTGTAAGCATTAAAAGAAAAGCCTTCCTGGAATTCAGTAGAAAATAAACAATGAAGCTCATATTTATTTTGCAACTCCTGGAGAGTTTCCAAGAACTTGGTAATCTCAGTCATTAAAGAAACTGCTGGCCTATGGGGCCAGGCCTCAGGAGTGCAGATCTTCCTCGAAGAAACGTGAGATTAAATGATAGCTCTCCATAGACAGAGGAGCTTAAAAAACAAAACACAAAACCCTATCAGTACTCACATTGACTCTCGGGGTATATTTTCAATGTAGTGTGCAGTTTAGCTACCTGACTGCCACTGATGTCAATGGTGGCTGCAGAGTTAAATCCTGATCTGCCACTTTGGATAGGGACCCTACCACTTTCTTCTCTTGCTACCACAGAGTTCATTTGGTTGCTGATAAGAGGAAAAAGAATAAAAGAAATCATTTGGCTTGTAGCATCAGGCATCAGTACATTCAGCTAGTGTTCATTTGAAAACTTTGAGAAGTCAGTTGTCTGCAAATTTTGCCAAGACCAAACTACACATAAGGTGATAGTCATAATAAATATCATGATTTAATCATTACGTAATTCATATATGGATCTAAACATCAAACTGTACCCAAAAAATATGTTTATATTAATCTAAATTATTTATTTCAGTGCTTTTCATTAATCCTTCTAGGGTTCTTTGCTTCTTATATGTCTACTAAGAGCAGTAAAGTCTTTTCCCAGAAAGAGGTACATATATTCAAATTTGTTAACAAAATTACACAGGGTTTGCAGAGTCCCTGATGCCCACTCATGGATATGACCCCCAGTTCAAGAATCCCTAATCTAGCAGATGCACCTAAATACCATAAACCACTCTCTGTGTTTGCTGTATAGGAGCATTAAAAGGAAAGTTTAGGTATTTGAAGAAATGGTTCCAAATAAAGCTACGGTGCTTTTCATTGCTATTGCTTTATTCATTTAATGAAGAGAACCTCTCAGTATTACCATGTTGCCTATGTTGTGGTATATGATACATACGTGAAACATGGCCATTCTAATGAGTACTCTGACAGTGAATTCAGTAATAACAACCAGCAACCAGTTAGCAACTATTTGTTATATTCAGTTAACTCAGAAAGGCTGTCTGTTCTGCATACCTTATATTTGGTGAAGCTAATTCATATTTGTGAGGAGCTCACTGCCAAAATCACTCTCAAGATTTTAATCTCTTAGGAAATAGTAAGGAAGCTGTACTTCCCTCAACCTTTCTAGTAACAAACAAGTCCCTGAAATGACAATAGCAGTTACTCACACACTTCTCAGCTTGTATACTATGGTATGTCAAAGGCAAGCTTTTAATACCTCATTAACATTTGCCTTTGACTGAATTCCTACCATGTTCAGGGTACTCCATGGAGATAGAAATGGAAGTAGAAAACTTGATTTCTTCCTCAAGGGTCTTTACAATCAGGTAAGCAGATAAAAGAGAGACGGACAGGGCCAGTAGAAATATAAATACACATCAACAAATGTATAAATGCAGTCATTTCACAATCTACTACCACCATACAGAGTATTGTTACACAAAGGTTAAGAAATGGAATTGAGAATCATGACAGGAAAAACGATACCATAATGAACAAGTATCAAGAGCTTTGAAGAGAGTAAGAGACATGATTCGGAGAGAAGCAACTTTGAAACAATTTCATTTAAACTTTTATCTGAAATTCCTCAAAGATAGAGAAGTTTTTAAGTGATTGGGCAATGTATATTTGAATAAAAATGAAAACATCGTCGAGGATGCCACTAGAAATTAGGACATTTAGAATCTATCAACTATAAAGGGTCGTATATCTGAACAGGAATTGTCCTGTCCAGGTATGATTTTTTGGATGCTGTTCTGTCCACACTGAGCACTCACATATTGAGAGAAAGTACTGGCTAGGTCTATTAGGTCAAACACCTCTACTGAAGTCAGAAAGTATTTTTACTTGAGACTTTGTATAATCAACTAAATAATTAGTAAATCAGAACTTAGTCCACATTGTTGATTATATTCATCAGTTTATTTTAATATATGTAAGTACTAGGAAGGGAAGGCCGTGATCTCTGGCTAGGGCTCCACGCCTGGGCCTGTGCCCACAGACCTAGGTGAGGACAGGCATTTCTGCTTTCCCGCCCAAATGTTGCATTTCCCAAAACCACCCTGACCTGCCACAGCCCTGTCCTGTGCCTATAAAACCCCCCTTTGAGCCCCTAGCAGGCAGGCACACAAGCAGCTGGACATCAAGGGGAGCACATCAGCAGAAGAAGACACAAGCAGCTGGACGTCGAGAGGAACGCACTAGCCTAAGAACTCAGTGGAAGACACCAGCAAGCTTGCAGGCCATCGACTGGTGGAATGACACAGAGTTTGGCCATGGCAGTCAGAGGAGAGCTCAGGCCGCTCAACTGACCGACTCCATGGAAAAACCACCTTCCCACTCCATCTCCCTTCTGGCTCCCCATTCTGCTGAAGAGCTACTTTCACTGAATTAAACCTTGCACTCATTCTCCAAGCCCACGTGTGATCCAATTCTTCCGGTACAACAAGGCAAGAAACCCCGGGATACAGAAAGCCCTCTGTTTTAGCCATAAGGCAGGGAGTCTAATTGAGCTAACACAAGCTGCCTACCAATGGCTAAACTGAAAGAGCATACTTCCGCCCCTGTGCTACCTCCTGCTCTGAATGTGGGTCACTTTATTTGCCCCTAAAGTCCACCAAAAGACCAAGGGAAGCCTGTCCAAAATCATGATCTGTGGTCCCAGGGAAGACATTCTGCGTGATAGAAGTGAGCTTCCTGCCAAGCAGCTGGGATTCTTTCTTCATTCTTATGACAGTCAGGGCTGCATCCTCAGTGAGTAATAACCACTATGTAAATAAAGGTACTTCGAAGCAAAGAGTTTAAAATCTAGATAGCTAGATGTTCTCAATAGAAGTACTTACAGTAAGGAAGTCATTTTTCATTACTAAACCCTATGTGTAATAGGTTCTTTGCTATGCAGGAAACTTAATTCTTGGCTCTAAAAAGAATCTTAATAACAGCCCAAATGATATCAACACCAAAGGTATGTATTAATAATGTCATTACATGAAGCAGATGAGTAAATTACAGTTAGGCAATCTCCCAAATATTATTATGAAACACCCATAATGATTTTCCAAAGGTAATTGATTTTTCTTTTTACTAATAGTCATAAAATGTTTCATGGTACTTCAGATTTATATTATAAAAATGAAGTAATATCTCTATTACTGATTAAGAAGCAATGTACAGTTAATTCTCTTTTTAGGAATTTGCCCTGTCTGGTCTTTATCCAACAGAAGTAAAACATACAGAAATTTGACATATCAAATTCATTCATCAGAATATAAATTGCCTCATAAATGGTCTCACTGATCTTTTGATTGGCAGATAGTACCATGCAAGGAGGGCAGAATTGGTGATCATCAAATGTCAGGAAATTGAATGATATTTGAAAAAGACTAGATTCTTTAATTTTATTAAATTCCCAGAAGGTAGAGACCATATCTTATTCATCTCCTAAAAAACCCATTCCTGTGCTTTGTCCCTTAAATATTTGAGTTTTCTTCTCAAGGGAGACGAATGAGACTAATCAGTTTTTAGACCACATTTCCAATGAAAGTAGTGTCACTGCAGCCCAAGGAAGAAATGAAGCCTGCTATCCATTGTAAAATAAATATAATCAGAGAGTTATTAAAGTGATCATTTATAATAATAATGATGAAACATCTGCCACATGAGTCAAGATTTATTTGGATGTAGATAAATTAGAGTCATAGAACAGTCTGAAACAAGAAAGAGAGGGTATAATGGATAATCTACTGATCATTAACAGAAACAAAATGTTAGGTTTTCACCTTGATCCAAATTTACTATCATTTTTCCCATTGGAATTAGAGGATTAAGAATTATTAAAACCTAATGATAATTTTTATCCTTCTTTGACTTGTGTTTTCATACTCATTTCCTGGGGGAGTATTGACTAAAGCTAATTGGCAAGTACTTTGATGAAAGACAAATCCTTTACAAACCCTAGTATCTATAAAAATCAACAAGTTTGCTGTTAAGAATATAGTTTGCTGAGCTCCACCTTCACAGTTTCTAATTTGGTTGTCTAAAGGTGCAGGTCTAGAAAATTTTTAAAGCAATTCCCTCTAAATAGGTGTTTGTATCAAACACACTGAGAAACATGTCACAGAAAACAGCTCTTATATATTGGCTATGTGTAAATACAGAACTTTTTATTATATATTTTTAATTGACAAATACAACTGTATAGGACTTAATGCAAGTAAATGCAATAGTCACTTTTAAAGATCTCCTAGGCTTAGACTGTCTCCCAACCTTCATAAACTCCTCAATAAGGAGAGAATAAACAAATTCCAATCTATGGAAACATCAACATACAATTCTATTTCTTTACCTTCATGAAAAAGTTCCATTTTGAATTTTCCCTAATAGATATAGTACTCAAAGGTGACAATATGATTGATGTCATCATGAAAACAAACACCTAAAAAGAAGTTGTAGCCATACACATATAGACATCATGTTGCTTTAAGAAACCTTTTCATCATTCTGCACCTATTCCCAATAAGAGAGAAGATATGATTTGAAGGGAAAAAATAAGTGGAGCCATAGGTTTTTCTTTTTAAATCTAGGATTAGAATTTCCCCATGACATATATCACCCACATTCTTTTTAATAGAGTATAACAAGCATTAAAAGAAAAAGAATTGTTTCATTTAAGTTAGCATAAAATAGTAGGCAATAATAGCCTTGAAAGACTCAAAATAAAGGCAATAACAATCTAGATGGACCGCCAAAGAATAAGAGAGCTATAAATAAAATTTGTACAGTGTATCTTATTATGCATGGACCTTATTCGATTCTCACAATAATTCTGTGAGGATAGAAATATTTGTATTTTATCCTTTTACAAAAACTGTAGTTCACAGAGATTGGGGGCTTTGCTCATTTGCACATAATTAGTAAATAGAAGAACAGAAAACTGAATCTACATTTTCTAGCTTCAAATTTTACAGCAAAATCCCAATTCCAGGTCTTGAAATTTCCAAAATTTCTAAAGCAATTTTTCTTAAGTACAGTATGGATGTATTTCACGAGTGATTTGTAATTTATTTATTTATTTATTTATTTATTTATTTAAGACAGGCCCCTCAGCTTCCCAAGTAGCCAAGGGCTACAAGGCACATGCCACTGTGCTCAGATAATTTTTTTAAGTTTTTTGTACAGATGGAGTCTTGCTATGCTGACCAGGCTGGTCTCCAACTTCTGGCCTCACCTTGGCTTCCCAAAGTGCTGGGATTACAGGCATGAGCCTCAGTATTACACACCTGGCCTCAATAATTTACTTTTTAAGTTAATTATGTAAGATTAAATGTTTTCTCATTTATAAGGGTAGATTTCATTGCATACATGGTATGTTTTCATTATTGGTAGAAGAAATGCGGACATGCAGGTAGAGTGCAGGGAATTGCAGACATCCCAGAGCAAACATCCTAATATGTCACTATAAGGTAGAGAACAGATGCCCAAATATAACCTGCCTCAGATGTCCAATTAATGTTTAGACTTCAGCACTTATAAAATTACCATAAAAATAGCTCAAAGTTCTAACTTTTGATACAAGGAATAACTGATTAAAATAATAATAATAGTAATAAGCCTAGTAAAATAGAAATAGGAGGTCTTGCCTCATTTTAGGTTAGCTTCTGTCTTTAAAATCTTGGGCATGACCCTGGCAGCATTTCAAAATTTCTTCTCCTACATTTCCCATAAAACACTAGAGCATCTAGAAGAATGTTTGCCACATAGTAAGTGGTCATTAAATATGGGTTAAATTCTTGAGAGAAAGATTTCATGGACATCTTAAGGGATAGAAATAGGAGAAAGAAGATATGGGTGTTGTTATCTTCAATTTATGTATAAAGATGCTGAGGCTTGAGGAATTAAGGTCACATAGCTTTAAGGCATGGAGTAGGAATCTGAATCCACACCAGTGCCACACACTGGAGTCCACACTCTTAACCACGGCATCATATCATCTTTTTGTTTCTTCTTCTTTTGCTCTCTGAATTCTTTAAACTGACATAATGCCCCCTAAGGGAAAATATGAGGGATAGCTCTAAAAGATTTCAAGTGGCTTTCAAAGGACAGAGTCTAGTGAGAAAATTACAGAATGTTACAAAGAACCTCAGATATCATCCAGTCTTATCCCAAGAACATTCATTTTGGAGCCATTATATAAAAGAGCAAATATTCTTCAATAAGTTAATCTTCATGTTCAATATCCTAGACAAGTCCATGGCTGCACTGGAATCCAGAACTCAGGTCTCCTGATGATTTAGTTCAAATCACTATCCTCTGCTCTTCATGGACCTTGATTTACATACTAGCAGCCATGGATCCAGTGTGGTGCTTAGGTGTGTATCAAGGACCTTCACGTTTCTAACCCCATCTTTAGTTGCTCCTACTGGCAGTGGTGTTGGCGGATGTGCTTACAATACAAAATCATAATCCCTGTCTCCAGATTGTGAGGGATTCCTAAAAATATTAATATCTGTCTCTCTATTTCTAATAATCAAGACAAGTGTTGATCATTTTCTCCCAGAATATGCCTAGGAAACTGTTCTCAGCTTTCGTCCTGTTAAGGAGAAAGCAGAGACATCAACCCCTGACTCCTTCACCATACCTAACTGTCCTTCTTCCCACAATATCCTAGGACCAAGCTACATGGGCATTCCACGAAGCCAAAATTATTAAGACATGTTCTCAGTTTTCTCCATCCCTGGCTCATTGTAGAATTTTATGATGATGTCTCTCAGGGGTAGTTCTTATATACTCATGAAAGCCAAATGAATATAGAAAATTATCTTCTCTCTCAACACAACTGATTTTCATGACTATGAACTTGAGGACTCAAAATACTACTCTGTATATCAAGAACTGAATATGAACTTTACTTGTCATCCCACTAATACAATCCCAATCAGCCCCCAAGTTGAACAGATGCCTCTGGGAGATCAGGAACAAATAAATTTTTAAAAGCAAATGCAAATTTATGTATTTCAGAAATAGTAACTTTTTATGACAAGAAATTAGCTTAAATTTCAGGCTATAGTCAGTCACTATGAGGAGCAATCACGCCTCACTCCAAACTTCATGCAGCTTGCTCTAAAAAGCCATGAACTGACTCCATAGCTGTTTCCTGTGACTAAGAATTTATGTGTAAATTTAGAGATGAGCTAGACAATTCCTTGCTTCCTGACCTCATTGGCCCCTCAGCTAAGGAGGATGGAATCCTTACTTTGTACCTTTGCCAAATCTCTTAGACCTGAAGAAGGCTTTTACATCTGGGTCCCAGAAATGAATAATCTGCAGAAAACCTAATTTTACTCTTCAGCTCTTCAGATGAAATATAAAATTTCTACTCTTACTCTGCAAAACATAAAGATATGTAAGTCTCTTTATAAAAAATCTCCATTACCCTGACTTTTTTTTTGTTTTTGTTTTTGTATTATTTTGTATTGTTTTGTTTTGTTTTGTGTTAAATGGAGTTTCACTCTTGTTACCCAGGCTGGAGTGCAATGGCACAATCTCGGCTCACTGCAACTTCCGCCTCCTGGATTCAAGCAATTCTCCTGCCTCAGCCTCCCAAGTAGCTTAGATTACAGGCACAAGCCACCATGCCCAGCTAAATTTTTTGTATTTAGTAGAGATGGGGTTTCACTGTGTTGGTCAGGCTGGTCTCGAATGCCTGACCTCAGGTGATCCACCCTCCTCGGCCTCCCAAAGTGCTGGGATTACAGGCGTGAGCCACAGTGCCCGGCCTACCCAGATTTTTTTTGCTATCCATTAGCATGTTTCAAACAGAGAAATCAGAGTTTAAATGAGTCAGAGCCCTCAAAATTTCCATCATTTGATTTTTTAAAAAAACTGCCACATTTTGTTTTGTTACAAAAAGAGGAGTAAGTAGGATTTCCCATGTGTTTTATATGAAAGAGAGCAGGTTAAAGATTCCATTTTGCCTACTCTTTCCTTTGAGAGTTATCATGGTAGTTCCCTTTCCTTTAATAAAAATAATTTAATTTAATTTTATTTATTTATTTATTTTTGAGATGGAGTCTTGCACGGTCGCTCAGGCTAGAGTTCAGTGACGCAATCTCGGCACATTGCAAGCTCCGCCTCCCAGGTTCACGCCATTCTCCTGCCTCAGCCTCCCAAGTAGCTAGGACTACAGGCGCCCACCACCATGCCCGGCTAATTTTTCTATATTTTTAGTAGAGACGGGGTTTCACCATGTTAGCCAGGATGGTCTCCATCTCCTGACCTTGTGATCCGCCCGCCTCGGCCTCCCAAAGTGCTGGGATTACAGGCGTGAGCCACCACACCCGGCAAAAATAATTTAATTTTATAAAATAAACTTTTGAGGTAACAAATGAGCTATATGAATGTTTCCTGTATGAACATTTTTAGTGGGAAATATTTACTTAAAACTTGTATACTGAAATTCTTCCATGTTTGAGCTCAAGTTTAGAATTTCCAGTACTGACAGCTATCATTGGTCTGCTGATCTAATATTTGAGGCCTGGTGTATGTCCTTGCATTTAATGAAGATAACACTAGGCCAATTTCAACATAAATGATCCTTCATAAATTTGTAATAAACCATTTTGAAACAACCCTATTGTATTATAATATCAATATCTGCTTTGTGACTATAACATCAATATATGTTTATTATATGAAAGTCAGGACATATTGGAAAGCATATAAAAGTAAACAAATTGAAAAACTGCTGCTCTACAACATAACTTTAATATTTTGATGTATTACCTTCCAGATTACATATATAGTCTGTGTTTATATATACATAGTGTATTAGTCTGTTTTCATGTTGCTAATAAAGACATACCCAAGACTGGCTAATTTATAACATAAAAATGGTTTAATGAACTCACAGTTTCACATGTCTGGGGAGGTCTCACAATCATGGTGGAAGGTAAAAGGAACGTCTTACATGGCAGCAGGCAAGACAGAATGAGAACCAAGTGAAAGGGGTTTCCTCTTATAAAACCATCAGCTCTCGTGAAACTTATTCACTACCACAAGAACAGCATGGGGGAGACTGCCCCCATGATTCAAATATCTCCCACCAGCTTGCTCCTACAACAGATGGGAATTATGGGAGACACAATTCAATATGAGATTTGGGTGGGGACACAACCAAACCATATCACATAGTTTTTAAATAACAATAGATTATATAAATGTATTAGTTTTCGAGTGATTATAGATCACTTCCAAATGCACATGCCACCGAATCTGACAAATAAGTCTGTATTTGTTATCACCAATGCTAAACTTCCCCAGTCTTCTCTGGACTTTTATGACACTGCACAGTTGGAAGAAAAAAGGTGATTTGCTTTAGAGAAGGCACAAGCATAAATCCGAGGCTAAAATGAGCTGGGAAACAGCCTCTACCTAGAATGGGTGACCAAGCACCAGACAGTTGGAAGACATTGACAATTGGGATATGTACAAATTAGATTTTGAAGATTTTTTTCTTTACATTCAGAATGTGCATTCCACATCATTCTCGTCTTTGGAATTGAATTATAATTATTCTATTGGATCTCTGTACTTTCAAACAAGAAGGCTCAAAGTGGAATGAATGGGGTTCATCTATTCAGACTACGTATCATTTTGTAATCTTATTTTTTCTAGTTAATATTTTGTGACAGCCTTTGTCAATAAGCATAATACTATTTTATAAAGTTGCATAGCATATATGTAAATATATCAATAATTATTTTGACATATTTTAAGTTGTTTCTAATTTTCATAAAATACAATTTTATATACAAAACTGTATAATATTTTAATAATTCTGTTAGAGTGACTTCTTAGAAGTATAATTTATGTGCCAATGGTAATACACTTATTTAGTGTTTTGGTATCTATCTCCAGAAAAATTGTATGTTCCTATAAAGTTTCCCACACCGACACCAGTACTAATTATCCTCAATTTTGTTTTTAATTTGTTTGTAGGATTGGAAAACAACAAAAGTGATAGATATTTTTAAATCTCATTGATTGATAGTGACAGAGGACATCTTATCATAAGTTCACTGATCAAAAATGTATCATTGACATTAGGATGCTCTGAAGAGGCCAGTTATTCTCATTGCAAATCCAGGAATAATCTTATTGATTGCTTAAATTATTTAAGTGAACACCTGATTAAAATAACTTAGAAAATATACCAAAGAGCACAATAAAATCGAATAGAATGCTAACCCTTCCAGATGAATAGTTCTATATTAAGTGAATGCTTCTTTTATATATACTAAATCAATTTTACCAGAATGATAAAGACCCTTTAAATGAATGTCTATGAAGAATAAATAGTATAATAATCAGTTTCAAAGTAGATTCCCTTGAAGGTCAGATAACTTTACTTTGAAAAGAACCTACTTTTTTACAGGGGCACAAAATAAATGCTTTCAATATATCGCTTTAGCAAATGGTTCTACTTTATAGTTTTACAAAGTCCACTATTTTTTTAACATGGCCATTACACAGAAGTAAATACTTTTCTAATAGTTTTATCTATAAAAATAATCCATCTGATTTTCTCTTTTCTAGAAATTTTAAGCCCTCATCTGGGTATGGCACAGTTGAGGACCACATATTTTGACAATACTGTCTATATATGATGTCATCTCCCCAAATATATCATTATTTCAAGAAGCGAAAACATTATGCTTCTCTTTCAAAGGCTTATTATTTGTTCTATTTTTCATTTTCAGAAGAAATGATAGTACTACATGGAACATATACATTTTCTAGGAATTATAACACACAATTTTTAACAATTGCAGCTGTCTCATAATATTGATATTATTTAGGATTCTATTCTTGACCCTCTGTTTCTTTCACTCCATAGTGACCTTACTTAAATTCTACTCAGTGCAAGCTCAACATGTTCAAAATGAACGCATTATCTCGTTACAACTACCACCCCACAACACACACACATACAAATCTGCTCTTCTTCCAATATTTGTTGAACAGTTGCCCTGTTACAAACAAGAAAGTCATTCTAGACTTTCTTTTTAACTTCCAACATCAAATCAGTCACCAAGTCCTATTGATTCCACTCCCCAAATAGCTCCCTCATTCCTATTGACACACCCTTAATTTAGGTCTTAATTATTATTATGACATTCTAAGTTTTTTTTCTCTGCTTCTAACCTTATCTGAACTTTAGCCATCCCCTAATCAATTGTCCTTAAGGCTATCAGAAGAATCATCCTAAAATGCTGATGTGATATATCGTCAACATTCTAAAAAGTCTAACTATAGATTTTCAAAACCTCTTAGCTTCACACACAAATCTCCATATATTCTGATGCCTGCCTGCTCTGCAGTTTCACCACTGACTGCTCATTGGCACATATTCTATGCAGTATGTCAGCAATTCAGAAGAGTTTGATGTGCCCTGAATTTACCTCTCTCTTCCTTTTGTCCATTTCTCTACACACCTCTCTTCCTATTCTTTATGCCTCCTGATCAGAAAATGTGTATCTTTTAAGAAAATTAAAATTCACCTTTCCCAAACAAGTCTTTCCTAAAACATGATGCTGAATTGGATAGTCTTCCATATAATTTCACAAAAAGTACCATTTTACTATGTTTTCTTAAGGGAGAGCTTCTTGATAAAAAGTCCTTTTCCTTCCACACATGTGACACCAGCACCTATCACACTGCCCAGTCAAAATAATGAATATGTAAGATAAGCAGCTCCTGTCTTACAGACATATAAACATGGACTGGATTTCCACCTGCCAAGGATGCTTTAGAAAAGGTTGAATATGGTCATATCTGTTTAGAACACATACAGTCTATTGTATATAAATTAACAAAATTAATGAAACAGCGTGAATGTATTTACTTATTGTCAGTATATCCTTGTTTGTTCGTGTTACTATAAAGGAAATCTGAAGCTGGGTAATTTATAAAGAAAAGAAGCATTTGGTCCATGGTTCTTCCATCTGTATAAGAAGCATGGCACCAGCATCTGCATCTGGTGAGGGCCTCAGGTGGCTTCCACTCATGGAGGAAGGAGAAAGAGAGCTGGTGTGCACAGTGATCACATGGCAAGAGAGGAACCAAGAGGCAGAGAAGAAAGAGAGGTGCCAGGCTCTTTTAAACAATCAGCTCTCACAGGAACTAATAGAATGAGAACTCATTCATGAGCTCCCCACCCAGGGAGAGTACTAATCTATTCATGAGAGTTCCACTCCAATGACCCAGACACCTTTCATTAGGCCCCACCTCCAACACTGGAGAACAAATATTAACGTGAAATTGGAGGAGACAATACCAAATTATAGCACAATATCAAGCAGTTTCTTGGGGGTGGACCACTCGAATCTCCCATCCATAACCTCCATTACCCTTCAAAAGCATCTTAAACTAAATATAGACCAGGTAAAAATATTATGCTTTACAGATGATATAGCTATTGGAAGTCAGTTCTCCATGGGTTTTCCATGTTTTTACACTTCTTGTGAGTAAGGGCACTGCCAATCTTTGCTCCAAACGGCCTTTCCAAGGCTGTTTGTGTAGTGAGCAGTTATAAAGATAGACACAGTGTCTTCCTGTAAAACAAAGAGATTTTTTACTGCCCAGTATAACAAATATAATGTACCCCTTTGAGACAAAGAGCTAGTTTTCTTGAAATCTATTATAAAATATCTGAGTTCCCTAAACGTGAGTTTCTTTAACTGTGATGAAACCAACCACATGTGCAGCATCTTCCCTGTCCCTTTCCCATCACCTTCATGGGGTTGAGAGACAAGGAGAAATGATACAAACATGTATTTCATGTGGCTTGCTGCACTGTGAGCAATAAAGCCCCGTCTTACACCAAGTGTTTTGTTGCTTCTTTCAGTGTCCATGAAAGAGCAGGCTAACTTGTTAGCCTGCAAGTACAATTCATTTCAGGCCCATCAGAGTTGTTAAGAATAGCTTTAAGATAAATCCTATCCTTCAAACCAGCTTGCCATTGCAAAACCCACCTTTTGAAAAAATTCTGGAAAAATTTCCATTCACAGATTACCATAGAGAACATTTAGTTAACCAGCAGTGTATTCAGCCCTAACACCCTAAACATCCAAACACAGATAATAATCATGCTAAAACTAGTTATTTTTATCAAGAATGGTAGTCTTGCTCTACTGCCCCTTTGTAAATCAAAAACCGTTCTTCTTACGCTTGACCCCATCCAAGTTATTCACATTCAGCCTAACTTGGTTCATTTCAGAAGGACTTCCTTTCTTTTGCTTTCCCAAGATTATTTATAAGAATAGGTAGCAGCCTGTGCTCTTGGAGGAGAATATAGCTGATTAGATATAAAAATGGTTAATCATATTCAGCATTTGTACCTCACACCTCCAACTCTGGCTTGATTAAAATTTTTGGAACATGCCTGCAGCATCATTTATGCCAAAAGCAAGAATTAGTACCTCTTTAGTTTCTGTAGTGCATAATAATGCCTTACCATTAGAAGGGACAGGTTGAGTGTCCCTATTCCAAAAATCTGAAATCCAAAATGTTCCAAAATCCAAAACTTTTGAAGCATGAACACAACGTTTGAAAAAAAATGCTCACTGGAGAATTTCAGATTTGTGATTGTTTTGATTAGGGATACTCACCAGTAAGTACAATGCAAATATTCCAAAATCTGAAAAAAACCCAAAACACAAAACCTTTACAGCATTTTGGATAAGAGATATTTAAACTGTATTGAATAAGTATTTGTCCAAAATAACAAGGAAAATTAAACCAAAAGACATTTTATTTCACTAAGGAGTATATAAGCTTCTTCAGGGAAATAAGTTAAGTCTTCTTTGCAAACCATTTGGCTTCCAACAGATACTGAATACTTACTGATGTGTTGATAAGCAAGCAGTCTACCACAGTGGATACCAAAACTAAGGACACATCAGAATCACTCAGGATGCTATACTTATTAAATCATAATCTCTGGAGGCAAGGCAGGGTAATCTCTAGTTTGGAAAAGCTCTCCTAGCAGAGTCTGAGATGTGATAAGAATTTGAAACAGGTTGATAGATGATTGTGACCATGAAACCTTTTGGAAATAATCATAATTATAGCCTATTTTCAGTTAGTGGCTTGATAAACAAACAAACAACAACAACAAAAAAAAAACAGATATTTCACATGGTCATGATTAGTTTCCAAAGTAAAAATTAAATTTTAGAAATATGATTCTCATATATAAATGGCCCTTCTTAATATCAGCAAAATTTGACTGATCCTAATAGTTGTGGTTTTCTCTGACACTAATTGAATGATACATAATTACTTTTATTAATGTAGTAACTCCTTTTTAAAGTTTTATTTATTAATAGCTCAATGGTATCTACATATATTTGAAAAAGTATATGTGTATATGGGTGTATATGAAAGAAAAGCGTGTCTATTCAATCTACAGATTATGCTTGTTCTACCTAGAAATTCTCTGACTATATTGAATATTTCTTCCTGCTCCTTCTCAGGTTTCTGGATACCATACTCAGAGCCAGGGCAACTTATATGGAGGATACAGCCCAACTTTAAAAATTGAGACTTTGGGCAGTTAAAAATTACCAGGACATTAACTGAAAAGTCATTATATAATAGTATAGTTTTCTTACCAAAATATCTAAGTATTCAAACTTTTTATACATTATCTTTTGATTTGTCATTATCATGCCCTCAAGATAGACACTAATCACCCTCATCTTTTAATGTGGATACTGCGATATGGAGAAGTTAAGTGATTTGCTTCAGGCTTCCGGAAGAGTTAGAATTCCAAATCTCCTGGCTGGCAGTTTCTTGTCTGATACATGAGACAGCACTGCCCCTCTAAGGCAGCTGAAGGTATATAGGAATCAAGCTTAGAGGCGGGATTTACCGTTATTTTCAGCTGAGGTTTATAAGAAGTTGAACAGTCTTTAAGCAGCTAAGAATTCAACTGCTGAGTCATTTTTTTTTTTTTTTCCATTCAAACAGTTTAACATGCCTTCCTCTCCATAAATCAGAACACAGACTTCTAATTCCAGGATGATGAAAGCCTGTTGCTTGACAGTGGGGGGTGTGTTTGATGAATATCACAAGATAATAGTACACATTTCTTACTGATGAGATCAAATGAAAGTGTAGATTTAAGAGGTAAGTGTGGTATAGAAAAAAGAAGATTAAATCACATTCAGAAGAAAACAACATTTGGGAGAAGAGGTCTAGAGACCAAAATTGCCAAAAGTTTATTGTAAGGCTATGAAAAATGAGCATAGGAAAAGCAAAAGAGGTTATTACAATATATTGAAGGTTATTGTAATGTAATTGTAACTGTAAACAGGTTATTACAATATACCATGAAGCTTACCCATTTGTAATGGGTTGAATTATGTCCCCCCAAAATCCATATGTTGAATCCCTAAGCCCAGTATTTCAGAATGTGACTATGTGTTTAGAGATAGGACCTTTAAAATGGCAATTAACTTAAAAATGAGGCTCTCGGTTGGGCCCTAATCCAGTCTGACTGGAGTTCTTATAAGAAGAGGAGCTCTGTACATACAGACAGTCTACAGGAGAATGCATGCACAGAGAGATGATTATGTGAAGAAGGAGCAGAGAGCAGTGATCTGCAAGATAAGGAGAGAGACCAGAGGAAACTCACCCTGACAACACCTTGATCTTGGACTTCGAGTCTCTAAAATTGTGAGAAAATAAGTTTCTGTTATGTAAGCCACCTAATGCATGGTATTTTCTTACGGCAGCTTTAGTAAAATGAGACACCACCGATTTTGTGGATTAATCCAGAAAGGTCAAGGAATGTGCCTAAGACCACACAATGGTACACTTGTCCTTGGTCCACTGCTGCCCTTCTGGGGCCTTTTCCTGACCCACTCACCTGAAGCACAGGGTGTCAGTGCCTTATCCATTGGCTCCTGTGATTTGCCTCTACACAGGATCACTGTCACCTATGACTGTCTGAGGCTCTGTTTCTGATTGAAGGTTCCCACTCAGCCTTTACACAGGCTAAGCACACACAGAGTGCTGGACAGTTAATGCCCAAAAAAAGGCTCTGCATACATAATGGACAGGAATTTGGTGAATACACATCCAAGCTTCCTTACTCCTTGGTCAGGATAACTCTGGGGCCTCTTTCTATGCTGTCTCCCAGAGTTCTCCAGTGAGGCTAACCTCTGATTGCTCACAGTAGTAACTGGTTTGACAACGTACCTCTTTAGGGGGCTCATTTCCTCTGCATTATATTTTCCCACTCCTCTCCCAATAATTCCTTGGATCACCTCCCAAATAAACTACTTCCACTGAAATTCTTGCTTGAGATCAGCTTCTAAACCCAAACTAAAATTCTGTCTCTATGTTCTTCTCATTTAAATCATCATTCCAGTTTATAGATTTGAGATTAGGCTACAGATTATTTGAGAAAGACCTAAAAAATTTCTAAAGCCTTTTTTAAGACAGACTAAAAAAATAAGAAAAGTGCATGCCTCCCAACTTTGTAATACTTCTACAATTTAGTTTTCAAACTGTCCACTCTGAAATCACTTACCTTTGAAGACCTTTTACTCTTGCTCTATAAATATGCTCATATGTGTCCCCTTAAAAAATTAACACTTCCTCGACTCTGGTTTCCTCTAGTTTCTGTTGAAGTTACCGAAACATTTCTGGCAAAAAAGACCCTGTAAGAACACTGCCATATCTAATGAACACTTTTCAATTATTACCTTACATAGAAGTTTTAATGCAGTCTAATTCTTAAATCTTTTATAGCATAAGCTTTATGACATCTTTTCTTACCCCAATATCAGAAAACGATTCTATATTTTCTGCTCAACGGATTAAGGTTTGATTTTTACATTTAGATCCTATTCTACTTGGAATTTATCATTAAAAGACCCTCATCTATATGATATATTTTATCACTCATTTCTGAAATCCTTCCACCCCAGCTTCTTTGACTCTTCTCATCAACTGACCCTTTTAGATTTCTAATCATTCATTAATGGTTGGTTTATATATTCCTCCTCTTCTGCCTACTCTGGGAATTCTCCCAGGGCCTGCCTTCTGACCAGTAATTTTTTATTACATATTCTTCATAGTATTCATATCCCCAGCTTTATATTTATACTCTTGTTTTGTATTTATGCACTTCTTACTGAACCTTAAAATCAACAAATTCGGCTGGGCGCGGTGGCTCACGCTTGTAATCCCAGCACTTTGGGAGGCCGAGGCAGGCGGATCACGAGGTCAGGAGATCAAGACCAGGATGAAACCCCGTCTCTACTAAAAATACAAAAAATTAGCCGGGCGTGGTGGCGGGCACCTGTAGTCCCAGCTACTCGGAGAGGCTGAGGCAGGAGAATGGCGTGAACCCGGGAGGCGGAGCTTGCAGTGAGCCGAGATTGCGCCACTGCACTCCAGCCTGGGCGACAGAGCGAGACTCCGTCTCAAAAAACAAACAAAAAAAATCAACAAATTCAAAAATTAATCTTATTTTTTATTCTACCAATGAAATATCCTGTTTTCCCGGTATTCTATTCTACTCTGATTAATTGTACTATCATCTATCCGACTGCCCATTTCAGGAAACCCAAGGGTAGTCCTATATTCTCTTAATTATTACCTCAACTCACATTTCAATAAATTAATCATCAAGTTCCAATAATTTTAATTCCCAAATATTTATCACATCATTGCTCCTTTCTTGGTCCCACCTACATCTTTACAGACTGGTCAATACATTTATCATATTTTACCTAGTTAATTTAGATACCTTCTGTGTACAGTACTGTACCACTGAAACCCATGCTCCCCAAGGCCCCCAGAGAGGTGTGACAGCAACAGAAATTATTACTGCTCACCATATTTCGAGGTCTTATCTCTTTTCGCATGTAGAAAAACTTCAACCTTTTCAGATCTCTTACACTTAAGTAGGACCATATGACTTCTTTGAGCAATGGTTTGTGTAGAGAAGCAATTATTTACAGGTGGAGGTGATGAAAAGTCTGTATGTGACTTTCCATTGTTTATTCCCCTGCATCATCCGCCAAAAAGATAGTGCAAACAGGTTAGCCAGGGTTTGAGTGAATATTTAGGTCTGAAGACCCTACTTCTTCCAGCCAAATTGAAGATTTGTAGGTTGTTATCTCAACTTAAAAGCCTACCATTACTGATACAATATCTAAAACAAAATTTTGACTACGTCACATGCCTAAATAAATCCTCCAATAGTTTGCTTACCATTCTTGAAATATGGTCCAATAATTTTACACGGCAAAATAAGGACTTTTATAATTTATCCTCCACTCATCTTCATCTCACGCTCAGTACTTTCACTTTATGCTCTAATAATATACTAAATGCTTATTCTTTTTGTATATTCGTATCTTCACACACTTTTTTTTTTCTGAAAGAGTCTCACTCTGTCACCCAAGCTGGAGAGCAGCGGTGTGATCATGGCTCACCGCAGCCTTGACCTCCTGGGCTCAGGTGATCTTCCCACCTCAGCCTCTGGGGTACCTAGGACTACAGGCGCCCACCAACACATCAGCTAATTTTTGTCGAGGTGAGGTTTCACCATGTTGCCCAGACTGTTTCAAGTGATGTACCAGCCTCGGCCTCCTAAAGTGCTAGGATTACAGGTGAGAGCCACTGAGCCCAGCTGTATCTTCACACTTTTGTTCCTACTTTTATCACTACCTTGAGTTCTTGTCCTTCTACTATTTAATTGGATAACTTCTACTCAAACTTTGAGACTCCATTCAGGTGTCAGCACCTCCAAGAAGGATTTCTTGAACTTCAGGCTGATTATAAACTTCTCCAGGGAATGTGTGATATTTATCTTTTTAATCCCCATCTTCTATCGCATTGCCTTTTACTTAAAAGGCACCTCAGTTGATGTTTCTTGAACTCTCTTCACAAAATAATTCCAAGACAAATAATCAAAAGGCTTAATCAAATGAAAGATTTAATCATTTTAATCAACAAGGTTTTCTCCACAAGACTAGATACATCATTTTTAATTCGCAAACGAGTTGATCATCGTTTTTAAACAAAATGAAATATAACTAATAACATAAACTTCTTTCAGTGTATTTGTGTCTCTGGTTTAACTATTTATTAAATATATATTTAGAAAGAAAAGATAACCTTTCAGGAATCTCGCTAAGCATCGAGAAAAACTCAGTCTCTTGGCTTGATAACTTGAAGAAAAAGTTATTTTCTTCAGTTTCTTTATTTGATCCCAATTTATATCTTTTCCCTCTTATACTCTATCTTCCAAACAGCAGCCAGTTATTCTTTAAAAATAATTGACAACCTCTCTCCTTGTTCAATGGCTTTCAATCTTATCAGAAAGCAGAATCCAATATCCTTATTATATTGCATCATAACACACGTTATTTTAACCTCTGACTTCATCTCTTTCATCTTTCCCTTGCTTCCTCTGATTCATCAACATCCTTTCCCTGACATCCCTCAAACATACCGAGGTTGCTGATACCTTTGTATATGCTCTTTCCTCTGCCTTAAACAATGTTAACCAAAATATCTGCATAGTTCCCTGTTTTTGTCTCTAATTTGGTCTATGCTCAAATATTAATTTACCACGTGGATGTTCTCTGACAAGCATCTATAAAATTATACCTTATTATTTTTATCTCCTTTAGACTGTTTTATTTTTCTTGATGGATCTTTTTACCTCTTTATATATGCCTATTTGTTTATTTTTGATCTTTTGACACTAGAATATAAGGTCCTTTCCCACTGTATTATGTTTATCTATGACAGGGGCTTTGTATCTTTGTTTATTACTGTATCTCCAGGGTGTAAAACAATATCTTGCATATAGTGTAAACTGAAATATATTAGCAGACAAAATACATGAATTAATTAGACAATTTTATCAAAGGTATTTTAACCTAATGGATAGGTGCACAATTACAGTAAAATAAGTTTTATAAATATCCTATATGAATAAAAGCAATAGGCTATGCTGGAAAAGAACCATAACCAATATAGTCTAACTCACAGATCTTATTACCTAATTGCTATCAACTGCATGGATGTAAAATGGGAGTTCTTCTTACTTCTTTTTTGCTTTTTCTTTTCATCTATTTTGTTTCTTGTAATCTGACAGTTCTCTCTAACTTTGAATAATAATATCCAGCTGTTTTACCTATTGCTTTTTTATTATACTATATTAATTTTACTCTGTAAGTTGGACCAACTATGCTTATAAGAACTGGAATGGAGAAAAATTCCTCTTTCAAAATTTCCATTATACTCAGTTGCAAATCTTAGCCTCTAAATATATGATAATACATATTATCATGACATCTGAGACCTAAATGAATCTTGAGATATAGCCACACCAATGTAAGGAAAGTTGATACCAGTGAATTCCGACTCTGTACCAAGCACCATAATAAGGACCTTATATACAAACATTTCAATTATTAACCTTCATGACAACCATGTATATTATATACAAATCCTTCAAGAAATAGTATGCTTGTCCTTTTTGGTTATCAAAACAACATGCAAAGAAATAAGACATTTAAAGTAATAATTTGTATTTAGAAATATCCTTCTGCTTGGCTGCAGAAGTAGTTTTTATAGTAGTCCACAGTCAAGACAACTCTCACATCTAATGCCAAAATTTACTGGCTTTATCTCCCCTACTAAGTTGATGTTGGGGGTATGGAATTGGGTGTCATGTGGAGACATAGAACTCTGGGCATTGGACTAGAGCAGACACTAAGATCCTTACCTGGGGTACAGTGTAGCCTGTCTACAGTTATGAGCCATATAATAGCATTCCAGTCAAATACAGACTGCATATACAACAGTGATCTCATAAGATTATAATACCATATTTTTACTGTACCTTTTCTATGTTTAGATATATTCAGACACACAAATAATTCCCATTATGCTTACAGCTGTCTACTGTATTCAGTACAGCAAAAGGCTGGGAGGTTTGTAGCCTAGGAGCAATAGGCTATACCACATAGCCTAGATGTGTAGTAGGTTATACTATCTGGATTTGTGTAAGTACATTCCGTGATGTTTGCACAACAAAATCGTCTAATGAGGTATTTCTGCAAAGGTATCCCTGTCCTTAAGCAATGCATGACTGCACCTCCCTCACTCCCTTTATGAACAATGACTGCAATTTCTCATGCTCTCAGATTTGGTTTATCCTTTGACCTTCTAATTAGATATTTTTTGGCTTAATATAGTCCCACCCTGTTTTGCTATGCATTTTTTCTAAATATTATATATTATTAATTCCAGATGTTCCATTTCTGGGAAGAAACTAAGACTCTGAGGAGTTAAATAATATCCAAAGTAACCCAGTTCTTCAAGTAGCAGTTCTTTGACTCATGTCTGACTTCACTCTATTTTATTCTGCCTAAGATTAAAGATAAAATCTAAACTATAGCCAGTGTCTCTTGGACACAAATCAGTGAAAAGAGGTTTGTGCATGATTCACAACAAACTAAAAAGAACTCTGTTTATCCACTCCAGCCTGTATCAATTTTATAAGGTTCTAAGTATTATTGTTCATAACTAAAAATAAATCAAATTAAGAAATCTTTCTTTTCTGACTTTATAAAATGATTATATTTTAAATTATTAATATGCCAGCTTATAAATCTGGCTTTAACAATCAATCAGATGTCTGTCTATGTTGAAATATGGTATTTTTTATATAAAGCAAGATAATGAAAATTTGACTTTGTTATTTTATCGATGTATTTTCCTTGGATCATGTTCCAAGAATGTTGGGTTTCTCCTTTAGAGGGGACTGTGAATAAGACATTTTATTAAGGTGATCTATGTATATTCACCCATAATATCTAATTTATTGCCAAACTATATTGATATTTTAAAGTATTGCTTAGGGAATCTTTTCATCTCTCTGCCATCACTCTGAATCAAGTTCTTATTATCTTGAGTACAAGTCACTGGGGTTGGAGTTATTGCAGAAGTCAAGTATTGCCATGGGTCCCAAGCCCAGACAAAAGAATCATAGAATATTGGAATATATCTCACATCAGAAAACAGGACTATTTTCAAATACATATAGCTATGACGAAAAACAAAAAACTTACCTAAATTATTACTTAATTTATAAAACTTCAACATTATGTATTTTAATGTATATTTAAAGATCAACTATATACAGGGGCTATAAACAGTTTCTAAAAAATAGAAGAGTACACACTGAAAATATTTGGAATGACTTATGAGAATTACAGTTAGTTCCAAAGTGAGCTCTTTACCATTTCTGTATTACAATTCCTAAATTGATAACAATCCAAAAGTGGAGCAACTGTAGAGTGAATAAACGGTGGTATACTTATATAACTGAATACTGTTCAGCAATGAGAATGAACTCCATGCACAACATAGGTGGATATCACAAATATAGTACTGAGCAAAAGATGGAGATACAGTAATTGGATAGGTGGAGGTTTGGATAGTGGCCACCTTGATAGAAAACAGGGCTAGGAGAAAGCAAAGAGAGAGTTTCTAGAGTGCTGATAATATTTTAACCCTTGTTATTGGCAATAGTTACCTAAATGGGTCCACTTCCACAAGTTGTATTCTTATCTGTATAAACCTAGGTGTTTTAAGAATCAATTAAAAAGATTACTAACAAAAGTTACTGGCTGTCCTAAACTTAAAGTACCTCTTGGGTCATGTTATTTAATTAATATAAAAGGACTTATTAATTAATCTTCCAAATCAAGACATGTCTGAGAGTAAATAAGGAGGCCATTAATAGTTACTCCAGTACCATCCCATACAAACCACCTCAGGACACGTGTTTACCCTGTTAAATTTCTTGAATGGTTCTTTCTTTTCTTTAGTTCTGCCATAACTACTTATGAACACAATTTATCAATGTTTTACTTACCCATTTTAAGCTTTTTGAGGTTTGAGGTGATGTCATAGCTACTCTAAATGCCCTAGAATAGCTAAAAGAGTAAAACTGATAGTGTCAAATTTAGAAATTTAAAATAGCAACATTTGCTCTATTAAGATCAAAGCAGCCTTTGACATTTAAGAATGTTCAGAACTGAGTCATCAAAAAATATTGATTGGGATTATTAAGAATATTGGTCATAATCCAAACAGCAGGGTGAGACAGCAGAAGAACATGATGAAACCCGTAGAGTACGGGAGGCCCATAGCAGAAAGAAAAGGATGGTCCTACTGTAAGATGAAGCTGCTTCCAAAGGAAAGACAAAGCTATCTTTTTGCACGTGATTTTCAAATAATAAATGAGCCTGTGAAAAATTAGAAATCTCCTAGGAGACCATTAATTCTTAGGGGTAGGTAAGAATTACAGTTTACCTACTATCAACCTAAAGAAAGTAGCGTATGCAATGTCAGTGGAGAGAATAATTTTGACCAATTTTTCAGTTATTAATTTCTCAGGCATTTTTTAAAAAGGCGAGAAGTGATGATAGAAAGAAAAATAAACTACTTTTTTGGTGGTCTAATAGGATCATTCCAAAAAATTCAAGGCAAACAATAGATTAAAATATGTATAGTTCTCTATTATCTGGCTAATGTACGCTGTTGGGATTGAAGGATGATAAAGAGGTAGGAAGTTCTCAAAAGTAGGTGACAGCATGTTAACTCACTGTGACACACAAACAATTAACATATGAGAGGGAAAAGGCAGCATTAGAAGATCTGGCTGGGGGCCGGGCGCGGTGGCTCACGCTTGTAATCCCAGCACTTTGGGAGGCCGAGGCGGGAGGATCACGAGGTCAGGAGATGGAGACCATGGTGAAACCCCGCCTCTACTAAAAAAAAATACAAAAAATTAGCCGGGCGTGGTGGCGGGCGCCTGTAGTCCCAGCTACTCGGAGAGGCTGAGGCAGGAGAATGGCGTGAACCCGGGCGGCGGAGCTTGCAGTGAGCCGAGATTGCACCACTGCACTCCAGCCAGGGCGACAGAGCGAGACTCCATCTCAAAAAAAAAAAAAAAAAAAGAAGAAGATCTGGCTGGGTAAGGTTTGAAGCTCTTGTTCTTCCTCATCATAATATTGTGGTCCCCAGTGCCCAGTGTCGCCCCTCTGATGCCAGTTCCCAGTCAGATGTACTCCGGAGGGTGCTTCCCTCTCCAAATCCTCTCCTTCTGCCTCAACAGTCTCAGCCGTCTAACCTTCAGCACTGAGACTGCTCAAGTACAATTAAAAAAATAATAATGGTTCAATTGATCTCCTCATAGTTGATGTGTTGTCTTCTGAAGTTACTTTAAATTATTACTACTCTGGACCCTTTTTCACCCCTGCCCTTCAGCATGCATCAGTCTTCACGTTGATTTTCATCATTTCCAATGTAACTGGAACCAGAAAAGGTCCAGCAGGAGCAAAAGTCCATCCACAATAGTAGCTTTTCAAATATCTATTTACTGCTTACCTGTGCAAAGGGGAGATTTGAATCTGATTATGAAGAATCCAGAAAATCCCTTCATTTTTCCCCACTTACACAAAGTAATACAAAAATCCCTCAGGGGAAACTTCCAACAGGCCTTATCTGTTTCCACAACTTTTATCTCTGTTGATCCCAGGCTCACTTACATCAGAATATTTTACTTTTAGAGACATTGCTTATCAATTCTTTCCAGCATGAAAAGTATGTATTAAAGTGATCACCTGAGTTATGCCCCAAGGCAATATTAAACATTCCCTTTCCTACCAAGTGATTTTCTGTCAACTAGTATATTTGGTACTCTTGGGAAAGGCAGAGATTCATTTATAAAGAATTATGCTACACAGTCATAAATTTAATTCCCAAATCAATAGTATTTAGATTTTTTAAGACGATAACCAACAATAAAAAAGTCTCTGTTCTTTACAGTCAGGTTATTTTTGCAAATGTAAGTATTTGACTATTGGAAAACCACAGTGTTATAATGCCTATCTAGTGGGAGACTTCCCCATTGGATATGTTACAGCAGGAGAATGTAAAGCTTCAGAATGTGTCAATCAGAAAATTTCCAAGAATGATTCATCACCACTCGCATGATATGACGTTAAAGATAGTTTATCTCTACACACCAGACATGTAGAAAGTGGCCCTAAACTGGCTGAAGCAATGATCAGATAATATGGTACATTCACTCCTCTCTGTCATGAATCAGAGTTTTATACTATCCACTTAACATCCCCCCACGTTTTACAGCCTAATGTAGGAATGTCAAAAACATTTTAATTCACCAAGGGACAAATGAATCATAAATGTTACAACCCAGACACAGGTTTCACTGTTTATAGACATACTGAGGTGGCAGAGACATGACACCTTCATTTAAAACTAGGATTGGATTTCTGACTAATGCAGTTTTTGACAGAGAACTCATGTGTTTCGGTGCTAGAAATGAAAAATTTTCTCTGTCACAGATGGTTGAGAATGGCCAGTTACAGAAGCCTATCTTAAAGCTGTTTCTTCATCCCCAAAGATTTCTTGGCCAGTTGGGTTCTCAATCTTAGGACTACTGTTTTAGATACATTATGGTACATTTGGGCACAATGACAAGGAGTGAGAAAAATTGTTTCTTAGCTGTCAATAAAGAAAGTTCTTCCTTCCGGGATCTCTGGTCCATAACTCCACACTGAGATTTGCAGTATCTGCAGCTACATGTGGAGTTTGGGTGAGGAAGATGGATTGTGCCATTACAAGAGTTTAGGCAGGAGTACACATTACAAATTAAGCTAAGGGAATTTCTGTGCAACTATCTCTAGGTGAAGTGTGATAGTAGCTGCTAGGTTCATAATTTACATCCTTTATTTGGAGTCAGATAGCTGCAGGTTTTCTCCTCAGTAAACTGGGGATAATACTAACATCCATTTCAAAATATCACTATGAGAATTAAATAAGAAAATGTTTGAGTGTTTATTTAAAAGAAAATCTGACATACTTTTTCCTGCAAGAAATGTTAAGTTTCTACCACTGCTATCAATAAAGGCATTAACCAGCTCAGCTCTCCAGTATCCAATTTCTTATTTCTACAACAGCTGTTGTTTGTTTCTCAAAATGCTATTTTAAGAGTACAATTGCCAGCAGCAAACACACAGCACTAAGACTCTGTCCAAGAACTTCCATTTCCATTGCAAGTGGATTTTGACAAACTATGATACAAGTGCAATTAAGAAAACTGTATTTTCTTACTGAAAGTCCAGAGAGTCTGCCAAATCCATGTGAAGACATTATTTTACAGATAAAGTGAGTTCTAATCAAGTTCATATAATTTGAAAAGCAGAGATGAAAGTAGAACTGGAGCCTAGAGCATCAGACTGCAAACCCACATTTAATCTAAAGCAACGAAACTCTTCTAATCTATATACTGTGATAAGCAGTCTGTGGGGGGATAAAGCATCCTACATGTTCAGTACTATAAAAAATTTAATTGGAATTGTTAAAAGAAAAGAGAGGAGAAATTCATATGAAACTTGAAAGTGCAGCTTCAAATGAATGATTGCTTGGAAGTGACAAAAGTGAGAGTCACCAAGATGACACCAATTATTGATTTAATCATTCATCATCCACTGTGTTATATATGTGAACTGAGCATTTATAGGCTCCAGACTCTGCTAAGCTCTACTGCACAAAGTTAAGAAAGAGAGAGGGGGACAGGTGGAACGCTTGTGGCCAAGGAGCCCACTTTTTTTTTTGGCAGGACAGAAATATTTAAATAAACAATTGTTACAAAGAATATAAGTTCTGAGATAAAAATGTAATGCTGGGAAAATGCCAGGTGGAACATATCACTATGTAATACATTCAAGGGGAATCAAGGAAAGCTGCTTAAAAGGAGAGAGGGTCTAGAAGGTAAAAAACTGAGCAAAAAAAGAAAGAAATGAATATTAGGTCCAAACAGGTGCAAAAGAAGTGTGCCAAGCAAAACAATGTGTGATTTAGGGAACCCGTACAGCATTTCAGCATTTAGTATGAAAAAAAAAAAAAAGAAGGGAGTTATTCAAAGCAGAAAGGGGTGAAGTTGGAGGAGAAAAAAAAAGCAAATTTCAGCTGAGGATACAAACAAGTACATGCCTGGGGAAAGAAGAATGACAATAGCTGGAAAAGACTTAAAATTATCCAGCAATATCTCTCTCATTACGTGGCTCAGCTTCACTGAAGACATAAAAATCTCTATGATCAAGCAGTGTAAAAGAGCACACAATTATATGTCCAATATTTAGATACAGGAAAGATGTGCAGTAATGAAAACATCACAAGGAAAATACAGTTTGAGAGCAAAGATTGCTAAACTGAATATTATCTAAGTTTCTGTCAAACACCAAGACTTGGGCACAAGCACACTGCCTGATCTCCCCATATGTACACCATCAATCTCATAACACTCTCCATCAGCCAAACTCCATCAGCACATTATTGAAAAAACACTGATTAAAGGAAAAAAGTAAACCTAAAGTTATCACTGACAAAGTTTACATAAAATGAATACCTCTAACGATAAAAATTGAATTTTTGTCTGAAGCATACAATTTTAAAGAAAGCTTCTGCCAGTAAATATTTAAATTACCTCTCCTGACTTCTGACTTCCCTTCTAACATGTAAAGCACTTGGAAGTCATCAGGTTCATTCTTTTTTATTATTATTATATTTTAAGTTCTGGGATACATGTGCAGAACGTGCAGGTTTGTTACATAGGTATACAGGTGCCGTGGTGGTTTGCTGCACCCATCAATCCATCATCTCCATTAGGTATTTCTCCTAATGCTATCCTTCCCCTAGCCACCCAACCCCTAATAGCCCCCGGTGTGTGATGTTCCCCTCCCTGTGTCCATGCGTTCTCATTGTTCAACTCCCACTTATGAGTGAGAACATGTGGTGTTTAGTTTTCTGATCCTGTGTTAGTTTGCTGAGAATGATGGTTTCCAGCTTCATCCATGTCCCTGCAAAGGACATGAACTCATCCATCCTTTTTTATGGTTACATTGTATTCTATGGTGTATATTTGCCACATTTTCTTAATCCAATCTATCATTGATGCGCATTTGGATTGGTTCCAAGTCTTTGCTATTGTAAACAGTGCTGCAATAAAAATATGTGTGCATGTGTCTTTATAGTAGAATGATTTATAATCCTTTGGGTATATACCCAGTAATGGGATTGCTGGGTCAAAATGGCATTTCTAGTTCTAGATCCTCGAGGAATTGCCACACTGTCTTCCACAATGGTTGAATTAATTTACACTCCCACCAACAGTGTAAAAGTGTTCCTATTTCTCCACATCTTCTCCAGCATCTGTTGTTTCCTGACTTTTTAATGATCACCATTCTAACTGGCATTCAGTTGGTATCTCTTTGTGGTTTTGATTTGCATGTTTCTAATGACCAGTAATGATGAGCTTTTTTCCATCTGTTCCTTGGCCACATAAATGTCTTCTTTTGAGAAGTGTCTGTTCATATCCTTTGCCCACTTTTTGATGGGTTTTTTTTTTTTTTTCTTGTACATTCGTTTAAGTTCCTTGTAGATTCTGGATATTAGCCCTTTGTCAGATGAATAGATTGCAAAAATTTTCTCCCATTCTGTAGGATGCCTGTTCACTCTAATGATAGTTTCTTTTCCTGCACAGAAGCTCTTTAGTTTAATTAGATTCCATTTGTCAATTTTGGCTTTTGTTGCCATTGCTTTTTGTGTTTTATTCATGAAGTCTTTGCTAAGACCTATGTCCTGAATGGTATTGCCTAGGTTTTCTTCTAGGGTTTTCATGGTTTCAGGTCTTACATTTAAGTCTTTAATCCATCTTGAGTTAATTTTTATATAAGATGTAAGGAAGGGGTCCAGTTTCACTTTTCTGCATATGGCTAGCCAGTTTTCCCAACACCATTTATTAAATAGGGAATCCTTTCCCCATTGCTTGTTTTTGTCAAGTTTGTCAAAGATCAGATGTGTTAGATGTGTGGTGTTACTTCTGAGGCCTCTATTCTGTTCCATTGTTCTATATATTGGTTTTGGTACCAGTACCATGCTGTTTTGGTTACTGTAGCCTTGTAGTGTAGTTTGAAGTCAAGTAGCATGATGCCTCCAGCTTTGTTCTTCTTGCCCAGGATTGTCTTTGTTATTCAGGCTCTTTTTTGGTTCCATATGAAATTTAAAGTAGTTTTTTTCGAATTCTGTGAAGAAAATCAATGGTAGCTTGATGGGGATAGCACTGAATCTATAAATTACTTTGTGCAGTATGGCCATTTTCATGATATTGATTCTTCCTATCCAAGAGAATGGAATGCTTTTCCACTTGTTTGTGTCCTCTCTTATTTAACTGAGCAGTGGTTTGTAGTTCTCCTTGAAGAGGTCCTTCACATCCCTTGTAAGTTGTATTCCTAGGTATTTTATTCTCTTAGTAGCAATTGTGAGTGGGAGTTCACTCATGATTTGGCTCTCTGTTGGTATGTAGGAATGGTTGTGATTTTTGCACATTGATTTTGTATCTTGAGACTTTGCTAAAGTTGCTTATCAGCTTAAAGAGATTTTGAGCTGAGACAGTGGGGTTTTCTAAATATACAATCATGTCATCTGCAAATAGAGACAATTTGACTTCTTTTCCTATTTGAATACCCTTTATTTCTTTCTCTTGCCTGATTGCCCTGGCCAGAACTTCTAATACTATGTTGAATAAATGTCCATTCTTAAAACAAGAAAAGTTGGGAAAACTGAAAATCAATGACTATGTAAACCTATCAGAAAACTGAGGTCACAGGACCAAAAAAAGAAAATCCCCCAATCTAGAGAGACAGGTACATCCAGAGAGATACAGCAACTGTAATATGCTTAGAAATAGAAGCCCCTGGAAACATAAATTTAGAAGAACGCATATAATTTTGGTGGATTCCAGGAGGCCAAATATGGATCAATACAAAAGTAAAAAACTGCATATAATTGCAGTTTCAAAGGGATCCCCATATTTCTGTGGACCTTACCATCAAGAACCCACCAGATTCTCATGATGAAGATCCAAGAAAGAGTTCCTCTGGGTCTTAGCAAGGAAACAGAGTCTCCTTTATAAGACATGGCAAGAGCCTTCTTCATAATAAAAGCTTTCTCTCCACAGAAGAGTATTTTGCCAGAATATAATTTTGAAATCTTATCACGGCTAGGGGAAGGGAATTCCTCTCCAATAGAGATTCCTTCAAAATCCTTTTACTCTCTAAAGGGAAAAAATACATAGTTAACAGGGGACAGTGTTTCAAGGAAATAGATAGGAACACTGAACCAAGAAAGAGATTAAGAGGCAGGGGTGGAGAGGGGAGGAAGTACATCAGTGGAGAAAAACTGGTGAAGGTCACAACAACAAGATGCAGGCCCGCTAAAAATCTGAAACATCATCAAAAGATTATATAATGCTCCTCCTGCCCTATACCCTCACATTCCAGCAAAAAAAAAAAAAAAAAAAAAAATAACGTAACACTATAAGAGTGGAGTAGAGCTGAAAAAAACTACAAGATCTATCAAAAAACTGCAAAAAAAAAAACCCAAAAACATAGACTATCTCTAAATAGTATTTTCAAAAGCCCAAAGCCAAGAGGGGAGAAAAATATGACATTAGTGGTATTAACTACCTCTATCTGGCCAGGCACAGTGGCTCACGCCTGTAATCCCCACACTTTGAGAGGCCGAGGTGGGTGGATTACCTGAGGTTGGGAGTTTGAGACCAGCCTGACCAACATGGAGAAACCCCGTCTCTACTAAAATTACAAAAATTTAGCCGGGCGTGGTGACACATGCCTGTAATCCCAGCTACTCGGGAAGCTGAGGAAGGAGAATCACTCGAACCTGGGAGGTGGAGGTTGCGGTGAGCTGAGCTCATGCCATTGGACTCTAGCCTGGGCAACAGGAGTGAAACCCCATCTCAAAAAAAAAGTCTCTTATCACCAACAGCTACAGCAAGAATTAAAAACAGCCCAACTGCTAATAGAATAACATATGATCTCACACTCAAGGTCTATTTACCTTACTTCCTATCTATATCCTGCTCTCCTCTTTCATTTCTAATTTATTTGAGCAGAATTATTTACAATAGCAGGTTATAGAAACATCCTAAAGGTTTATCGACAGATGATTAAAGAAGTTGCCATACACACACACACACACACACACACACACACACACACACACACACAATGGAATATTATCTAGCCTTAAAAAAGAAGATTCTGATATTTGTGACAATATAAATGAACCCAGAATTATGCTAAATGTAACAAGCCAGACACATAAAAAATACTGTATAATCTAACTTATATAGGAACTCTAAAAGACAGAGGAAAGACAAAAACTGAAATACATGGAAACAGAGATTACATAGGTAGGAACCAGGATTGAAGAGGTGGGGGAAATATAGGCCAAAGTGTACAAAAATTCAGTTATTTGGATAAATAGGTCTAGAGATCTAATTTACATCACAAGGTCTATCACTAAGAATATTATAGAAACTTGCTAAGAGAGTTGATTTTAGGTACTCCTATCCTTACCCCAAAACAAAACAGGTAGCTATGTGAGATGATGGATATGTTAATTTAATTGACTATAGTAATCACTTCACCATGTATATGTCAAAACATCATGCTATACTGTCTGGGAAAAAACACACTGTTTTTTCTCTGCTCTCACACCACATCAGCCTTCAACATGAAGACTTCTATGATAACGTATTGGGGGGTGGTTTCTCTCCAACATCAAGTGAGCAATCAATTCTGCAGTAGACACCAGCTGGGTATCCTCCAGTTCAATTCTGACATTATCTGCCTAAAGATAGCATCAGATCCCACAGATTAAGTGCCGATCCAATACTGCCTCCAACTTCAGA
This sequence comes from Hylobates moloch, assembly GCF_009828535.3. Taxonomy (NCBI): domain Eukaryota; kingdom Metazoa; phylum Chordata; class Mammalia; order Primates; family Hylobatidae; genus Hylobates; species Hylobates moloch. The sequence goes on along the minus strand of NW_026652286.1, from coordinate 69,415,616 downwards.
CAATGGTCACAATTCTGAGCCTCTGAAACTTCTGACCCTCTAGCTTCACGTTGGGGTTCCCATGATTCCATCTTTTGGTTCAATTAATTTGCTAGGGAGGCTCACAAAACTAAGGGGAACACTTATGTTTGCCGTTCAGTATAAAGGACATTACAAAAGATAGAGACGAAGAGACGCATAAGGCAAGGTATGGGGAAAGGAACAGGGAGCTTCCATCCCCCACCGGGTGTGCCACTCTCCAGGAAACTTATGTGTTCACCACCCCACTCTCAGTAATGGATAGATCATCCAGAGAGAAAATAAATGAAGAAATACTGGAGTTAAACTACACACTAGATCTAACTGACATTTACAAAACATTTCACCCATCTGCCATAGAATATCCATTCTTTTCATCAGCACATGGAACGTTCTCCAGAGTAGATCGTATCTCAGGCCACAAAACAAATCTGAAAAAATTCAAAAATGTAGAAATTATATGAAGTATCTTTTCTGACCACAATGGAATAAAACTAGAAATTAATAAAAAGAGGAACCTCAGAAACTTTATAAACACATGTCAATTAAATAGCTTGTTCCTCAATGATACATGGGTAAATGAAGAAATTAGACAATAAATTTTAAAATTTATTGAGACAAATGAAAATGGAAATACAACATATAAAAATCTATGGGATACAGCAAAAGCAGTACTAGAGGGATGTTCATAGCAATATACCTCAAATAACTACAAAAACAAGGATAAACCAAACCCCAAATTAGCAGAAGGAAACAGTAAAGATCAGAGTAGGAATACATATAATTGAAACAACAAAACATACAAAAGATCAACAAAACAAAAATTTGATTTTCTGAAATGATAAAATCAGGAAACGTTTGGCTAGACTAACTAAAAAAGAGAGAGAGAAGACCCAAATAAATAACATTTAAAACAACAAAAAATGATATAACCACTGAGACGTCAGAAATACAATGAATCATTTTGGACTATTAAGAACTTTACACCAACAAACTGGAAAACCTTGAAGAAATAAACAAATTTCTAGATACATAAAACCTACCAATACTGAGACGTAAAAAAACAGAAAATCTCAATAAACCAATAATGAGTAACGTGATTGAGGCTATACTAACAGAGCCCTCAGAAATAATGCCGCCTGTCTACAACCATCTGATCTTTGACAAACCTGACAAAAACAAGAAATGGGGAAAGGATTCCCTATTTAATAAGTGGTGCTGGGAAAACTGGCTAGCCATATGTAGAAAGCTGAAACTGGATCCCTTCCTTACACCTTATACAAAAATTAATTCAAGATGGATTGAAGACTTAAATGTTAGACATAAAACCATAAAAACACTAGAAGAAAACTTGGGCAATACCATTCAGGACATAGGCATGGGCGAGGACATCATGTCTAACACACCAAAAGCAATGGCAACAAAAGCCAAAATTGACAAATGGGATCTAGTTAAACTAAAGAGCTTCTGCACAGCAAAAGAAACTACCATCACAGTGAACAGGCGACCTACAGAATGGGAGAAAATTTTTGCAATCTACTCATCTGAGAAAGGGCTAATATCCAGAATCTACAATGAACTCCAACAAATTTACAAGAAAAAAACAAACAACCCCATCAAAAAGTGGGCAAAGGATATGAAGAGACACTTCTCAAAAGAAGACATTTATGCAGCCAAAAGACATGAAAAAATGCTCACTATCACTAGCCATCAGATAAATGCAAATAAAAATCACAATGAGATATCATCTCACACCAGTTAGAATGGCCATCATTAAAAAGTCAGGAAACAACAGGTGCTGGAGAGGATGTGGAGAAATAGGAACACTTTTACACTGGTGGTGGGACTGTAAACTAGTTCAACCATTGTGGAAGTCAGTGTGGTGATTCCTCAGGGATCTAGAACTAGAAATACCATTTGACCCAGCCATCCCATTACTGGGTATATACCCAAAGGATTATAAATCATGCTGCTATAAAGACACATGCACACGTATGTTTATTGCAGCACTATTCACAATAGCAAAGACTTGGAACCAAGCCAAATGTCCAACAATGATAGACTGGATTAAGAAAATGTGGCCCATATACACCATGGAATACTATGCAGCCATAAAAAATGATGAGTTCATGTCCTTTGTAGGGACATGGATGAAGCTGGAAACCATCATTCTCAGCAAATTATCGCAAGGACAAAAAACCAAACACCTCATGTTCTCACTCATAGGTGGGAATTGAACAATGAGAACACATGGACACAGGAAGGGGAACATCACACACTGGGGCCTGTTGTGGAGTGAGGGGAGGGGTGAGGGATAGCATTAGGAGATATACCTAATGTTAAATGACGAGTTAATGGGTGCAGCACACCAACATGGCATATGTATACATATGTAACTAACCTGCACGTTGTGCACATGTACCCTAAAACTTAAAGTATAATGAAATAAATAAATAAATAAGAATTTAAAACAGAAAAAAAAAAAAAAGCTTCCGATTAAAGAAAAACTCAGGACCTGACGGCTTCACTGCTGAATTCTAACAAACATTTAAAGAGCTAATACCAATTTTACTCAAACTCTTCAAAAAAATTAAAAAGCAGAAAATACCTCCAAACTCATTCTATGAGACCAGCATTACTCTAATACCAAAATTTGACAAGGGCACAACAATAAAGTACAGGCCAACATCACCGATGAACGTAGATGCAAAAATCTTCAACAAGATACTAGCAATCTGAATTCAACAACACATTAAAAAGACCATTCACCCTGATCAAATGGGATTCATCCTAGAGATGAAAGGATGATTCAACATATGCAACTCAATTAATATGCTACATCACATTAACAAATTTCAAGAAAAAAATATGATTCTTTAAAAAGATGCCAAAAAAAGCATTTGATGAAATTCACCATCCCTTTATTGTAAAAATCCCCATCAATCTGCATATAAAAAGAACTTACCTTAAAAATAACAAAATCTACATATGACAAACCCACAGCTAATATACTGACTAAGGAAAAAACTGAAGGCCATTTCTCTAAGCTCTGGAACAAGAGAAATATACCATATAAAAGACAAAGATTATCAGGATGGATTTAAATAAAGTGAAAAAAAAAAGAGACTAAATACCTGTTGTGTAGAAAAAGAACAACTTTAAATACAAAGACTAAAGTAATTTAAAAGTAAAGGAATGGAGAAATATATACCATGCTGATCACAACAACGCTGGAGTACCTATGTTAATTTTGAGACAAAGCAGATTTGACTAAAAGAAAAATTATCAGGGTAAAGAAAGACTAAAACATAGTAACAAAGAGATCAGTTCTCCAAAGGACATAACAATTCTTAATGTATATTGACCTAACTATAGTGCATCAAAATATGTGAGGTCAAAAAATTATCAGCACTCCTCTTTAGTTAATAGAACGAACAGGCAGAAAGTCTATAAGGACATAATTGACCTGAACAACACTACTAATCAACTTGATTTATTTGATATGTATGGAATACTTCACACAACAACAGCAGAATGCATATTATCCTCAAGATCACGAAGAACATTCATAAAGGTAGACTATTCTGGGCCATAAAACACACCATAACAAGTTTAAAAGAGTGAAAAGATACACAAAGTGTATTGTCTGACCACAGTGAAATAAACAAGGTATCAAAAACAGAATGATAGCTAGAAAATTTGTACATTTGGGAATTCAACAACATGCTTCAAATTTACGCACAGATCTGAGAAGCCTCCAGAAAACCTTTAAATGTTCTGAATTAAATAAAATGTCAATTCAACTTATCAAATTTTGTGGGATTCACTAAAAGCAGTGCTTTGAGGGAAATTTACAGGATTGAAGTACAGATTTAAAAAAAGATTTAAACTAAATAATCTAGAATTTTACTTTAGGAAACTGGAGAAAGAAGAGCAAATTAAGCCAAAAACAAGCAAAAGAAAAAAAGAAATAATCAGATTAAAGTAAAAAGTATAAAATCGGAAACACAAAAATTAGAGAAAATCAACAAAATACAAGTCTGGTTCTTCAAAAGATCAATAAAATTGGTAAGCCTCCACCTAGGCTAATCAAGAAATTTTAAAAATTCATACCTTATTAATATAGAAAATGAAAGACAGATTATGACTACTGATTCCATGGTCACTAAGGATAATCAGGGAATGCTTGGAACAATTCTCTGCCCACAAATTTAATAATTTAAATGAAATGGAGAAATGTATTGAAAGACATGAACTACCAATACTCATCTAAGAAGAAATAGATAACCTGAATAGGTCTATATCTATTATTGAACTTTGAATCAATAATTAGTAACTTTTTTAAAAAAAGAAAGCACTAGGCCCAGATAGTTTCTCTAGTGAATTCTACCAAATATTTAATACAGAAATGATACCAATTCTGCATAATCTAGTCTAGAAAATAGAAGCTGAGGAAATGCTTTTGTACTCATTTTGTGGGGCCAGCACTACCCTAATACCAAAAACAGATAAATTTTCACTATGAAGAAGAGGAACTACAGATCAATACATGCTATGAACATAGATGCAAAAATCTTTAACAAAATATTAGCAAATCAATTCCAACAATATATACAAAGAATTATAGATCACAATCAAGTGGGATTTGTTTCAGGTATAAAAGGCTATATCTATTTTTAAAAATTAACAGATTCAATAATCTACCATATCAATACACTAAAGAAAAAAAATGAACATATCAGTTGATACAGAAAACAAATCACACCCATGTAGGATAAAAAAGAAACTCTCAGCATAAAGAATATTCACAAAAAACTTTAGCTAATATTATACTTAGTGGTGAGAAGGTGGGTGCTTTTCCCTTAAAATCAGGAACAAGGCAAGGATGTACTCTCTCACTACTTCTACTCAACATTGTACTGAAAGTCAAGGAAAAGAGAAATAAAAACATACAGAAGAAGAAAGAAAAAAGCTTTTGTTTACAAATATAACTGTGTATGTAGAAAATCCTACATAATTGATAAAAAAAATCTCCTGATACAAATCAGCAATTATAGAAAGTTGCAGGAAGGATATGAGTTAATACACAAAAGTTAATTGCCTTACGGTCTTGAATATGCAGAAATAAATAATTGGAATTTGAAATTCAAAAACCAATTTGAAATTACAGTTGTACTAGCGAAATAAAAACAGTATAAACCCAAAAAATATTTTAAAACATTTACAGACTCCAAGACCAAAAACTACAAAACTATGATAAAAAATTTAAAATATCTAAATAAATAATCCATGTTCATAGAATGGAAAACCCAAGTTGTTCAGATATTAGTCCTTCCTTCTTGTTATATAGATTAAAATGCAACCCCATTGAATCTATATAACCTATTATTCTATATATCCAATTATCCTATCTACCACACATATAGATATCCACTTATTCCAATACCCTATGCTTTGTCTGTACTCCTTTTTAACAGTCAGTTGAACATCTTCATGTGGTTCTATTTCTGGGCTCTTTTGATACCTATGTGTTTATTCTTTCACCAGCACAATTCTGTCTTGATTACATAGCTTTATAGCAAGTCTTAAAATCATGTAATGTGAGTCCTTCAGCTTTGTTGTTTTGTTTTGTTTGTTTTTTTTTTAGTATTGCACTCCCTATTCTAGGCTTTTTGCCTTTTGTATAAAGTTTAAAATCAGTTTATTGATGTCTACAAAATAGCTTGCTGGTATTTTGTTGTCTTATGTGATAAAAGGGACCCTGCAGATGTGATTACATTGAAGATTCTGATATGGGATGTTATACAGGATTATCCAGGCCAAAGTAAGCAATCATAGTGTGTTATGAAAGGGAAACAGGAGGGAAAGAATGAGAGAATAAGACGTGAAAACAGAGGCAGAGATTTGAATATGTCACACTACTGCTTTGAGGGTGGAGGGAGTGTCCATGAGCCAAGTAATTGAGGTGACCTCTAGAAGCTGAAAAGACAAGGAGACAAATTCTCCCTTAGAACCTCCAGAAGTAACACAGCTGCCAAAACCCATTTTGGATTTCTGATTTCAAGAACTGTAAAATAATAAATTTGTGTTGTTTTAGGCCAGCAAACTTGTAGTAATTTTTTACAGCAGTGATAAGGAACTAATACTGTATAAAATAATGCATCCTAATGCAGACCTTATACTGTCATAAATATTAAGTCAAAATGAGTCATTGAATCATAAGGCTAAATAGAATACAGCATATTATAAAACTTACAGAAGAAAACATAAGAGAACATCTAGGTGATCTTTGGTTTGATAATTAATTTTTAGGTACCATACCAAAAGCAAAATCCATCAAAGAAAATTTATAAAATGAACTCTGTTAAAAGTTTTAAAACAACTTCTTTTGGAAATAGGCTACCAAGAGAATCAAAAGACAAGTGTCAGATGTTGAATGACCCCCAAAGATGTCCACATTCTAATCTCCAGATCCTATATGTCACTTTACATGCAAAAGGGATTTTGCAGATGTGATTAAGGATTTTGAGATAGAGAGATCATCCTGAATTAATTGGGTTATCCCAAAGTAAACACAAGGGTTCTTATAAAAGGAGGCAGCAGAGTAAGAGTCAGAGAGAGAGACTGCAAAATACTGTACTGCTGGCTTTGAAGATGGAGGATGGGGCCATGAGCCAAGAATGCAGGCAGCCTCTAGAAGCTAAAAGAGGGAAGGAAACGAATTCTCCCTTAATGGCTGTAAACAGAATATAGCCTGGCAATACCATGTTTCTGAGACTTCTGACCCCCAAGAAATGTTAGTGGATAAGTTTGTATTATTTAAGTCACTGACTTGTTATACCAGCAATAGGAAACTGAAGTCCCCAGCTACCAACTGGGAGGAAACACTTGCAAACATATGGCTGAAAAAGGATTTGCATCCAAAATACGTCAAGAACTTTTAAAACTACGCAATAAGAAAAAAAAAAAACAAATTTTCAAAAATGGGCACAAGATCTGAACAGATACCTTACCAAAGAAGATAATCATATAATTTTAAAGCATTTTGGAAGAAGCTCAGCACATTTGTCATCAGGCAATTGCAAATTGTATTATCATACAATCTGGAAACTGTGCTCCTGGGTAATTATCCAACTAATGGAAAAAATGTATGCCCAAATAAAAACCTACAAATAAGTGCCCATAGCAGGTTTATGTAAAATAGCTAAAAACTGGAAGCAAAAAAGATGACCTTCAATAGGATAACAACAGTAGTATAAACGAAACAGATACAATCATACCAAAAACACCCGAACAAAATACCTTGAAATTACTCCTCAAAATTGACAAAATCTTCAAAGACAAGGAAAATCTGAAAATGTCAATCTAGAGGAGCCAAAGGATACAAGACAACTAATTATAATGTGGTATCCTTGACATGAATATGTGTATATATGTACATAGGTATGCACACATATATCAGATGGTCAGCATTACATTTAATAGAAAAATAATGAGTTAAAGCCACTAATAAGTTATGGACAAAACAGCAAAATTTTAAAACAAAATAAAAGATGAAATAATATTTACCAAAAATATAAGAAATTAAAATGAAACCATTAAAATTATTCCACTGAAGTGTCTAGATACAAGAAAAAAATTATTTTCACATTACAGAGGGAATCAGAAAATACATATGGAAATATATTTTAGTCACATGAAAATATGTAACATAATCCTACAAAAAATTGTTTGAGCTATGTAAATAAAATAAAGGGAGAGAGAGAAGAGGTTTATACATAAAGTAAGTATGCCAAGCGCTGCACTGGAATTTCACCTTCAAAATAATTCAGTAAGATAGGTATTATATTACCACTACTGATGTGGGTAGTCAGGCTCTGAGTAACTAATTTGCACAAGATCATAAAATTTGAAAGTGTTTGAACAAGAATTCAAATCTTGAACTGAAAAATGCCAAGGTCTATGTTGTCTCACAGCATTGTGCTACAGAAGTTAAAGTTTTCTCATAGTCTCTTCATATTAAGCTATCCCAATGAACGAAAATTCATTTTATTTTTATTTTTTTACTATGTTGGTGGAAAATAAGGAGCTTGTTGCTTTTGTGGACGCCTACTTTCCAATCTTTGTGGATGTAGTCTGCAGTTAAAATCCTAACATTTTCTTGACCTTTTCTCACATTATAAAACTTTAAGAAATTATTCTAATAATTAAATGTGTATATTCTTTCGATCCATTACTTCATTGTCCTAGTACCTCTATTCTGGTAGGCATTCAAGAAGGTTTCTGAGGTTTTTTTTATTCTCTTTATAGAACATCTTTTGTTGACATCTTGTATTAATACATAGTTTAGAAATCTTGAGTTTTAATCTTTAAAATAAAAAACAGCTGTATGTTCCTTTTTCCCCCTAACATTTAATGTTGTGGAGTAGTCAGACAGGAATCTGGTTTTTGTTCTTTTGTGTTTAAAGTGGACTTATTCTTGTGGGATTCATCTATGCAGTTTGAATATTTTTTGAGATTCCCCATAATGGTTTTTTTATTTTAAGCTTTGCTTAAAATAACGTACTCTATTTCAAAATTAAAAACTTTATTTAGATTTGGAAAACTTTTATTAAGTGTTTTTGCATACTAGCTGCAGTGCAAGAAAAGTAAAAGCAAGAGGAAAAGAATAAAAACGAGAAAAATCAAAGACCAAAAGATTTAGAACAAAAATAAGTGATAACTTATAAGTTCCAGTTCTTCCCCGTTAGTTGTGCATTTTAGAGAAAGTTGTGTAATCCCTAAACTTTATTTTCCATACCTATGAGGATTATAATCCCTGCTCTATGAAATATGTGAATTAAATAGGAAACCAGATATGATGGTGTCTAGCATACTACCAGGTCTGAATGTCCAACCATTAGTGAAAAGGAGAAGAAATGACATTTTAAATATGACCTATGAGGAAAGAATTTTATATTGGGAAATTCAGTATCGTTAGAAGACTGCTGAGAAATCTGTGAGAAAAATTATATTAACATATTGTTTAAAACCCAAGCTTCATTCTGCTGTTTAAGACCAGATCTCATTTTGTTCTCTGAGATTTTATTTGGTGTATGACCATATTTTACCCTCACAATTCAATTATTATATAAGCATATTTTAAAAGAATTCTGCCTTTTTAGGGAACAAGAGTTATTTTCTTTCCTGTGAAATATAAATTCAAGTGTCCTTCAAGCCTCAAACATAGCAATGATTTGGGTCCCACTGTCATTCTCACTTGTCTATACCTATAGGAGGCAAAGCTGTTTTCATTCAAAACAATAGGAGTACAAATATACCAGTCCCTGATATCTGGTGCTGTCATTTTACATTGCTGCAGTCTGAATGCACTGTCATTTAATAGCACCAACTAAATTGATCTCTATTTTTTATAATTCAAAAAAAATTATATTAACAGGGTTTGGATCCATGAAGAATTATAGTTCATAATGACCAATTTTAACATGCTTTACAATCCATCAAAATCGGAATAATACCTTAGGTACAACTTATTTTTCCTTATCATAAAATTCTGCCATAGTTAGAATGGTCATATACATTAAAAAAAAAATGATTCCTTTGCAGAGGTAATGAAAGGGAACCCATTTGATATTCTTTCCGATGTTTTATTCTGGCTTTTTTGACAGTTGAAGATACTGAAGTGCAATCAAATGCCTTTAGCACAGTAATGAAAAACATAAGCATTAAGCAAATTTGTCCACATGAAATAATTGACTGTGGTACAAGGTGATTCAATTCAATAGTTTATAAAATAAAAGGATCTGATTTAAATTAATGTGGAATGGCAACCATGAGAAACATATGCTACATGGCAAATGAAGGAAATGGATTCATGTGCTTTGCCTATATTCATTCCCATTTAAAAGAAATAAAAGCATAAAGCATGTTATGATTTTTAAAGAATGTTCTTAGTTCTTCTTCTCTGGTACTCTATAGAAGTATATAAATGATCCTACTCTCTGAGAACAAACAGCCTCATATATAAGAAGCAGGAGGCCAAAAAAGAAATAAAATACAAAGACATAGATATTGATTGACTGAATCACTAGATTTAAGTCAGCCTTTCCTGAACATTCTTTCATTATAATTCAACACAAATGCTTATTTGTGCAAAAAGAAAAAGTTATTTGAATGTAGGCGTGTTTATTTTAAAAGTTTGGTATTTTTCTTTGAATAGCAATCTTTAATATACTGATATAACTCAGAATGAAGATTTAAAAAACAATTTTTAAATGATACACAGAATAACCACAGTATGCCAAGAAAATTAACTTTTTTAAGCTTAGGACTTTCAACAGGATGAAAACAACATAAGTTTGTTTGTACCATGGGATTTTAGGCACAATGAATATACATAGAATTTTATATATGTGCAGGATTATGTACTGTTGATCAAGATAACTAATTTCTCTGTCTGCCAAAAATTATACTCACTGTAAAAGCAGAAGAAATTTCTCAACCAAAATTGATAAAACACTATAAATGATTTCTGCTCATTTCAACAAGATAAAAGAAAAAGGCATAAATATTGAACATGATGCTTGAAAATATTTTAAAAGTCAAATTAATACTTTATTTGCAACATAAAATAAAACACCTGGTTATTTCATTGTTCACTGTTGAGGCAATAGCAAGTGGCTGATATGGAAAATTTCAATGACTTCTTCTAGTAACCCATCTGTCTGCAGTGTAGCTATTACACAGCTTTTCTTTATTGGCATTTTATGTCAATGTCAAGTATGTTTGAGGACCATTTAAGGTTTCATTATTACAAAGTTTCCCAATATTTCTTTGATTTAAAATCTTCTATCATTTGCATGATTCATTTACATGTCAGTAAGATCCTAATTAATTTCATTATTTGACCTAGGGGTATAACAGATGGTTTTTGTTGTTTGTATTTATTTACTTGCTTTCCTGATAGTTTCTTTTAGAAATTATTTAACAAAAATTAAATATTTTAAATACTTGCTTATTATTATACCCATCAGAATTTTTTTTTTTTTTGAGATGGAGTCTCTCTCTGTTGCTCAGGCTGGAGTGCTACACCCACCAGAATTTTTAACATAGCTTTTTACTTCAGCAGTTTATAAGTCATGAACAAAACACAAGGAAACATCAACTAATATTTACGGAAAAAAAATTTCTAAAAGTTAGAGATTTTATATGCATTGTAATTCATCACAGTAATACAGGACAGTTTTTGTTTTATTCCTGATTCATAGATGATGAAACTGAGTATCAGAGAGGTTAAGAAACTTGCCCAGGATTGCAAACAAGAAAAGGCAAGAACCAAGACAACAGCCCAGATCTATCTAGCTTTAAAGATTACATACTTAATGTAGGCAATACCTTAGTTGATGAAAGAAGAAAAGCCATATGATTTTTTATTTCAACAGGTACAAAAATATTTAATAAAAATTAATAGCTATTTTCAATTGTTTTAAGAAGAACTGTTAGGAAGACTAGAAATAGATTAAAATTTTCATAACCTGATAATGTACATTTATCATAAGCCTACAACAAACATTATATCAAATGGTAATGAATTCTGTAAAATCAAGAACAAAATAAGGACTTCTATCACCATTTCTATTAAACTTTGTCCATAAAATACCAGTCAGGCGATTAAGAAAATAAAAATGCATAATAGATACAAAAATGGAAAAAGAATAAAAAGTGTCATGGTAAAAAAGAACCTCTAGACAAACGAAGAATTAGTAAGGGAGTTCATTAAGTTTACTAGACATACAATCAAGAATCAGAACATTAGTGGCTATTCACAATAGCAAAGACATGAAATTAACCAAAATGCCTATCAATGATAGATTGGATAAAGAAAATGTGGTACATACACACCATGGAATTCTGTGCAGCCATAACAAAGAATGAGATCATGTCCTTTTCAGGGACATGAATGGAGCTAGAGGCCATTATCCTTAGCAAACTAACACAGAAACAGAAACCAAATACTGCAGGTTCTCACTTATAAGTGGGAGCTAAATGATGAGAACACACAGACACATAGAGGGGAACAACACACGCAGGGCCTATCAGAGGGTGGAGGGTAGAGGGTAGAAGGAGGGAGAGGATCAGGAAAAATAGCCAGTGGCTACTAGGCTTAATAGCTGGGTGATAACATAATCTATACGACAAATCCCCATGACAGTTTACCTATGTAACAAACTTGCACACATACCCCTGAACTTAAAAGTTAAAACAAAATCAAAAAAATCAGTGGCAACTGTATATACCAGCTAAACACAAAATATAATGCTCAAATATATCATTTACTATGACAATATAAATATACACATAAATTATCTATGGAAAAATTGACTAAAAATGTTCAACACTTTACACAGAAAATTATGGCACTGTACCAAAATACGTCAAAGAAAACTCGATGTATTCATAAATAAATGGAGAAATATATCAAAATCATAGATTTAAAAAGTTGATCTCATATACACGTCAATTCTCTCCAAATTAATCAGTATCATTCCAATAAAAATCCAATCAGATTTTTATAGAATTGTTAAGCTGATTTTAAAATCTATATGGAAATGCAATGACTCAAGAATAAGAGAATTTTTGGCCTAGGAAATGTCAAACATTATTAAAAAACTAAAATAATTTGAGCGTCTTGGCACTGGTGTAAAGATACATAAATTGAACAGAATAGAGCACAGGTCTGCAAACTACAGCCTGGGGGGTAGAACATGTTTTTGTAAATAAATATTTTTTTGGAACATAGCCATACTCATTTATTTACATATTATCTATGGTTGCTTTCCCACTACAAACGCAGTATTGAATAGTTACAAGAGAGACCATAGAATCACATAAATGTATAACAATTGCTATCTGGTCTTTTAACTTAAACATTTTGCAAACTCCTAGGATAGAGAGTCCAGAAGCAGACCCATGTACTCATCAACATATGATAAGTGGGATAAATGTTACTGCAGGTAGGTGGGTGGAAACAGACTTTTCTCAGACCATTTTTAATAGAAAATATAAAAATTGGTTGTCTATGGACACATTAAACACAATTTTAAATGGATTAAAGAACTGTAAATTTTAATAGAAGAGTATCTTCATGAAGCCAGAATAGAAAACAATTCCAAACAAGACTTCAAATCACAAACCATAAAGGGAAAAATTTTGTTAATTTTGACTACATTAAAATTAGTAATCAGAAAGACTACAATGTGCCTTTGCACATGCTGTACTTGCAACTTGAAATTACCTTCTCCTAGATATCTAAAGGTCTAAACTCCTTATATTATGTTCTCTCTGAAGCAAACTCCAGAAGATAGAATTCAGAGCAAGTAGTTTATTTGGGAAGTGATCCCAAGTAGCACAGGTAGATTAGTTCCTTGAACAGGAAAGTGAAGGAAATCAATAAAGTTGTGTAAACAAACAGGTTGCTGCTATTGAAAACTGGGGCTCAAGCCTCTTGGAGACCTCTGAGGGACTGTGTGGAACAAAGAAACTGGGGACATTGTCCACTAATCTCAGCCAGCATTACTTGAAGGCTATTTCTGGGGATGTTATCACCACAACACTTCTGGTATAACCCATATATAGACCAAGCACACTCTTGCAACAAGATAATGCGCACACTCAGAGAGTCCTAGTTGCAGTAAGAAGGTGCCAGATGTACATAAATGGTAATTGCTGAGGGGACACTGATGAGGCATGCTCAGTTGAGCCTCTGCACAAATATCAGCTCATCAGAGTGGATTTGCCTGACTATCCCATATAAGATAGCATCCCAGTTCTATAGGCACTATGCTCTTACTTTGCTTTGTATTTATACATCTCTTTGTTCATTTTTAGCCACTTCCACTAGAATACGAATTTCATAGAAACAGATGTTTTAGAAAGTGCTTTATCGGCCGGACACGGTTGCTCATGCCTGTAATCCCAGCACTTTGGGAGGCTGAGGCGGGTGGATCATGAGGTCAGGAGATTGATACCATCCTGGCTAACACGGTGAAACCCTGTCTGTACTAAAAATACAAAAAATTAGCTGGGTGTGGTGGCGGGCGCAGGTAGTCCCAGCTACTCCGGAAGCTGAGGTGAGAGAATGGCATGAATCCGGGAGGTGGAGCTTGCAGTGAGCCCAGATTGTGGCACAGCACTCCAGCCTGGGCGACAGATTGAGACTCCATCTCAAAAAAAAAAAAAAAAGAAAAGAAAAGAAAAGAAAGAGCTTTATCTCCCACATCTAGCATAATGTTTGAGACATAGTAAGTATTGTGTGCTGAATGTTTATGTCCTCCCAAAATTCATATGTTGAAGCCCTAATTCTTAATAGATGGTACTTGGGGGTGGGGGCTTCTGAGAAGTGATTAGATTTAGGTGAGGTCATGAAAGTGAGACTTCCATATCCATCTCTCTCTTCCTGTCTCTCCATGCACCAAGGAAAGGCCTTGTGAGAACATCACGAGGAAAAGTTCTCTCATTAAGAACCCATCCAGTCGGCGGCAATTTATGATAGCAGCTGGAACTGACTAATAAAATAGGTGTTCAATTACTTTTTAAGTGCATAAATTAGATGCCACTTCATACCCATACAAAGAGCAAAAAGTAAAATCTGAATATATCCGTTACTGTGAGGAGGTTAGGTAAAGAAAATTCTTATACATTGTGGTGGAAGTGTGAAATAACCTAAGAATTTTAAAGACCAATTTGGCAACTTTAAGCATAATGAAAAGTACGCTTACCCTAAGACCCAGTTACATTAATGATGTAGCAAAACTCCCGTTTCTGGCTTTAATTTGCAGCAATTTCTGCCCATGTGCAGAAGACATATAGAAGGATGTTAATCACAGAGAAATATTATAAGTCTTTTTTTTAATCTTGAAAGTCCTTTTATAAATACCAAGCACTATATTTTTGGTGTCTTGAATTTACAAATTCTTCTTTCTCCTCCAACCAATGGAAATGCTCTTGGCTCTTGAACATGGTTGTGAACTGAAAGTGCCAACTATATGAGAATTTTTTTCAACCGAACGTGGATCGAAAATACTGTATTTGTGGGATGCAAAACTTCCACACATGAAGGGCTAACTTTTCATATATACAGGTTTCACAGGGCTGACTGAGGGACTTGAGTATAAGCAGATTTGTGTATACTTAGGGGTCCTGGAAGCAATCCCCCAAGTATCCTGAGGGGCTGATGTAGATATCATCACAAGAACAACAACTTAGATTTGTAAAATATTTCAGTTTGCAATGCACTATTCCACTGGATCTTCATAACAATTTAATGGCATTCTTGGTATGAAGGACAGACTGGTAGACACAACCTAGCCTATGTTACCAAGAAGCTTACTCTACAGGGGTTGAATAATCTAGGGAGGAAACTAGGAGTCTATTTTACAGGTAAATAAATGCAATCTTAGAAAGATTAATTGCACTGTCCAATGTTAGTGCCAGTAGATGGCATAGTCAGAATTTAAATATAATTTCTCCCACTCCAAATCCATGCTCTTCTCATTGTTGTAAATTAGCTATATTTTAGTAACAGTAAAATAAGTCCTCAAATAATAAAAATATTTAAAGTAATGATGTAACTATTTAAAACTTGCTGGTGATTTCTATACAATTATGGCCAAGTGAGAATCAGAAATCTGTCTTTATAAAATATAAAAGGCTTGGACATTCATGTAAAATAAAAAGACGGAAGCCCAAGTTTTCCACTCATGAAATTGAAAATACATGTAAAAGTATTCCACACTCCAGAATGTGTGTGTGTGTGTGCATGTGTTGCGTATGTGTGTGTTTATGCAGTTTTAGTTGGTAATATTTATGCAATATAACTTCCTTTTTCTTTATGTGATGATATCTGAGTAAGTACCAAATTTTTAAAAAATTAAATTTAAAAAGTAATTACACCATTAAAGAAAACAGGTGTAGCCACTGCTTTTTTTTTTAAAGAATCTCTATTTAATTTTAAATGTGAGAGAAGGTAGTTTTATTTTTCTGTAAAGGTCAGTCAAGGATTAGAGGCCTGAGCTGAAATTCCAAAATTTCTTCCAAGATTGAATCTAAGATTTTTTATTTCTGGAGGCACTGGATAAAATCTTTGTTACAATAATTAGTCCAAGGTATCACAGCTAGAAATACTGTCTTGCATTTAATGCCACATAATGTAGTTGCTTTACTAGTACTCTTCAAGAAGGATCATTTGCTATTTCTAGAATGTTTGGAATCTTATATTCCTCTAAATGTGAAATGCACTAAGTTGAAGCTACACTGCAGTAGAGAAGCAAGGGTAAAGGAGAAGTAGAAAAAAATATAAAATATTTATTTGGGCATCAAAAAACCTCATATTTTCATCCATATCTTTCTTCCACTAGTTCTGTGGCTTTGGATACATTTACTTAAATTTACTAAATTCTATTTTCTCATTTATAAAATTGAAATGACAATACCTAGTTTATCCATAAGCAAAGTCTGCTATTAGCACTGGATAAGCTACTACATGTGAATGCATTCTTAATTTATACAAATCTTTCAATATTCATTGAAAATGTTATTATAATAATACAGAAAGCAAACCCCATAGAACATCTTGTAAATTTTCAGTAAGCTAATGAGTATGAAATGCTATCATTCATTCATGAATGCATTCAATCAACCAACGTTATTGAGCACCTGAAGTATGTTGGATCTTATGTGAGACAACGGAAATTTATAAATCAGGAGAGTATGGCTTCTTGAACTCAAAGTCTAGCATGGGAAAAGCAAGCAGATAATAATAAAAAGCTTGCTAAACGGACTGGTTGCTCTGGAAGCACTTAATGCAACTGTGAGATTTCACATAAGAGATGATGATTGAGCTGAATCTTAAGGAAGAGGTTTAGGCAGGCCAAGAAATAGAGAAAGGTCAATTCACTTGCAGGAAACAACAAATGCAAGATGACATGTGGCAAGAGAGGTGTGGTATCTTCTAAAGAAACCACATAAAATTTAGTGGCACAAAAGGTATCTGTCGAGAAGGAAAAAGAAATAAGCAGGAACTAACTTGTATATCATCTTGCATGTTATGAAAATAATTTAAAGCTTTACCTTGAAATGATAAATTGTTACTGAATAATTCTAATGAAAGAAATGATAATTTGATGTGTGATTCTAGTAATCGCACTCTGTGCAGTAGGAAGGATCAGCTGTGCAGGAAGAAATCTGGAGTTTTAAAACCAGTTTAAAGACAACCATAATAAAGTGAAACATAATGAACTTCTAAACCAAAGTGTTGGCATTGAGAGTAAAGAAAAGAGGTAAAAGTATAGAAAAATCAGGAAGAAGAATCAGTAGGGACTAACTGGATTGAGGAAAGAAAAGAATCAAGGGTGACATAAAACCAACCATAAAAGGATAAATGAGTATGATTGAATCCATCTTGATAGAATGAACTATGTTTAATTCACTGATCACCTAAAACCTAAACTGAACTATACATATAAGTATAATGACTGCATTTGGTTCCAGTGATAGCTACTACTTCCTTCTTACTGCAGATTAGTTTACTCAGATTCATGAAAGTGTTCCTGCTTAGGACCTATGAGACTCACAGTAGTTGTTCCTTCCATTGACCTTTTCCTACCTCATTTCCTGATTGTTTTATTCTGTCAGTATGCAAGTCCCATGCTGGTTTACCTTAGAATGGTGACTTATAAAGATTTACTTACTACTGTTTTTACAATTTATATTACATATATCGAAATAAAGTTTTAAAATATTTTCTTCTCTGCAAAAAAAAAAAGTTCTGAGAAATATTAACTCTACCACACTATTCCAGAAATGGCTCCTCTGCTACCTATGTAATCAGATTTGTTCTGTACCACTGTGACATATAGTTCTTCCTTAGAAGAGATTTTATTTTGCACCTTGACTCTTTGCAGAAGAAGGATTTCCAGTTTAAGTATGACCTTTAAAAGTCTCTACCACTACACAAACATCCTAGGCATCACAACTTAGCCAATGATGTGATTTTAAATGTTCTCCCCAGCTGCTGCCTCTTAGACTTTTAAAACTTAATAGGTTAACACTAAAAGTTGAGGTAGCAATATTAATACTATTTTATTATGAGTAGTTTCTGACACAGAAGCACTTTACATAATCAACAGTACTAAATATACTTAAGGTAGTATTTTGTTTGCTATTTCAATCCAGTTTAATAGTGTGGTAAAATTACTAGTACATAATTGCATGATAAGTATACATTGAATAAATTCATTGTTGAGTAAATGCCAATGTTGTAAAACAATTGGTCATTTTTATTCAGACTATTTAATATATGCCCAGTTGGCACCATGTAGACATGATTTTAAAATCCTAATGGCATTTATCACGGTTCCTGCTGATGTGTAAAAGATACCAACTCTGATTGTCTTAAGCGGTATTCACAGAATCAAAGACAGGCTTAGCAAAGGAGAGGGAACTAAGTCAGCTCTGGGCTGAGCCAGCAGGAGGAATATTCCATCACTCTAGTTAACTCCTATACTGCGTGCCATTATCCTTGCTTAGCACAACCACTGACACTGGATACTACTGCTGTATCCCACACTGCCATTGCAGGCTATCCCAAGATTTTGTCCATTCTATTCTCTTTGTATCCTTCACCCAAGGAGACAGGAGAGAGGGAAACTTCTCTGGGGATAATTTGATTGGCTGATAAGTCAAATGCTCAAATCCTGACTGGCAGGATTTCTCCTCTCATGTTCTATGGTGGAAGGCGAGGCATTGCATCCCTTCAGAACTACACACAATAGAGATGACTTCACAAATGGGGGAAAGATAGTATTGTAGGATGCAAGGAGGTAGTACATAAGGAAATAGTAGTTATAGGGTGCCATGTATACATATGGGGCACAGGTGTTAGAGTTGGTAGACATTAACAGGACCATAAATCATCCCTGAAGCTTACTGCTTTTGTTACACCACTAGTCACAGTGGGGCATATTAAGGTATGTATCTGTATCCTCAAGTGAGTTTCTTCAAATCAGGGAAGATGGATAGATACTTTAAAAAGTTATATTAATTAATACTAATATTAATTATCAATAAAATAACCTGTTTCTCCTGTACTTGATGTACAATATGTGCCCCATTTTATATAAGAATTCATGGTTACTTCCAATACAGCTGAATAGGAACAGCTCCGGGCTATAGCTCCCAGCAAGATCAATGCAAAAGACAAGGGATTTCTGCATTTCCAACTGAGGTACCTGGTTCATCTCATTGGGATTGGTTGGACAGTGGGTGCAGCCCACAGAGGACAAGCCGAAGCAGGGTGGGGTGACGCTTCACATGGGAAGTGCAAGGGGTCGGAGGATTTCCCTTTTCTAGCCAAGGGAAGCTGTGAGTGACTGTACTTGGAGGAATGGTATGCTCCTGTCCAAATACTGGGCTTTTCCCATGGTCTTTGCAACCAGCAAATGAGGAGATTCCCTCCCATACCTGGCTCGGCGGGTCCCACGCCCACGGAGCATTGCTCACTGCTAGCGCAGCACTCTGAGATTGACCTGGGACTCTAGAGCCTGGCAGGGGTAGGGGCGTCTGCCATTGCTGAGGCTTGAGTAGGCGGTTCTATGCTCACAGTGTAAACAGAGCTGCAGGGAGGCTCAAACTGGGTGGAGCCCACCACAGCTCAGCAAGGCCTACTGCTCTCTAGATTCCACCTCTGAGGGCAGGGCATATCTGAACAAAAGTCAGCAGACAGCTTCTACAGACTTAAACGTCCCTGCCTGACAGCTCTGAAGAGAGCAGTGGTTCTCCCAGCATGGCGTCTGAGCTCCAATAATGGACAGACTGCCTCCTCAAGTGGGTCTGTGACCCCCGTGCAGCCTGATTGGGAGACACCTCCAAGTAGGGGCCAACAGACCCTTCATACAGGTGGGTGCCCCTCTGGGATGAAGCTTCCAGAGGAAGGATCAAACAACAATATTTGCTGTTCTGCAGCCTCGGCTGGTGATACCCATGCAAACAGTGTCTGGAGTGGACCTCCAGCAAACTCCCACAGACCTGCAGCTGAGGGACCTGTCTGTTAGAAGGAAAACTAACAAACAATATCAACAAAAAGGACATCCACACCAAAACCCCATCTGTAGGTCACCAACATCAAATACCAAAGGTAGATAAAACCACAAAGATGGGGAGAAACCAGAGCAGAAATGCTGAAAATTCCAAAAACCAGAATGCCTCTTCTCCTCCAAAGGAACACAACTTGTCACCAGCAAGGGAACAAAACTGGATGCAGAAAGAGTTTGATGAGTTGACAGAAGTAGGCTTCCAAAGGTCAGTAATAACAAACTTCTCTGAAGCTAAAGGAGCATATTCTAACCCATTGGAAGGAAGCTAAAAACCTTGAAAAAAGTTTAGACTAATGGCTAACTAGAACAACCAGTGTAGAGAAGAGCTTAAATTACCTGATGGAGCTGAAAATCATGGCATGAGAACTTTGTTAAGCATACACAAACTTTGATAGCCAATTTTATCAAGTGAAAGAAAGGGTATCAGTGATTGAAGATCATATTAACAAAATAAAGCTAGAAGACAAGATTAGAGAAGAAATGAACAAAGCCTCCAAGAAATATGGGACTATGTGAAAAGACCAAATCTACATTTGATTGATGTACCTGAAAGTGATGGGGAAGAATGGAACCAAATTAGAAAACACTCTTCAGGATATTATCCAGGAGAACTTCCCCAATCTAGCAAGGGAAGCCAACACTCAAATTCAGGAAATACAGAGAACACCACAAAGATACTCTTTGAGAATAGCAACCCCAAGACACATAATTGTCAGACTCACCAAAGTTGAAATGAAGGAAAAAATGTTAAGGGCAGCCAGAGAGAAAGATCGGGTTACCCAAAAAGGGAAGCCCATCAGACTAACAGTGGATCTCTCAGCAGAAACCCTACAAGCCAGAAGAGAATGGGGGCGAATATTCAACGTTCTTAAAGAAAAGAATTTTTAACCAGAATTTCATATCCAGCCAAACAAAGCTTCATAAGTGAAGGAGAAATAAAATCCTTCACAGACAAGCAAATGCTAAGAGACTGTGTCACCACCAGGCCTGTCTTACAAGAGCTCCTGAACGAAGCACTAAACATGAAAAGGAACAACTGGTACCAGCCACTGCAAAAACATGCCAAACTGTAAAGACCATCGACACTGTGAAGAAACTGCATCAATTAATGGACGAAATAAACAGCTAGCATCATAATGACAGGATCAAATTCACATATAACAATATTAACCTTAAATGTAAATGGGCTAAATGCTCCAATTAAAAGACACAGACTGCCAAATTGGATAAAGTGTCAAGACCCATCAGTGTGCTGTATTCAGGAGACCTATCTCATGTGCAGAGACACACATAGGTGCAAAATAAAGGGATGGAGGAAGATCTATCAAGCAAATGGAAAGCAACAGAAAGCAGGGGTTGCAATACTGGTCTCTGATAAAACAGAATTTAAACCAACAAAGATCAAAAGAGATAAAGAAGGCCATTACATAATGGTAAAAAGATCAATGCAACAAGAAGAACTAACCATCCTAAATATATATGCAGCTAACTATCCTAAATATATATGCACCCAATACAGGAGCACCCAGATTCAGAAAGCAAGTGCTTAGAGATCTACAAAAAGACTTAGACTCCCACACAATAATAATGAGATACTTTAACACTCCACTGTCAATATTAGACAAATCACTGAGACAGAAAATTAACAAAGATATACAGGACTTCAACTCAGCTCTGGCACAAGCAAACCTAATAAACATCTGCAGAACTTTCCACCCCAAATCAACAGAATATACATTCTTCTCAGATTGCACTTATTCTAAAATTGACCACATAATTGGAAGTAAAACACTCCTCAGCAAATGTAAAAAAAAAAAACAAAAAACAAAAAAAAAAACAAAAAACAGAAATCACAACAAACTGTCTCTCAGACCACAGTGCAACCAAATTAGAACTCAGGATTAAGAATCTCACTCAAAATCACATTATAGCAACTGAACAACCTGCTCCTGAATGACTACTGGGTAAATAACGAAAGGAAGGCAGAAGTAAAGATATTCTTTGAAATCAATGAGAACAAAGACACAACATACCAGAATCTCTGGGACACATTTAAAGTAGTGTGTAGAGGGAAATTTATAGCACTAAATGCCCACAAGAGAAAGTAAGAGAGATCTAAAATTGACACCCTAACATCACAGTAAAAAGAACTAGAGAAGCAAGAGCAAACAAATTCAAAAGCTAGCAGAAGACAAGAAATAACTAAGATCAGAGTAGAATTGAAGGAGATAAGGACACAAAAAGCCCTTCAAATAATCAATGAATCCAGGTGCTGGCTTTTTGAAAAGATCAACAAAATAGACCACTAGCAAGACTAATAAAGAAGAAAATAGAGAAGAATCAAATAGATGTACTAAAAAATGATAAAGGGGATATCAACACCGATCCCACGGAAATACAAACTACCATCAGATAATACTATAAATACCTCTACATAAATAAACTAAAATATCTAGAAGAAACGGACAAATTTCTGAACACATACCCCCTCCCAAGACTAAACCTAGAAGAAGCTGAATCTCTGAATAGACCAATAACAGGTTCTGAAAAAGAGACAATAATTAACAGCCTACCAACCAAAAAAAGTCCAGGACCAGACAGATTCACAGCCAAATTCTACCAGAGGTACAAACAGGAGCTGGTACCATTCCTTTTGAAACTATTCTGATAAATAGAAAAATAAGGAATCCTCTCTAACTCATTTTATGAGGCCAGCATCATCCTGATATCAAAGTCTGGCAGAGACACAACAAAAAACGAGAATTTTAGGGCAATATCCCTGATGAACATCGATGCAAAAATTCTCAATAAAATACTGGCAAACCGAATCCAGCAGCACATCAAAAAGTTTATCCACCACAATCAAGTTGACTTCATCCCTGGGATGCAAGTCTGTTTCAACATATGCAAATTAATAAACATAATCCATCACATAAACAGAACCAATGACAAAAACCATGTGATTATCTTAATAGATGCAGAAAAGGCCTTCAACAAAATTCAACAGCCTTTCATGCTAAAAACTCAATAAACTAGGTATCAATGGAACATATCTCAAAATAATAAGAGCTATTTATGACAAACCCACAGCCAATATCATACTGAATGGGCAAAAACTGGAAGCATTTTCTTTGAAAACTAGCAAAAGACAAGGATGCCCTCTCTCACCACTCCTGTTCAACATAGTATTGGAAGTTCTGGCCAGGGCAATCAGGCAAGAGAAAGCAATGAAGGATATTCAAATAGGAAGAGAGGAAGTCAAATTTTCTCTTTTTGCATATGACATGATTGTATATTTAGAAAACTCCATCGTCTCAGTCCAAAATCTCCTTACACTGATAAGCAACCTCAGCAATGTCTCAGGATACAAAATCAATGTGCAAAAATCACAAGCATTCCTATACACCAATAACAGACAGAGAGCCAAATCATGAGTGAACTCCCATTCACGACTGCTAGTAAGAGAATAAAATACCTAGGAATACAACTTACAAGGGATGTGAAGGATCTCTTCAAGGAGAACTACAAACCACTGCTCAATGAAATAATAGAGGACACAAACAAATGAGAAAACATTCCATGCTTTTGGATAGAAAGAAAGAATATTGTGAAAATGGCCTATCTGCCCAAAGTAATTTACAGATTCAATGCTATCCCTGTCAAGCTACCACTGACTTTCTTCACAGAATTGGAAAAAACTACTCTAAACTTCATATGGAACCAAAAAAGAGCCCACATAGCCAAGACAATCCTGGGCAAGAAGAACAAACCTGGAGGTATCATGCTACCTGACTTCAAACTATAGTACAAGGCTACAGTAAGCAAAACAGCATGGTATTGGTACCAAAACAGATATATAGACCAATGGAACAGAATAGAGGCCTCAGAATTAACACCACACATCTACCACCATCTGATCTTTGACAAACCTGACACACACAAGCAATGGGGAAAAGATTCCCTATTTAATAAATGATGTTAGGGAAACTGGCTAGTCATATGCAGAAAATTGAAACTGGACCCCCTCCTTACACCTTATACAAAAATCTACTCAAGATGGATCAAAGACTTAAATGTAAGACCTAGGACCATAAAAATCCTAGAAGAAAAACTGGGCGATACCATTCAGGACATAGGCACGGGAAAGAATTCATGTCTAAAACACCAAAAGCAATGGAAACAAAAGCCAAAATTGACAAATGGGATCTAATTAAACTAAAAAGTTTCTGCACAGCGAAAGAAACTACCATTAGAGTGAACAGGCAACCTAGAGAATAGGAGAAAATTTTTGCAATCTATCTACCTGACAAAGGGCTAATATCCAGAATCTACAAATAACCTAAACAAATTTACAAGAATAAACCAAACAACCCCATCAAAAAATGGGCAAAGGATATGAACAGATAATTCTCAAAAGAAGACATTTATGCAGCCAACAGACATATGAAAAAATGCTCATCATCACTGGTCATTAGCAATATGTAAATCAAAACCAAAATGAGATATCATCTCATGCCAGTTAGAATGGTGATCATTAAAAAGTCAGGAAAAAACAGATACTGGAGAGGTTGTGGAAAAATAGGAACGCTTTTACACTGTTGGTGGAAGTGTAAATTAGTTCAACCATTGTGGAAGACAGTGCAGTGTGGCAATTCCTCAGGGATCTAGAACTAGAAATACCATTTGACCCAGCAATCCCATTACTGGGCATATACCCAAAGGATTATAAATCATTCTATGATAAAGACACGTGTACACATATGTTTATTGCGGCACTATTCACAATAGGAAAGACTTGGAACAAACCCAAATATCCATTGGTGATCGACTGAATAAAGAAAATGTGGCACATATACACCCTGGAATACTATGCAGCCATAATGAAGGATGAGTTCATGTCCTTTGCAGGGACATGGATGAAGCTGGAAACCATCATTCTCAGCAAACTGTCACAAGATCAGAAAACCAAATACTGCATGTTCTCACTCATAAATGGGAGATGTACAATGAGAACACATGGACAGAGGGACAGGATCATCACACGCTGCAGCCTGTGGGGGTGGGAGGGTAGTTGAGGGATAACATTAGGAGAAACACCTAATGTAGGTGACGGGTTGATGGGTGCAGCAAATCACCAAGGCACGTGTATACCTATGTAACAAAACTGCACATTCTGCACATGTAACCCAGAACTTAAAGTATAATTTTTAAAAAAAGAATTCAGATATATATGATTTTAAGATGCTTTGGCATTTTCTATCCAATTAGTTTTATAAGATCCTACAATAACTCATCAAAAGAGGCTTAAGAAAATTGAATAATTTTATTTTATGAATTCCAAATAATTTACATCCCAAAATGTCTTTGCATCACAAACTTCCAGAAATCTCAATATATGAACCCCACATTGAAATTTTACCTGGCAATCATTTGAGTCTTAACATTGGAAGCTGATATTTTCATCCTTTAGCTCCGATGAGGCTTCACTGGGCTCCTTTTTTTAAATTTTTTTATTATTATACTTCAAGTTCTAGGGTACCTTTTATTGTTTGTTTGTTGTTGTTTTTAATTGAAATGCATCACCCTTACCTCTCAGTAGCGCTCTTTATAAATTGTCTGTTGTGTTATATTTGTGGTCTCTTTAAAAGGAAACAGATTCAAATCATATTTGAGAGCTGAAAGTTCAGCGAAGAATTCAATTATGTAAATTAGAAAACAAATGCCAGTGAAAAGAAACTAACCACTCCAGTGTTCCTTAAGTCAGGTGGGGGCTAGGGGGAAGATGTAAATAAGGAGAGGAAAAGAACTTTGCTCTAGCACTGAGAGGAAGATAAATATTTTTTCCATTCAGTCTTATAGCAAGTAAAGACCATCATCTGTGGTATCTTCCATCCTAAACATATCTGCAGCCAATCATTTGAACCATTGAACTGCAAGTGTGCTTTATACTCTCAGGTGGCTGTGCTTCACAAAGGGGGCTGTCCTCTCATTTGTGTGGGTATAGATCTGTACTGCTGAACAAACAACACAAGGCAGTAAGCAGTCAATGTACCCTGGGGAGTGGGGAGGGTTTGAAACATAGACAACTGGATGCTTTGGCTTTGGTACACAGGCTGGAGGGTTTATTTCAATGAATGTACACCTTCAGATTGTAAAGATACTTGGAAAATTAGTTCTGGAAGGAACATTAGAGATACTTATTTTTTCTTTTCTTTTGTTTTAGTATTGGCTTCTACGGATTCTATGAGAGTGTATAAATGTGTCTCAGGGCTGCTTCAGGGGATGGAAACAAAGTAAGCTGGACTCAGGGGTCCTCATCACCTTACCTTAGCCAATACAGCATTTCTTTTATCTGTTGATCACTTTTCCCACTTAATTTAAGAGTGCATTTCTCTGTTAAGAAATTGTTTTTAAAATCACCAGTCTAGTTCAAGTGAATACTTCATTTTACACTTAAAGGAAGAGGCCAGAAAGATTAAGTTAGTAGACGAAGGTCACACAGCAGATATTAATAGAGATGAGACTAAAATCCTATGCCCCTTTCCCGACCTGTGTGTTTACCACCAGGTCACATTATTGATCTTTTATTCAATTCACTAAATTCTAGACTTCCCATCCTTGATAGCCAGTCAAAGCACTCCCAGCACACAAAATTTCAAAAAGAGATTTTGAACTCAGTGATTTTAATCCAAAGAAAATAACAGAATAATTGATAAATGTATGATTATTAGTAATTTTCAAAGGATGTATCGATATGCATGAAACTTGTGTTAAAATAAGCCCCAATGGCTCTCAAGTTTGCCTCAGTAATACTCTAGGGAGAGCTTTATAAAGAATGGGATATTTCTAAGAATAAAGAAGGGTAATTAAAAGAAAGGCAGTTGCCGACAGAGGAAATAGCATACAAAGATAGGTAAGCATAGTAAGTACATTGATGTATTTATAAATGAGAAAATAAATTATATTCAGTAACTCAACAAGATAAATATGTGTTCAGAGGACATGGACAGATGCTATGAAATACAGTACGTGATTCATATAAGATAAGATACTATCTTACTGAACTAATGCTGACATATAAGGAAATGGTAAACTCCCAGAATGCTTTTTTTGCATTCAGGTTAACAGCTGTGGCTTGCCGTATGGGAAAATGTTTAAGTGAGCTTTTGGAGACTATGTTATTTCCTTAGTATAACCATAAGGACTATAAGCCATTTGCCACCCTAGAGGACAGTTTATGCCTCTGTCCTTTCTAAATAGCATGCATATTTTACTACTAGCTCCCACCAGTATGGTTCATCTCAATAACTGATGAACCAAAGTAACCATGCCACTCAATTTTAGTCAATCAGGCTCTGTTTTCATCCCTTCAGGTCACATTTGCTTTATTTAATGCAGCTGTGTTGAATCAGCTGACATGCAAAACATTCAATGGAAGCCTTAAGCATGTGACTAGAGCTTCACATAAATATCTCTAACTTGAAGCTTTAATATAAAACATTGCGCATATACACACATTCAATCAGTAAACAGGTTAGAAGCACTGCTCAAGTAGATAACAGTTGTCTGTGTGGTGAATTAACACTGCTCTTTATTCTGATTAAGGGCAATCCTAGAGAAATCATAGCATTTTGTCACAGATTCTCCTTTTTTTAGGTAAATGATTACAAGCTAAAAAACAGTCCTGGCTAATAAAAATAAAGAACCTAACTTTAGGGTCCTTCCATTTTTCCTCACTAGAACTATGCCAAATCCAATAACTAATGATCTAAAATAACTGAGGAAATAAGCAGAAAAAAAAATCTAATGGCCTATAAGAATATTCCAGTAGTTTAACATATTGCAGTTGCTTAAATTATTAATACTTGTGTGTCCTGAGCCCATATACTGAAATTAAAAAGCATTGCCATGACATGGAGGGTGAAAAACAAAACCTAACATAGAAGATCCACACGAGACTTTTTTTGATCAAGCAGTTAGGATTATCAGCCCTCTGATATCAAACTGGGGCATGATGGTAGCACAGCCAAAAAGCCAACTCTAACAGAGTGGAAGGTGGATCCAGGGTACAGGACTACGAGGAAACTAATTTAGTAGAAGCCAAGAAGAACTGCATCCACAGATGGTGATAAATTTTATATATGTCTAAAAGACGGAGATAAGAGGGGACTTGGTGGTTTTCGCACTTTGTTATTGATCTGCTAGCTGGGCTATTTAATGTGTCTGGTAATAATACATTATTTCTCCAGCTTCAGACTTAAAATGTGATAGTAAAAATTAATAGAGTAAAGACTATTTTTCTCCTTTCTTGTGCATTTTTACTATACTACATTTGTCATGAGAATAGTAAGAAGTTACACACATTAAATAGCTCTCTTATGAGCTATGATGATTAGTAGTTTGAGCATCAACAAAACGGTGTGGATAATCCTAACAATTCAGTAGAGAGCCTTAGACTACTCTCTTGAATTCTAAGCATGCTTAACTCTGTGAATTTGTGATGTGAACATAGGCTGTGGAGTCAGACAGAGAAAACTTAGGCAAGTTATTCAACCCCACTGAGCTCCTCATAAAATGGAAATAATGAGATAGAACTCATAGGGTCATTAGGTGGATTATAATAATGGAATGTTGCAGAGAAAGTCCTTAACAAGTACCTGACACAAAATAGTATTCATCAGTATTCCTTAAAGGAGCAGATCATAATGAATAAGTTTATATAAATCAGTGTTCTAAACCCTGGCTTGCATCAGAATCAACTGTGGAACAATTTTACAAACAGAGATGCCAAACCCTATCTTAAGAGATATTTATTCAGTATGCACAGTACAGTCTTTCTAAGAACTCCATGGGTGATCCCTATGTCCAGCCAGCACTGATAGTCACTCTTATAAAAGTATTTTTCATAGCCAAAGAACTTGAAAAGTTGAAAATGAAGAAGACTTTTATAAAGAGTCAGCAACTCTTCTGCCTTTTTGCCAATTGCCATCCATCATTGTTTACACCATATAGAAAAGGGTGTGTATATACAGATAGACGCTATGATTCTATAATTTACATATAATTGCATGACACAAAGGAATATTTCTAAGAATAAGATAAATTATTTGAAAAATCTTCCAGGGAACTAAGCAAGTTCATCTCTACATGACTCTGAGCATTGTTAGGTCTGGTTGGAATGCTGTCCAAGATGAAAAAAAACAGGAGCCTGAACTCAGACCATCTCACCTGTGCTTCTGCCTTGGATTCCAGAGTTGTAAAATATGATGGTGCAAATTATTCATGCACATCCAACACACGCTGCCTCTCTCCTCCTGCATGACCC
Source organism: Hylobates moloch (assembly GCF_009828535.3). Taxonomy (NCBI): domain Eukaryota; kingdom Metazoa; phylum Chordata; class Mammalia; order Primates; family Hylobatidae; genus Hylobates; species Hylobates moloch. Next base: position 69,386,123 of record NW_026652286.1, on the reverse strand, counting down.
TCCCATTATGTTTCAGAATAGCATCTGGAGGCTGACCGAGTTCATAACCATGATCCAGGTAAAGAGAAGCCAAAATTGAAAGGAATCCAACTGCGAATCAGTATTAAGCTATATGCTGCCAAGGTGGAGCCAAGACGGCCGAATAGAAACAGCTCCAGTCTCCAGCTCCCAGCCTGAGTGACACAGAAGACAGGTGATTTCTGCATTTCTGCTTGAGGTACCGGTTTCATCTCACTAGGGAGTGCCAAACAGTGGGTGCAGGACAGTCGGTGAAGCTCACTGTGCGCGAGCCGAAGAAGGGCGAGGCATTGCCTCACTCGGGAAGCGCAAGGGGTCAGGGAGTTCCCTTTCCTAGTCAAAGAAAGAGGTAACAGACGGCACCTGGAATATCCGGTCAGTCCCACCCTAATACTGAGCTTTTCCAACGGGCCTGGAAAACGGCACACTAGGAGATTGTGTCCCGCACCTGGCTCGGAGGGTCCTATGCCCACGGAGTCTCACTGATTGCTAGCACAGCAGTCTGAGATCAAGCTGCAAGGAGGCAGCAAGGCTGGGGGAGGGGCACCCGCCATTGCCCAGGCTTGCTTAGGTAAACAAAGCATCCAGGAAGCTCGAACTGGGTGGAGCCCACCACAGCTCAAGGAGGCCTGCCTGCCTCTGTAGGCTCCACCTCTGGGGGCAGGGCACAGACAAACAAAAAGTTAGCAGGAACCTCCACAGACTTAAATGTCCCTCTCTGACTGACAGCTCTGAAGAGAGTAGTGGTTCTCCCAGCACGCAGCTGGAGATCTGAGAACGGACAGACTGCCTCCTAAAATGGGTCCCTCACCCCTGAGCAGCCTAACTGGGAGGCACACCCCCAAGTAGGGACAGAGTGACACCTCACTCGGCTAGGTACTCCTCTGAGACAAAACTTCCAGAGGAACTATCAGACAGCTGAATTTGTGGTCTCACGAAAATCCGCTGTTCTGCAGCCACTGCTGCTGACACCCAGCCAAACAGGGTCTGGAGTGGACCTCTAGTAAACTCCAACAGACCTGCAGCTGAGGGTCCTGTCTGGTAGAAGGAAAACTAATAAACAGAAAGGACATCCTCACCAAAAACCCATCTGTACATCACCATCATCAAAGACCAAAAGTAGATAAAACCACAAAGATGGGGAAAAAACAGAGCAGAAAAACTGGAAACTCTAAAAAGCAGAGCACCTCTCCTCCTCCAAAGGAACACAGTTCCTCACCAGCAACGGAACAAAGCTGGATGGAGGATGACTTTGACGAGTTGAGAGAAGAAGGCTTCAGACGATCAAACTACTCTGAGTTACGGGAGGAAATTCAAAACAATAGCAAAGAAGTTAAAAACTTTGAAAAAAAATTAGAAGAATGGATAACTAGAATAACCAATGGAGAGAAGGGCTTAAAGGAGCTGATGGAGCTGAAAGCCAAGTTTCGAGAACTACACGAAGATTGCAGAAGCCTCAGTAGCAGATGTGATCAACTGGAAGAAAGGGTATCGCTGATGGGAGATGAAATGAATGAAATGAAGTGAGAAGGGAAGTTTAGAGAAAAAAGAATAAAAAGAAATGAACAAAGCCTCCAAGAAATTTGGGACTATGTGAAAAGACCAAACCTACGTCTGATTGGTGTACCTGAAAATGACGGAGAGAATGGAACCATGTTGGAAAACACTCTGCAAGATATTATCCAGGAGAACTTCCCCAATCTAGCAAGGCAGGCCAACATTCAGATTCAGGAAATACAGAGAATGCCACAAAGATACTCCTTGAGAAGAGCAACTCCAAGACACATAATTGTCAGATTCACCAAAGTTGAAATGAAGGAAAAAATGTTAAGGGCAGCCAGAGAGAAAGGTCGGGTTACCCACAAAGGGAAGCCCATCAGACTAACAGCTGATCTCTCAGCAGAAACCCTACAAACCAGAAGAGAATGGGGGCTGATATTCAACATTCTTAAAGAAAAGAATTTTCAACCCAGAATTTCCTATCCAGCCAAACTAAGCTTTATAAGTGAAGGAGAAATAGAATACTTTACAGACAAGCAAATGGTGAGTGATTTTGTCACCACCAGGCCTGCCGTAAAAGAGCTCCTGAAGGAAGCACTAAACATGGAAAGAAACAACTGGTACCAGCCACTGCAAAAACATGCCAAATTGTAAAGACCATCGAGGCTAGGAAGAAACTGCAGCAACTAACGAGCAAAATAACCAACTAACATCATAATGACAGGATCAGATTCACACATAACAATATTAACGTTAAATGTAAATGGGCTAAATGCTCCAATTAAAAGACACAGACTGGCAAACTGGATAAGGAGTCAGGACCCATCAGTGTGCTGTATTCAGGAAACCCATCTCATGTGCAGAGACACACATAGACTCAAAATAAAGGGATGGAGGAAGATCTATCAAGCAAATGGAAAACAAAAAAAGGCAGGGGTTGCAATCCTAGTCTCTGATAAAATAGACTTTAAACCAACAAAGATCAAAAGAGACAAAGAAGGCCATTACATAATGGTAAAGGGATCAATTCAACAAGAAGAGCTAACTATCCTAAATATATATGCACCCAACACAGGAGCACCCAGATTCATAAAGCAAGTCCTCAGTGACCTACAAAGGGACTTAAACTCCCACACAATAATAATGGGAGATTTTAACACCCCACTGTCAACATTAGACAGATCAATGAGACAGAAAGTTAACAAGGATATCCAGGAATTGAACTCAGCTCTACACAAAGTGGACCTAATAGACATCTACAGAACTCTCCACCCCAAATCAACAGAACATACATTTTTTTCAGCACCACACCACACCTATTCCAAAATTGACCACATAGTTGGAAGTAAAGCTCTCCTCAGCAAATGTAAAAGAACAGAAATTATAACAAACTGTCTCTCAGACCACAGTGCAATCAAACTAGAACTCAGGATTAAGAAACTCACTCAAAACCGTTCAACTACATGGAAACTGAACAACCTGCTCCTGAATGACTATTGGATACATAATGAAATGAAGGCAGAAATAAAGATGTTCTTTGAAACCAACGAGAACAAAGACACAACATACCAGAATCTCTGGGACACATTCAAAGCAGTGTGTAGAGCGAAATTTATAGCACTAAATGCCCACAAGAGAAAGCAGGAAAGATCCAAAATTGACACCCTAACATCACAATTAAAAGAACTAGAAAAGCAAGAGCAAACACATTCAAAAGCTAGCAGAGGGCTAGAAATAACTAAAATCAGAGCAGAACTGAAGGAAATAGAGACACAAAAAACCCTTCAAAAAATTAATGAATCCAGGAGCTGGTTTTTTGAAAAGATCAACAAAATTGATAGACCGCTAGCAAGACTAATAAAGAAGAAAAGAGAGAAGAATCAAATAGATGCAATAAAAAATGAAAAAGGGGATATCACCACTGATCCCACAGAAATACAATCTACCATCAGAGAATACTACAAACACCTCTATGCAAATAAACTAGAAAATCTAGAAGAAATGGATAAATTCCTCGACACATACACCCTCCCAAGACTAAATCAGGAAGAAGTTGAATCTCTGAATAGACCAATAACAGGTTCTGAAATTGTGGCAATAATCAATAGCTTACCAACCAAAAAGAGTCCAGGACCTGATGGATTCACAGCCGAATTCTACCAGAGGTACAAGGAGGAACTGGTACCATTCCTTCTGAAACTATTCCAATCGATAGAAGAGAGGGAATCCTCCCTAACACATTTTATGAAGCCAGCATCGTCCAGATACCAAAGCCTGGCAGAGACATAACCAAAAAAGAGAATTTCATACCAATATCCTTGATGAACATTGATGCAAAAATCCTCAATAAAATACTGGCAAACCGAATCCAGCAGCACATCAAAAAGCTTATCCACCATAATCAAGTGGGCTTCATCCCTGGGATGCAAGGCTGGTTCAACATATGCAAATCAATAAATGTAATCCAGCATATAAACAGAACCAAAGACAAAAACCACATGATTATCTCAATAGATGCAGAAAAGGCCTTTGACAAAATTCAACAACCCTTCATGCTAAAAACTCTCGATAAATTAGGTATTGATGGGACGTATCTCAAAATAATAAGAGCTATCTACGACAAACCCACAGCCAATATCATACTGAATGGGCAAAAACTGGAAGCATTCCCTTTGAAAACTGGCACAAGACAGGGATGCCCTCTCTCACCACTCCTATTCAACATAGTGCTGGAAGTTTTGGCCAGAGCAATCAGGCAGGAGAAGGAAATAAAGGGTATTCAATTAGGAAAAGAGGAAGTCAAATTGTCCCTGTTTGCAGATGACATGATTGTATATCTAGAAAACCCCATTGTCTCAGCCCAAAATCTCCTTAAGCTGATTAGCAACTTCAGCAAAGTCTCAGGATACAAAATCAATGTACAAAAATCACAAGCATTCTTGTACACCAATCATAGACAAACAGAGAGCCAAATCATGAGTGAACTCCCATTCACAATTGCTTCAAAGAGAATAAAATACATAGGAATCCAACTTACAAGGGATGTGAAGGACCTCTTCAAGGAGAACTACAAACCATTACTCAATGAAATAAAAGAGGATACAAACAAATTGAAGAACATTCCATGCTCATGGGTTGGAAGAATCAATATCGTGAAAATGGCCATACTGCCCAAGGTCATTTATAGATTCAATGCCATCCCCATCAAGCTACCAATGACTTTCTTCACAGAATTGGAAAAAACTACTTTAAAGTTCATATGGAACCGAAAAACAGCCCACATCGCCAAGTCAATCCTAAGCCAAAAGAACAAAGCTGGAGGCATCACGCTACCTGACTTCAAACTATACTACAAGGCTACAGTAACCAAAACAGCATGGTACTGGTACCACAACAGAGACATAGATCAATGGAACAGAACAGAGCTCCCAGAAATGATGCCGCATATCTACAACTATCTGATTTTTGACAAACCTGACAAAAACAAGAAATGGGGAAAGGATTCCCTATTTAATAAATGGTGCTGGGAAAACTGGCTAGCCATATGTAGAAAGCTGAAACTGGATCCCTTCCTTACACCTTATACAAAAATTAATTCAAGATGGATTAAAGACTTAAATGTTAGACCTAAAACCATTAAAATCCTACAAGAAAACCTAGGCAATACCATTCAGGACATAGGCGTGGGCAAGGACTTCATGTGTAAAACACCAAAAGCAATGGCAACAAAAGCCAAAATTGACAAATGGGATCTAATTAAACTAAAGAGCTTCTGCACAGCAAACGAAACTACCATCAGAGTGAACAGGCAACCTACAGAATGGGAGAAAATTTTTGCAACCTACTCATCTGACAAAGGGCTAATATCCAGAATCTACAATGAACTCAAACAAATTTACAGGAAAAAAACAAACAACCCCATCAAAAAGTGGGCAAAGGACATGAACAGCCACTTCTCAAAAGAAGACATTTATGCAGCCAAAAAACACATGAAGAAATGCTCATCATCACTGGCCATCAGAGAAATGCAAATCAAAACCACAGTGAGATACCTCACACCAGTTAGAATGGCCATCATTAAAAAATCAGGAAACAACAGGTGCTGGAGCGGATGTGGAGAAATAGGAACACTTTTACACTGTTGGTGGGACTGTAAACTAATTCAACCATTGTGGAAGTCAGTGTGATGATTCCTCAGGGATCTCGAACTAGAAATACCATTTGACCCAACCATCCCATTACTGGGTATATACCCAAAGGACTATAAATCATGCTGCTATAAAGACACATGCACACGTATGTTTATTGCGGCACTATTCACAATAGCAAAGAGTTGGAACCAACCCAAATGTCCAACAACGATAGACTGGATTAAGAAAATGTGGCACATATACACCATGGAATACTATGCAGCCATAAAAAATGATGAGTTCATGTTCTTTGTAGGGATATGGATGAAACTGGAAAACATCATTCTCAGTAAACTATCGCAAGGACAAAAAACCAAACACCGCATGTTCTCACTCATAGGTGGGAATTGAACAACGAGAACTCATGGACACAGGAAGGGGAACATCACACTCCGGGGACTGTTGTGGGGTTGGGGAAGGGGGGAGTGACAGCATTAGGAGATATACCTAATGCTAAATGACGAGTTAATGGGTGCAGGAAATCAACATGGTACATGGATACATATGTAACAAACCTGCACATTGTGCACATGTACCCTAAAACCTAAAGTATTAAAAAAAAAAAAAAAAAAAGCTATATGCTGCCAAGCCTCTCAGACTACAACAATGGAACCCATAAGAGCTTAGTTCAGGATAGTGTATCTGGACAGGAGAACTTGGAGCATCTGAGATCAACTCTATGATTTAAACCTGAATCAAGAGATATTCAAACAGATTAGGGTAACACTTATATTTTTCTTCTGTGTATTATTTTACCACATGAAATGAAGGAAACATTTCAATTTGTTAAATATTACTCTTTTTGGATGCTATTAGGAAAAACATTTGATGAAACCACTAACATAAACATGCCAAAACCAACCTGTCAGTGCCTTATTAATGTTCTCTATTCAATTATTAAGAAAAATAGCAGCAATAATTATACAATGTTTACTATGTGTCAGATGCTGTTTCAAGTGCTATTTACACATTGACTCAATCTTACTGACCACTTTATGAAGCAGACAATTTTTTACACCCCTAGGTGGTGTGTCACCTAGATTCTCCTTAAGGAAGGAGGACATTCCCCTGGCTCCTGGGAGTGCTGCTGGAAGTTGGCCTACAGCTTTCAGACGGTTGGATCAGGCAGCCCTGATGAAATGATTAATCATCATGTGAGTGTCAAGTCTGACCCTCTTGCCCCAAGTTAGGAAAACTGCAAGGCTATCCCAGTTTTAGATCTCTTCATGGGGTTGTCTGAAGACTTCCTCCAAATTCCATCATAGCTCAACTTCTCCCTCTGCCCTATCCTGATTCCCACCCTTTCTACCCACATTCTGAAGAGGACTCCATAATAAATGTCCTGCACCCTAATCTCTGTTTCAGAGTCTGCTTCCCACGGAATGCAATCTGCAACAAGTCACTTAGGTAATTTGATCATCTTGAAAATCTCTCAGAAACAGGTGTCATACTCTAATATGTCAGTAACACATTCTAACTCAGCGTTTCTCATCTCTACTTCTCACTCCATTTTAAGCATGTCACTTCATCTTTTACTACCTCTGTGTTTATTGGTCTTACATTCAGAACTTTTAATATCTGACTGGTTACTTAGTTATCATCCAACACGGTTTTTCTCTATAAGTAGACTACATCTTAGAGAGTCTAGATTCCCTATTTCTAGCCTGTAAGTAATTGCTGATGCTTAGAATTCATATTTCTCAGTCTAGTATATCCTGGCCAGGTTAACAGGAACATAAACAAGACAACTGAGAATTTATGCCTAAGTAACTATCCCTAGTTACTTAGTGCAAAGAAAAGACTTTAGATGTAATAGGCATTGAGATTTTCATGAGTTCCCTATTTTTTTTAATTTTGAGATTGTAATGTGATTTTATTGTTTTCCACCAATCTTCCAAATTCCAAATAATTATAAAGTATAAAATTCTGCATAATCTCTTCCATTGACTCCTGTTGTTTTTCCACCCAGTTCCCTGCCTTCTGCTGAGTCTTCTTTGGGTGAAACTACTTCTCATTTGTCAGCCATATGGTAGTGGTTGGGCCACCATATTATTATATTATCCCATCTCCCCGGCTACAATGATGACAAAGGGGTGATCTCTGGGAAGCCAGTAAGATTCCTCTTCAGCATTCTCCTAGCTGGAACTGAGAAAGAACATTATTGCAGCTCTAACATAGAGCCATCAGCCAACAAATTCCTCAACTTGTGAAGATTACTAGTTTGTTATGCGAGAGACTAGAACCCAAGAAAACAAGAGAAAGTATCAAAGATGATGACCCTAATTCCAGTTGTTTCTATGGTCCAACTCTGGCTCTCTTTTCAAAGTTTATTTATTCAACTTTGCTTTCATTAACACTCCCATTACCTGTAGGATTAATTCCAAGCTCCTTACTATGATATATACAAAGTCTTTCACAGCATTAATCTAACCTACTACAGTCTAACTTCATCTTTACAAACTACATGTGCTCTATCCTTCCCTCCACCATACTCAGTGTTAGAGTGATATTATAAAGTGCCTGAATGGTGATTCAGGACATAACACACACTGTGCCTTTTTGGAAAAACACTCCCCAATTCCTCCTGTCAAGATTAGTCATTAATTCTTCATGTCCTGATGACCCTATCATCATTCATTTGTAGTTCTGTGTCCTCTACTATTTTATGAGTCATAGAAAGTGTGAAGGTAATGTTAAATCTGAATGGAAGAAAAATCACAAGGAAAAGATGTCTTGTATATATTATCTCACAGACTCTAAGGATAAGCAAAAGATACATAGAGTTTTTTTCAATTTGTGCAAAGGCACCAATAATAGAAAAATGCTTAAACTAACACTAAAACTAACACCTACAATAGTTCAAATGTTTTGTCATGCCAAAGAGCTGCTTCATATCTACTGTGACAACTCCAGTTTTTATCAAGGCAGTCACCTGGGACAACTGCTTATTGATATCACACTTTCTCCCAAATGTTTATTTTGTTTTGTTTTCTTATGTTTACTTTATGCTTAATTTGTATTACTTTCTTTGGTCTCCTAAGGTGAAAGCTTAGGTTATTGAGTTTAGATTTCTTTTTCTAACATGCATTTAAAGCTATAACTTTTTCTGTAAGAACTTGATTTCTCAATTTCCACAAAATTTAAGTTGTATTTTCTTTTACATTTATTTTTAATTTCATTTGAGACATCTTATTTGACTCAGGTGTTTAGAAGTGTTCTGTTCAACTTCCAAGGATCTGTGAATTCTTCAAGAATCTTCTGTTTTGGTTTCTAGTATAACTTTAATGTGGACTGAGATTATTTCCATTTTTAAAAATTTACTAAGGTGTATTTATAGCCCAGAATGTGCTCTATCTTTGTGAATGTCCTACACAAGCTTCAGAAGTATGTGTATTCTACTGTTGTTGAGTGGAGTATTTTACAGATGTCAATTGAAGCAAGTTGACTGATGTTGTACGTCTCTATATGCTTCCTGACTTTCTGCCTGCCTGATCTATCAATCATTGACAATGGGGTGTTGAAATCTCCAACTATACTAGTCGGTTTGTCTGTTTCTTCTTTTAGTCTACAGTTTTTGACCCCACGTATTTTGATGATGCATTGTTAGGTGCAAACAGCTAGGATTATTATGTCTTCTTGTAAAATTGACTGCTTATTATTATAATGCCTCTCTCTTTCCCTGATAATCTTTTTCTGAAATAGGCTTCATCTGAAATTTATATAGCTACTCCAACTTTCTTTTGATTAGTAATAGCATGATATAGCTTTCTCCATCTCTTTTTTTTAACCATCTGAATCGTTATATCTTAAGTAGGTTTCTTTTAAATAATATGTACTTGGTCTTTTCTTATATTGATGTTTAAAATCTGCCTTTAGACCATCCATACTGAAAATGATTGTTGATATATTTGAATTAATATTTGTCATGTTTGTAACTATTTTCTACTGGTTGCATTTGTTCTTTTTTTTTCCTCTCATCCAATTTAGTTTGGTTTGATTGAAATTTAGTTGAATGTTCAATTAGTATGTGTGTATGAATTATAATTCTTTTTGAAAATTTCTGAATAATTTCCTTACAGTTTACAATATGAATTTTTAATTCATCAAATTCACCTTCAACTAACATTATGCCACTTTACTTGTAGCATAGATCCTCTCTCCCATCCCTTATGACATTGCTGCCACTCATTTCACTGACTCACATGCTTTAGCACACAATACAACATTACTAAGATTACTTTCAACAGTTTTCTTTAGAGCAGTTAAGAATAAGGGAAATGTTTTGTTTTGCCATTATTTATTCTTTCTCTGTCATGCTTCCTTTTTTCTAGATCCATATCATTTTTCTTCTCCATGAATAACTTATTTTAAACTATCTTTCAGGGTTGTCTGCTAGGGATGAATTCCCTCAGATTTTGTTTGTCAAGGAAAAGTCTTTATTTCACTTCCATTTTGGAGGATAATTTCAGGAGATACAGAATTTTAGGTTGGTGGACTTTTTCTTTCAACACTTTAAGTATTTCACTCCACTCTATTCTTCTTCATGATTTCTGATAAGAAATCCATGTTTTTCATAGATAAGGTTCACCACCAACATTATGACATCATGAAGATTTCCTCCTTTTAACTTGGTTTTCTGTAGTTTGAATACGATATGTCCAGGTATGACTTTCTTTGGTATTTATCCTGTTTGGTGCTCTCTGAACTTCTAGAACCTTTAGTTTGGTATCTATTAGTCATTTGGGAAAGTTCTCAGGCATTATAACTCCAAATATTTTTTGTCCTTCGCCTTCTCTTTTTCCTCCTTCTGATATTTCAATTATGATCATGCTATATCTTTTGATATTGCCCCATTGTTCTTGATATTCTGCTCTGTTTTATTCATTCTATTTCTCTTGGCTTCACAGTTAGGGGTATTTCTATTTGGCCTATCTTCAAGTTACTGATTCTTTCCTTAACCATTTTCTGGACTATGATCAACAAACCAATGGCATTCTTCATTTTGTTTACACTGTTTTTGGTTTGAAGCACTTCCTTTTGATTCTTCTTAGAGTTTCCCTCACTCTGTTTTCACTACCAATCTCTTCCTGCATGCTGTCTGCTTTTTCTATTAGAACCCTTAACATATTAAATACATCATTATTTTAAATTGCCTGTCCTCCAACATCTGTGTCCTATCTATATCTGGTTCTGATGATGGCTTTGTCTCTCAAGGCTGTGTTTTTAATTGTCTTTGGAATGCATTAAAATTTTTTGCCGTTGTTGAAAACCATACATGTTGGAATGAGTAATAGGAGCTGAAATAAAGTGATCTTTCACATGAGGGATTATGGTAACCTGGGTAGGAGTTGGGCTGTGTTTAATGTTTGGTATAGCTGTAAGTGCCAGAGGCTTCAAATGCCTCTAGTGCCTTCGTTTTGTCTCTTCGCTTGACTTCAGGCTTCCTTAAGTCACTCTCTTGTGGGCAAGTCTGTATTTCTCAGCTTTTTCAGATGTCATCCACTGTTGTAGTACACTGTTGTTTTGGTATGTAGTAGCAATCTTATACCCTTATATCAGTATTTTTGTGAATCTGTGCCTTGGAGCTGTGACCTTAACAATGTTTCTCCAGTAGAATAGATTTTCCACTTGCCTCCTATTTCTACCTCTGACTACAATGTTTCTAGGATTTTTTTTAATTTCAAACTCCTATTTACTAAATTTCTTTCTTCCTGCCTCAGGTGAAAAAGGAAGACTGGAGGTTCCTGGAATGGAAGGAAATCCCTCCCTAAACTGGGATAAATCTTTAGGAAAATCATTTTCCCTGGAGAGTGGGCATTTTTTATGGAGAAGTCTTTAGACATATTTTATAAGGATAATAGCTGTCCCTCAGTATCCATGAGTTCTGCATTCCTGAATTTAACCAATGATGGATTGAATATATTTGGAAAAAAAATAAGGATAATTATCTGTAGTAAACATGTACAGACTTTTTTCCTTGTCATTATTCCCTAAATAATACAGTATAACAAATGTTTACATAGCATTTACGTTGTATTAGGTATTATATATAATCCAGAGATTAAAGTATATGGGAAGATATGCATAGGTAATACACAAAAACAACATTTTATATAAGGAACTTGAGCATCTGCAGATTTTGATATCCACAAGGGTTCCTGAAACGTGGATACAGAGGGACAACTATACCATCCCTTCCCCTTCCCAGATTCACGAAATTTTTCTTCATCTTTAACCATCAACCTGGTATGTTTCCCGGTGTTAAAGCCCATGAGAGTGTGAGAACTATTTTTAATAAATAAGAAAAGTTAATAAAAGTCTGCTTTTAAAAAACCCACAAAAGTTGATACCAGTGATAATACTTATTTTATCTAAAAAGACTCCTGATTCCAAAAGAAGTATCAGAGAGGGTTTTGAAATCAATTGGCCATTAAAAGTTTATGTAATGTCACAGATAATAGGAAATTAGATGTGGTAATGTACCTCAGGGGTGATAATTTCATGTCCTTTAAATATCAAATTGCATCCTAAATTACACAACTTAATACAACATTGATCTGCTATTGAAGTTTGCACTTGTTATTTAATATAAAAATAAATTCCATTTTATATATTTTTGTGTACACGAATTTTGTTTTTCAAGTTTTTAGAAACCTTTGACAGTATATCTTATTTATTTATAATAAAATATCACCATCTGATTATATAAATTTCAAAATGCAGGTAAAAATCCTATAGAGTCTTGCATTTAACAACTATTTCCTGAATGCCTTCTGCATTCTTTCCTACAGACCCTGTGCTAAGAACTATTGCTATAAAAATAAATAAAGGTCTCTGCCACTGAGTAATTTACATTGTAAAAATGAGATATGTAAAAATATTACACCACTATAAGTGCTATAATAAGAGCTTGCAATATAACCTGTTCATTAACTGGTTCAACTGATATCTTTTTAGTGCCTACTATTTATCATGCATTGTTCTAGACACTGGGAATGCCTTATTGAATAAATAATAAATATATATATACAAAAACATATAGGAAAATGACACAAGAAATGGGGATAGAGAGTGCTAAAGATAAGAGTGAAAATTTAAATAGAATGATGGTGGAAGGCTTTGTTGATAACTTTGGTAACATCTGAGCAAAGATCCAAAAGACTTAAGAAAGTGAGACTTACAGCTAACTTGGAGAACATATGCCAGGAAGAGGAAACAGTAAATGCAAAATCCCAAGAGAGGAAGCTTCCCTGGCACGTTTCAGGAAAACATAGACCTATTCAGCTAGAATGAAGTGAGCAAGAGGCAGAGAATAAGAAGAAATTCAGAGAGGAAATAGGAAAGACGGAATGTATAAATCATGAAGGTCATTTAAGGACTGGATTGTACTTTAAGTGAGATTTAAAGCCATTGGGATATTTTGACGTGATCTACTACATGTTTTTAAAATGGCTGCTTAGACTGCTATAATAAGAATGAAACATCCAAGAGAATACATATTCTTCCCAAGTGTACATGGAACATTATCCAGGGTAGACAATATATTAGGCCACAAAACAAGTCTTAAAAAATTTAAGAAGACTGAAATCATATTGAATACTTTTTCTGACCACAATGGAATGAAACAGACATTAACAATAGGAAAAATGTTGAAAAACTCGCAAATATGTGGAAATTAATTAATGCTCCTAAACAACCATGGGCTCAAAGGAGGAATTACAAGAGAACTTTAAGAATATCTTGATACAAACAAAAATGGAAACAAAACATACCAAAGCTTATAGGACGCAGCAAAAGAAATCCAAAAAGGGATATTTGTAGCAATACACACACCTACATTAAAAGAAAACAAAACCTGAAAAATAACTTTACATTACACCTCAAGGAACAAAGTAAGCCCAAACTTAGCAGAAGAAATGCAATAACAAAGATTAGAGAAGAATTAAACAAAATAGAATTAGAAAATATAGAAATATAGACAATATCAACAAAAACTGGTTTTTTGAAAAGACAAAACCAACAAATCTTTAGCTACACTAACAAAGAGAGGTGACACAAATAAGCAAAACTTGAAATAAAAGAGAAAACATTACAATTGATACCACAGAAAAACAAGGTATCATAAGAAACTATTATGAATACCTAATGCATCACCAAATTGGATAACCTAAAAAAAATGGATAAATTCCTAGAAAATGCAACCTACCACTGAATCAGGAAGAAATAGAAAATCCGAATGGACAAATAATAAGTAAGGAGATTACATCAGTAATCAAAATCTCCCTTCAAAGAAAACTCAGGACCTGATGGCTTTACTGCTGAAATCTACCAAATGTTTAATCCAAACTAATACCAATCCTTCTCAAACTCTTCCAAATAGCCAATATATCTAACGAACACAGATGTAAAAGTCCTCAACAAAATCCTAGCAGACCAAATTCAACAGCACATTAAAATGATCACTCACTGGGCCAGGTGCAGAGGCTCAGGCCTGTAATCCAAGCACTTTGGGAGGCCGAGGTGGGCGGATCAGGAGGTCAGGAAATTGAGATCATCCTGGCTGACATGGTGAAACCTCATCTCTACTAAAAATAGCTGGGCATGGTAGCATGCACCTGTAGTCCCTGCTACATGGGAGGCTGAGGCAGGAGAATAGCATGAACCCAGGAGGCAGAGGTTACAGTGAGCCAAGATCACACCACTGCACCCCAGCCTGGGCGACACAGCAAGACTCCATCTCAAAAAAAAAAAAAATAAAAAATAAAAAGATCACTCACTATAATCAAGTGGGATTTACTCCAGGGATGCATAGATGGTTCAACGTATGCAAATCAATAAATGTGATACACCATAGTAACAAAATGAAGGACTAAAACCACTTGATCATCTTGATAGATGCAAAAAAAAGTATTTGACAAAATTCAAAATGCATTCATGATCAAAATTCTTTCAAAAAAGGTAGAGAAGGAATTTACTTTAACATAATAAAGGCTCTGTAAGACAAGTCCACAACTAATATTCTCGATGTTCAAAGTTGAAAACTTTTTCTCTAATATCAGAAATAAGAGAAAGATTTCCACTCACCACTTCCATTCAATATAGTACTGGAGGTCCTAGAGAAGGCAACTAGGCAAAAAAAGAAAACAAAAAAAAAAGAAATGAAAAACATCCAAATTGGAAAAAAAAAGAAGTGAAACTGTCTGTTGTTGATGACCTGATCTTATATATAGAAGACCCTAAGGACTCCACCAAAAACCTGTTAAAACAGAAAACCAAATTCAGTAAATTTGCAGGTTATAAAATAAACGTACCAAACTCAGTAGCACTTTTTATACACTAACAACGAGTTATCTGAAAAAGAAATTTAAAAACAATTTACAATAGCATCAAAAATGAAATATTTAGGGCTAAATTTAATGAAGTGAAAGATCTATACACTGAAAACTATACAACATTCATAAAAGAAATTGAAGAAGACATAAATAGAAAGCTATTCCATGTTCACAGATTGAAAGAATTGAAGTTGGTTAAGTGTCCATACTACCCCAAAGGATCCACAAATATAATTCAATTTCTATCAAAACTTTAATGTGAATTTTTATAGAAATTTAAAAAAATCCTAAACTTGTAATGAATTTTTTCATTCAATCAGAAAAGATTCCAAATAACTCAAGCAATTTTGAGCAAAAAGGACAAAGCTGGAGGCATCCCACTCCCTGATTTTAAAATATAGTATAAAGCTATTTTAAGCAAAATTGTATGGTATTAGTGTATTAGTCTGTTCTCATACTGCTATAAGTACCTGAGACTGGGTAATTTATAAAGAAAAGAGGTTTAATTGGCTCATGGTTCGGCAGGCTGTACAGGAAGCATGGCAGCTTCTGCTTATGGGGAGCCCTCAGGAAATCTACAATCATAGCCTAAGGCAAAGGGAAGCAGGCACGTCTTACATGGTCAGAGCAGGAGCAAGAGAGAGAGCAGATAGGTGCTACACACTTTTAAACAATCAATTCTCATGAGAACTCACTATCACGAGAACAGCAGCTAGAAGGATGATGCTAAACTATTCATGAGAAACCACCCCCATGATCCAATCACCTCCCACCAGGCCCACCTCCGACATAAGGGACTACAATTTGACATGAGATTTTGGCAGGAACATAGATCCAAAACATATCAATTGCCATGAAAACAGACACATCAATCAACGGTTTACAAACAAAGTCTCTTTAATAAATGATGTTGGGACAGCTGGACATCCACATGCAAATAAAATACAATTTGACACATATCACATTATATACAAGAATTAACTAAAAATTTGACAAAAGACTAATATGTATGAACTGAAAATATAAAGCTACTAGAAGAAAATATAGGGAAAAATCTCCATGACATTGGTCTGGGCAACGTTTTTTGGATTTGAGCCCAAAAGCACAGGCAACATAAGCAAATACGGAAAAATGGGATTGCATCACACCAAAAAGTCTCTGCACAGCAAAAGAAACAACAGAGTGAAGAGACAGCCCATGTATTAAGAGAACATATTTGTAAACCATACATCTAATAAGGGGATAATTTCCAAAATACATAAGAAATGCAAGCAACCCAAATTAAAGCTACAATGAAATATCACCTCATTCCGTTTAGAGTGGCTACTATCAAAAATATGAATGATAACAAGTATTGGCAGAGATGTAGAGAAAGGGGAACCCTTGTACACTGCTGGTGGGAATGTAAATTGCTACAGCCATTTTGGAACATAATATGGAGGTTCTTCAAAAAACAAAAGTAGAATTACCAGATGATTCTGTAATCCCACCCCTGGGTATATATTCAAATAAACTGAAGTTGGTATGTTCATATCTTCACTCCCATTTTTATTTCAGCATTTTATTCACAATAGCAAAGATATGGAAACAATGTAAGTATTTACCAATGAAAAAAAACAGATAAAGAGAATGTGGTATATAAACACAGTGGAATATTATACTGCCCTAAAAAGAAGGAAATCCTGTTATTTGTGACAACATGGATGGAACTGAAGGAGATTTTGCTATGCAAAATAAACCAGACAAAGAAAGACAAATAAATACTGTGGAATCTAAAAAGTCAATCTCATAAAAACAGAGAGTAGAAAGGTGGGTTGAGGAGGAGTTGGGAAAAGGGAAGGTGTTGATCAAAGTGTACAAAGTCTCAGACTGGAGGAATAAATTTTATTGATCTACTGCACTATTGCACTGCATGGTGACCAGCGTTGATAATCAGGTATTGTATATTTCAAAATTACTAAAAGAACAGATTGTTAAATATTCTCACAGCAATAAAATGATAAGTTGGTGAGGTGATAGATATATTAGCTTGATTGAGTCTTTCTACCCTATTCACAGAACAAAACATCACATTGTACTCCATAAATATATGCAATTATTTGTCCATTAAAAATTTTTAAAACAAAAATAAATAATAAAATAAAATTTGAAACTGTAAAAAAAAAAAGAATAAAATATGGGAAAGGCTATAAGTAGAAAAGACCTTTAGGACAGGGATACTCAAAATACTAGTTCACAGGTAAGATATTTATGTCAAAAAGTAAACCAAAGCACTGCTTCGTGTGTCAAGAAAGTCTTACAACAACAACAAACTCAACTGTATGTGTAGTAATAGAGTTCACTTACATTATGGTATAAGCTGTTTCTCTCCTTGTGGACCATGAGGCCTTTGATGGGCCATAATTTGTGAAGCATTGCTTTACAATATGACTGCAATGAGCCAAGTAAAATAGGATGGCATCTTAAATCCTGGTTGTGGTGTGAGTCAAGGAAAATGACTCATTTCTATATAGATAGATACAGGTATATATATGCCCACATCCTCGCAGGATTTGATGATGGATTAAATATGAGATATAAGATAGCAGTAACTACAACAAAATCAACAGCAACACCAGTTTCTGAGCCTGAAATACGGGAGTTGCATTTACTGAAATGAGGAATATAGAAGATAAGACAGATTTGGGGAAAAGATTGGGATTTTACTTTCAAGCATATTAACTGTGAATGTCCAAACAGAGATACCAAGTAGGCAGTTAGATCCTGGAATTCAGCAGGGCCTGAGCTAAGTATATACTATTTAGGTATACACTATCATTAAATATATGAAATTTAAAGCCTTAAAATTGCATGATATCACCAAGTGCATGAATGATCTTTACTCTACACATACCAGAGAAGTGATCCAAGGACTAATATCTGGGACCATTTGATAATTTAGAAGTCTAGAACAGGAGCTGGCAAACTATGGCTAGTGGGCCCAATCTCATCTGCTGTCTGTTTTTGCGCAGCCCACAAGCTAAGAATGTTGTTTTTACATATATTAAGTGCTGTGAAGAGAAAGAAAACAAAAGAATATGCAACAGCAACCATAGGTAGTCCAAAAAACCTAAATATTTTACTATGTAACCATTTACAGAAATAGTATACTGACTACTGGTCTAGAAAATATGATAGGTGTGATCAATAAAATAAAAACCAGGGGAGTGTGGCATCCTGGAATTCAAGTGAAGTCAGCATTTCATAGAGAAGGGAATAATATTTTTGTCAAATAGGGATGATAGAAGAGCAATGAAAATGTAGAACTGACTAGTGGATTTAGCAATATGGAGGATACTGATGGCCTTGACAAAAGAGTAGTGTTCAGTAAGTTATGTGAATCAAGGCATGACTGGGAAAAGAGAGATTGAGAACAGAAATAGAGACTACCCTTCCAAAGAGATTTTCTGTAAAGAGGATCTGAGAAAAGAGGCAGTGCATGGTGGATGAATGGGTTAAAAGGGATTAAATGGTTAAAGTAGGAATAATGAAAACTTGTTTTTTATGCCTATAAGAAAGACACAAAATGAATGGAAGTTTTCATGATGCGATGTTGGGAGGGAACTGTTACTGCAGAGATTCTCTCTAGTAGGTGAGAGCCAATAGGATCCAGTGACAAGTACACACTTAGATAGGGGCATGGGGGCGGTCCCTCTTCAGTAACATGAAGAAAGGGAGAGAACAATCTGGAGGCAAGGATACTGCCAAGTAGGAAAATGCTGTGACAGGAGCTTGTGAAACTATATTCTGATAACGTCTATGTTTTTAGCAAGTAGAAGAAGGATCATTAACTGAGAATGAGATGAGAGAAGAGATGTTGGAATTTTTAATAAAGAGCTGACAAAAATACTTGTTCCCAAGAGTAGGAAAGAGAATTTGGTATTTTTGCCACCCAGCACTAAATGTCAATTTAAAGGAACTGGCCATGAATTGAAAGTAATACAGTCATCAAGGTTTACTATGCAGGAGGAGGAACTGGGTAGGCATGGAGCTTGATTTAATCAGAAGTGGGGTTTTGCCAAGTGCACACAATAAATCTAGAGGGAGCAAATTTGTTGAATGTGATGAAAAAGAGTGATTATAATGATGGACCATGGACTGTAAGCCTAGTAAAGAAAAAGCAAGGACATGGTAGAGTCTATAAAAATCCAGTGAGTTATAAATATATGCTATATGCAATTTTTCTACATGTTATACCTCGGTATATGTTTACCAAGTCTTAAAAAAAAGAAGACTCCAGCAGGATAAATATAAGTACAAAAGAGAAAACACTGATTGGAAGCATACTAGTTGAGTTATGAGAAACAGACCAAGTGAGGGATATAAGCGTAATGAGGAAATAGGTTCTAAGGGAGAACGTTAAAATATAAGACTAGAAGACTGACTGCAGAGAGTAATTTAATAAAAAAGGTCTCCATTCATTCTAGAAATTGTATATATCATATAGTCAGCAAAAGTATTTATAATTCACATAATGACTTTGAACTAGTAGAATGGAAACTGATTATATTTCTTATATTTGCAGAATTCAGAATAATCATGGTAAGTTACTTAAGAATTAGAATTCGAAATAATCATAAGATGCAGAGAAGTTATAAAACAGAAAAATTTGTATTATGCTAAGTATCCATGGGAAGTAAAACCAAGTGCACAAATTAAAAGAAAGGAAAAGGTGGTTTTATGACCACATGGTGAAAATGGTCTAAAGGCCCAAAGTAGATGAAAGTTGAGTCTTGTCTCACACATAAGATGCCCTTGTACAAGGTAAGGTATAAATCTAAGAACACTCACATTTAGTTCAAAGTAGATCTGCAACCCCTGATTCAGCGCTATCTGGAGATTAATATGTGGTCATAGAACAGGAAGGAATGAGTAAGTTCTATCTGCAGTGCATGCAGCACAGGCCATGGGTGTGATAACGATATTATCCTTATCATGGATTTGTTTTTGGTACCACACAGTATGGAGGGAACACTGATGGGTTCACATTTGGCTACGTAACAATAAGAGAGGGGTCATGAGCGAAAAGCTAAAGAAGCTGATTTACTCTTCTAGGAGACCTTTAAAAAAAATTAACTGAATATTGATTATTTAATATGAAACACGCAGGCTCTTTTAAGTCTTTTTTTAGTTATTGAGTGCCCTTTATAAAGATAAGAAAAGAAGTGAACTTGAGCTTCAGTTTGCAAAATTAAGTACAGATATCAGAATAAGTAGAGAAGATAAACACCCACATCCTGATAGAACAGGAGCTGCCTCCCTTTGTGTCTTTCTGCTTCAGCTTATAATACAGTTACCTATGACTAGAAATAAAAATGAGAAAACTATTGTGTCATCAACAAGCCAGAAATCAGTTCATCCTGCCCTAGCCAAGTTCACAGGCTGTTCCAGAAACAATGGCTGCAGCGCTACCCATCAGGAGTTTTATTATGTGGGACCTCATTTTCTTTCCTGACAGGCAATGCTGAGCTTCTCCTGCCAGCATAGACTTCTCCCTGCTGCTGTTTCTCTGCTTTGGGCACCATTACGTTGCTTTACTCTCCGCTTCCACATGAATTTGGAGCTTTCCTTCTTCCTGTTTCCTATGGCTTGCTGGGTCCTCACACATATCCTTGAATACTTAGGACATAAACAACACAACAGAGGAGAATGATGAAGCCACCTAGAGAAGATCTATAGTCCAGCAGTTGCTGTGAGTAAAACTTCATTCAGCCTGGAGCTATGGAGAATATCACAAGTTTGTAAATCTTTCCTATAATAACTCATTTTTGAAAACCAGAAAAGCCACAATCCAAGTTTTATAAGGTCAAAGATGTCTCCTAGATCCTTGCCAAGCTGAAGCTGGCACTAAAGAGGCCATTGTCTCACTTCCACTTGCTTTCTATCTCCTCTAGTTAGAGTCATTCTGTACAATAAGTTCATTAAACTGTACACTTCAAATCTACTTCCCTTCTTATCTAAGAATCTACAGGTGACAAATAGAAGTGAATTCATACACCTGATAATTTTTGTATTTCTTGAAATTATTCCCAAAGACTCATGGCATTCCCTTGCAATAAACACCTGATTAAGCCCTGAACTATAGCACATCTAACTCCCAAATAGTTGTAGAAGGGAATTTCCATTCTAACTCCCAAATAGTTTTCTAATTTTTTTATCTTCCATTCCCTGCAATCATCCCCCTAAATCATTCCCCTGGGCTTTTCATGTTAAATAGGCTCAGATTTCTAAAAAAATTTGTTGAATGCTTATTGTTTGCCAGATTTCATGCTAGCACTTCCCCACACATTATTTGATTTCATCTTTGAAACAACCTATGAAAAACAGCACATACCATTATAATCATGCCCTTTCAGATGAGAAAAACTGAGCCCTTCATAATGGTTAAGTGATTTTTATCAAGGACTCAACAAGTACCAGAACCCGGGTCTTCCCAAAAAGGCACTCCTCTCTCCTATAAATTTATTTAAATTCTTTATAAATATATTTAAATTTTATGCATGTAACATCCCTTGAGAGAGTAGGTTCTTAATGTGTTTTCTTTTCTTTTTATAAAAATGTTCTTTCATGTATTTATAGCTTGCCACCTTTAAGGTTCTATTGTTTTCCTGAAATTCTTTCAAACATATGCTCATTCTTTACGGTATCCTCAAAGCCACAAATGTCAGTGTTACAGGTCTTCAATTGCTAAGAAATGTGAACTTCTTTGCTTTTTATGGTCAGGTCTGCATGAGTGAGAATCTGCAAAGAATAATAATTCTCTTCTGGAATACAAGAAAGATAACTGAGCACAATATTCAGTAAGAGGAAGATCATTTTACTAATGATATTAAAAACCAGAAGCTAGTCAATCCAGGGAGGATTGTACAGTTTTACATTGAGGTTTAAGCATTTTATATTATGTCTTACACCACTTCTAAATTTTATAAGGGATTTAGGATCAAATAGTTTAATAGTACTATTTATGAACCCTTTATGTACGTAAGAAAACTAACTAGAACAAGATTAAAGATATCAAAGTAATAAATAAAATAATACATTTTAAAAGACTGTAATTTATTTAACTGCTACAATGAGTAAGACATGGATACATCATTCCTTAGTAATACCCAGCAGGCTGTAGTTACTATGAAAATATTTTTCCCTTTGTTTTCGAAAATATTCTAAATGTAGTCAAAATATTAAAGTATCTTAGTCGATTTTTGCTGCTGTAACTAAATACCAAAGACTGGGTAATTTATAACAAACAGATGATTACTGGCTCACAGTTCTGGAAGCTGGGAACTCCAACATTAAGAGGCCAAGATCTGGTGAGGCTCTTCTTGCTGTCTCATCCCAAGACAGAAGGGGCAAAGGCAGGGGAAATAACCTGTGATAATGTCATTAATTCATTCATGAGGGCTCCACACTCATGACCTAAACACTTCTTTAAGGTGCTACCTTTTAATACTATTAGAATGGCAACTAAATTTCAGTATGAGTTTTGGAGGGGACAAACATTCAAAGCATAATAAAGTAGAATATTCAGTCTAAACTAGAATGATGTCTAGCAAATGAAAGATACTCTCTGAATCTAATATACTTATCATAGTTACAATGTGACTTTCTAGTAGAAACCTGTTATAAACCGTAACTTTTTTGGTAAAATGTGTTTCCATAGCCATCCAGACAAATCAAACCCAAAGTCATAGAATTAGGTACAATTTTAGTGATTTAGATTAATCCCCTTTTTCATAAGTGAGGAAAAATGAAGGTCTGAATCATTCAAGTCTTTTGTTCAAGGTCAGTATTGGTTAGTAGTTAAGTACAGGTCAGAACAAGTTACCTAACGTAATGTCTAAGGGTGGCTCAGTTAAAGGCTATTCTTTACTCATTCACTTATGGATTCACTCAACAAATAATACATCCAACAACCAATATATGCCAAATTCTGGCCTAAGGACTTGGTATCATAATAAATAAATAGACACAACACTGCTATAATAATAAATAAATAGACACAACCCTGCCTTCAAGTAATTTTTAATTTGGTGGGAATATAGACATTAAATAACTAATAATGTACACTTAAATAACAATTGTGAAAATTTATCCAAAGGAAATATGCAATGTGCAATGAGAGCAAACACTACAAGAATCTTAGAAGGCTGCCCCTAAGAAGTGGCATTAGGAGAATGATTAGTAATGTCCAGAAGGAAAGCAGGGTAGGGATGGAAGACAGAATTCAGAAAGTGAGAAAACCCAGACTCACAGAAATAAGAAAACAAGATTTTGTCTGAGGAGTCTGAGCTAGGAAGGAGCTTAGTAAGTAAGAACAATGAAAGAGGCTACCATGACTGGAATCCCATGGGCAGAGGGACATATAACATAAGATAAGGCTAAAGAGGTGAGCAGTTATCCTTGTGACTGTGACCCCAGTTACGGACTTGGGGCATTATTCTAAGTGCTCTGGGGAATCCATTGAATAGTTATCAGCAGGGTAATAATAAGATTATATATATTCTTTTAAGAAAAATTTGCCTATTTTCTTTTATGGGCAAGAGGCTATGGAGATTCCAAAATTTATGACTCAAAGCCAGTTATCAGAATCCAAAATTCAAGGAAGAATGCAAGAGTCCAAGGACAAAGTGATAGTGGCTTTGATTAGCAGAATGTTTGTAGGAATGAAGAGAGATAAAAATCCAGGGAATTATTTGGAATTTACAATATTCCCTTCTAAAACTATTTGAAAGTTAGAATAAATATTGTTTGATTTTAAAATAGGGTCTAGGAAATACTAATGTGCCAATTCTGGCTTTCATGCCTGGAAGCACAATGTTACCAATTATTGGAGGTACAGAAAAATTGATAAGTGATTTGTTTGTTATATTTGGGGGGAGAATGTCAAATTTGAGCTAACTCTGAGACATGCACAAGGAAATATCAGTTGAATATATGGCTATGAAATTTAAAACAGGTCTGAACTGTAAATTTGGCATAGAGGTCTCATTTCAAACATGGAAGTAGAAGAGATTTCCCCAGAAAGTAAATGTAGTTGACAAAGATTGAGCCCTGAGAATGTCCAAAATTTAATATTCAATTAGAGGAAGTAGAGTTGAAAATAAGTCTAGAATGATCAGTTAAACAGGAGGGAAACTAGAAGAGTGTAGCGTCATGAAAGTCAGTGGAAAAGAGTGTTTGAAGTGTTTCAGCAAGGAAACCATGAGCTAACAATGTTAAGCTATGCAAGTGAGATGAGCTCTCTAAGGTTCTCACCAAAAGACATTTCAGTGGCATGATGAGAGCAGTCAAATTGCAATGGATTGAAAAGTAAACAGGAGAAAGTCACAATAACTCTAGAAAAATTGGTGGTTGCAGGAGCAAAGAAATAGGACAATAACTACAGGAGGCTATGGAGGCCATAAAAGTCTGTTTTAGATAAGTTCTAGAACATCTTAAATATAAGCCTTCTTCAAATAGATCACAGAAAATGCATATTATCAAAAAATTATAGGTAGATTTCAAGAACTTTTTGTACTAAAATAAACTTGTATTAATGTGTTACAGTATGCCTGAACAGGATCTAGTTTGAGGCATTAAGAAGGATACAACATCAGTTTGAAAAGAACCTCTATCAGAGCAACATAAATTTTATTAAAATTGAAGCAAGAACAAACATCAAATTTATGGTGAAGCTTGGGTAAAAGAACAATAAAATCATTGATGCTTTATGAAAAGTTTATAGGGACAGTGCCCCAAAGAAATCAGCCATTTACAAATGGACAACTCATTTTACAAAGGGATGAGATGATGTTGATGTTGAAGCCCATGGTGTCAAGCCATCCACATCAATTTGTGAGGAAAAAAATTAATCTTGTTCATGCCTTAATTGAAGAAGACCTACAATTAATGGTAGAAACAATAGCCCACAACATAGAATATCTCTACTGTTTCAGCTTACAGAATTCTGACTGAACATGTTGAGCAACACTTCCACTTGATGGGTGCAGAAACTGTTGTGTCCAGATCAACTGCAGACAAGAGCAGAGCGTTCAGTGGAAATTTTAAACAAGTGGAATCAAGATCCTGAAGCATTTCTTCAAAGAATTGTAACGAGAGATGAAACATGACTACCAGTACTATCCTGAAGACAAAGTACAATTAAAGCAGTGGCTAGTGAGGGTGGAAGTGGTCCAGTCAAAGCAAAGTGGTCCTGTCAAGAGCAAAGGTCATGGCAACAGTTTTTTGGGGAACACTCAAGACATTTTTCTACTTGACTTTCTGGAGGGCCAAAGAACAATAGTATCTTCTCAGTACGAGAGTGTTTTGAGAAAGCTAGCCAGAGATTCAGCAGAAAAACTTCCTAGGAAATTTCACCAGAAGAGTCTTTCTCCACCATGACAATGCTCCCGCTCATTCCTCTCATCAAGCAAGGGTGATTTTGTGACTTTAATTGAGAAATCACCAGGCATGTATCTTAGTGTCCTAATTTGGCTTCTCCTGACTCCTTTTTCTTTCCTAATCTTAATCTGTAAAGGGCACCCATTTTTTTTCAGCTAACAATATAATAAAATATTTTTTTTAAAGATTGAATTGAGGCATCCCAGGACCTTCAGTTCTTTAGGAATGAACTAAGTGGCTGGTACATTGCTTATAAAAGTATCTTGACCCTGACAGAGCCTATGTTGAGAAATAAAGGGGCTTTTTTCTTATTTTTATTTTTTAATTCCATTTTTCTAGGAACTTTTTGAAGTCCCCTCCTATTCTTTCCCATTTTCTCAGATTATTCAAAATCAAGCCAACATCATTTTTAGTTCTGATTTCTGGTCTCTCAGTTTTAATCTCTAGGCTCCTCCTTGTTCCTGTGATGAAAAATCACAACTTATTCCCCAGTTCTAAAAATTGGATATCATTTTGTTTCCAGATATCATGACAGTATCTTGTTTTATTATGTACTACTTTTAGTAACAGAATCTCCATCCACTTCAAATGAAGACCAATCTTTAAAAAAAAAAATTCAAAATGGTAATATACGAGTTTATGCTTATCCATCACTACATTCTGAAACCTCTTTCTTCCTCATTTGTCATCTCCATTCAAATTCCTTTAGCCTAACTGGGCCCAAGAAATTTCTTCATTGAACCTCTAGGATTCTATAAACACTTTTAAATAACTACTGCCTGACTCCATTAGCTTGAGACTTTTATTCAACTGTTCTGCAGTGGGAACTATATCTACAAACTGAGGAAACATGAGGTGATCCATTGGATTTAGGAATGAAATTATTAAACATTTTATTTAGTTGTTTCACTTATCATATATTTTCAACAAAAATAAAAGAGAAATGATAACTTAGGAAACAGAGGGCATTTTTAATTCCAAAAGGTCAACAATGGCATTTCCAGAAGTCTCAGCTTATGTAAGAATTTCTATTTTTTTTAATTTCAGAGGCATAGAAGGGACAAAAGAAAAATAGTACCAATCTGTCTGTTTTGAAACCACTTCTTCAATATATTTATTTTGAAAGTTTTAAAAATATAGAAATGTACTCAAATTATAAGAATACAGCTCTGGGAATTTTTACAATGGAAACCCAGATCAAAAAATAAAACATTAACAACTAGAGAGAAAATTCCCCACTTGGCCTCTCCCAATCTCTATCTATACTTTCCAACAGGGTAATATCTAAACCAACTTACTATATATTAGTTTGCTGGTTTGGGGATTTTTTTATTAATAAAATTAAATATATGTACTTTTTAAGTACTTGACTTTTTTTGCTAACATTTACGTTTGTGAGATTCATCCACATTATAGTTTATTGCTTGGTAATATTAAATTATATTAATTGTCACTATGAATTTATTCATTCTACTGTTGATAGAAATTGGATTCTTTCCAGTTTTGACTATTATAAATAATGCTTCTATGAGTATTCTTACGTCTTTTGATGCATATATGCCTGGATTTCTATTGAGTATAAAGTTGGGAGTTGGAATACTGGATCACTGATTATGTATATGTTCAGTAGAAGTTGCAAAATATTTCCCAATAATTAAAATAATTCATTCACCATCAACAGTGAGACTTTTAGCACCTTCCCAACACTTGGTATTAGCAGAACATTGTATTTTAGCAATATTGGAAGGTATATAGAGGTATCTCACTGTGGTTTTAATTTTTGTTTTTCAAGTGACTAATAAGATTGAACAATATTTATATATTTACAGAAATTTGCTTTTTTATCAAGGGGGCCAAGATGGCCGAATAGAAACAGCTGCAGTGAGTGACACACATGGACAGAAACGAAAGAGGTGAGTGAATACAGCACCTTCAACTGAAATATCCAGGTATTTGCATTGGGACTGATGAGGAAACAACTCAACCCAGGGAAAACGAATAAAAGCGGGGGCAGCAGGGAGCAACGGCCCACATGAGAGAGATACAGAGCCAAGGGAACCCCCACTCCACTGGCAAAGGAAGCAGTGAGTGAATGTGCAACACCAGCAAAAACCACGCTTTTCCCAAAAATCCTTGCAACCTTCAGATCAGAAGGTCCCCTCATGAGCCCACACCACCAGGGCCTTGGGGCCAACACAGAGCTGTGTGGAGTTGCAGCAGAGCAGCTGCTTAGACATGCACAGAGACCTGGGAGCTTTACCTACTCCAGCCCCAGAATCCTGACAAAGTCACTGAAACTCAGGCAAGGCAGGAGGGTCCCTACACACCCCTAGGAAGGGAGCTAAAACCAGGGGGCTGAGAAATATTTGTCTATAGGCCCCACTTCCACGGCACCTCATGAGACCCACTGACTTTGAATTCTAGCCAGCCACTTCCAACAGGGTGGACCTGCCTGAAACAGGACAGAGTCCCCAAGGGAAGGGGCAGGCCACCATCTTTGCTGTTTGGAAGAATCCACCGATCCAGCCTGCAGACTTTGGAGATTCCGAGCTGACCAGGGCAGAGGTGATTCCCCAGCATAGCACAGCTGTTTTCCTGAGGTGTGGCCAGAATGCTTCTTTAAACAGGACCCTGATCCACTCCTTCTCACAGGGAGGGACCTCCCAGCTGGGGTCTCCGGCCACTCCCACAAGTATTCTACAGAGTTCTGATTTCTATCTGGGATGGAGTCCCCGAGGGGCAGGGCGGGTCGCCACCTTTGTTGTTGGGGTGTCTCACTCAGTCCAGCCTGCGGGCTTTGGAGCACCCAAACTGATGGGGGCTGAAGGGATCCCCAGCACAGCACAGCTGCCCTACCAAAATGCAGCCAGACTGCTTATATAAGGGACCTCTGATCCCATTCCTCCTGATTGAGTAAAAGCTCCCACTGGGGTCTCCAGCCACTTCCTACAGGTGCATTCAGACTGGCAACAGGTCAGTACCCCCCTGGGAGCTCCCAGAGGAAGGGGCAGGCTGCCCTCTGATGTTTCTCAACCTTCATTGGTGATACCTCCAGTTACTGGAAAAACCGAGGTGACTAGGGTCTGGAGAGGACCCCCAGCAAACCGTAGCAGCCCTGTGAAAGACAGGCCAGACTGTTAAAAAAAACAACAACAACAACATCAAGAAAAAAACACAGAAACCCCATCCAAAGGTCAGCAACCCCAAAGATTGAATGTAGATAAGCCCACAAAGATGAGAAAGAATCAGTACAAAAATGCTGAAAACTCAAAAAACCAGTGTGCCCCCTTTCCTCCCAATGACTACCACACCTCTACAGCAAGCATTCAGAACTAGGCTGAAGCTGAGATGGTGAAATGACAGAATTAGTCTTCAGAATGTGGATAAAAGTGAACTTTGCTGAGCTAAAGGAGCACATTGTAACCCAACACAAAGAAGCTAAGAATCATGATTAAACAATGCAGGAGCTGACAGCAAAAATAGCCAGTATAGAGAGGAACATAACTAACCTAATAGAACTGAAAAACACACTACAAGAACTTTACAATGTAATCACAAGGATTAATAGCAGAGTAGACCAAGCGGAGAAAAGAATCTCAGAGCTTGAAGGCTGTCTTTCTGAAATGAGACAGGCAGACAAAAATAGAAAAAAAAAGAATAAAAAGGAATGAACAAAACCTCCAAGAAATATGGGATTATGTAGAGATCAAATCTACCACTAACTGTGGTACCAGAAAGAGATGGGGAGAATGAAAGCAATTTGAAAACATATTTCAGGATATCATCCAGGAGAACTTCCCCAACCTAGCTAGACAGGCCAACATGCAAATTCAGGAAATGCAGAGAACCTCAGTAAAATACTCCTGAGAAGAACATCCCCAAGACACAGAATCATCAGATTCTCCAAGGCCAAAATGAAAGAATAAATGTCAGTGGCAGCTAGATAGAAAGGCCAGGTCACCTTCAAAGGGAAGCCCATCAGACTAACAGCAGACCTCTCAGCAGAAACCCTACAAGCTAGAAGAGGACTAAGGGCCAGTATTCCACATTCTTAAAGAACACAAATTCCAACTCAGAATTTCATATCCAGCCAAACTAAGCTTCAGAAGCAGAGGAGAAATAAGTTCCTTTTCAGTCAAGCAAATGCTCAGGGAATTTGTTACCACCAGACCTGCCTTACAAGAGCTCCTGAAGGAAGTACTAAATATGGCAATGAAAGAACACTATCAGTCACTACACAAACACACTTAAGTACACAGACCAGTGACACTTTAAAACAACCTCATGAACAAGTCTGCCAAATAACCAGCTAACATGATGACAGGATTAAATCCACACATAACAATATTAACCTTAAATGTAAATAGAAAAATGTAGGCAGGCCAGGATGGCTGGATAGAAACAGCTGTAGTCCGTGGCTGTCACAGAGAAGAATGAAAATAGTGAGTGGATTCTGCACCTTCACCTGAGGTACCCAGATTCTCTCATTGGGACTGACTAGGTGAATGGCTTGACCCACGGACAGTGAGGAAAATCAGTGTGGGGCGGTAAGGAACCAGGGGAGCCCCCGCCCCCAGCCAAGGGAGGCAGTGAGTGACTGTGCCACCCATCTCGGGAAACCACACTTTTCCCAGTTTTTTGCAACCCACAGATCAGGAGATCCTCCTGTGAGCCCATGCCACGAGGACCTTGGATCTGAAGCACAGAACTGTGCAGAGTCTTGGTGGGGTGCAAGGCAGCCAGTCAGACATGCATGGAGACCCAGGAGTGGTTTTGCCTACTCCTGCCCCTGGAATTCTGGCAAGGTGGGTGATCCATCCATTTATTCCTGTAGAAAGGGGGCAGAATCCAGGGAGCCAAGCAGCATCATTTTGGGGGCCCTGCTCCCACACACCTCACAAGTTAAGACCCAACAGTTAGGAATTCCAGCCAGCCAGCAGTAGCAGGATGGAGACTGCCTGTAATGGACTGAGTTCCCATGAAGCGGGGCAGCCCCTGTCTCTGCTGTTCTAGTCGGCTGTTCTAGCCTGCCTGCTCTGGGGAGTGCTGGCAATTCAGACCAGGAGGAGTTTTCCACAACGCAGCAGATCATGGCCAGATTGCTTTTTAAACTGGGACCCCAATCCTTCCCTCCTCACTGGGCAGGTCCTCCTTGTGGGAATTTCAGCTTCAACAGCCAGGATTATATGAACAAATCTCTGATCTCTCCCTGGGATGGAGCCCCCATGGAGAGGGACAGCCAGTGTCTCTGCAGTTCAGTCAACAGCTTTTCCAGCCTGCTGGCTCTGGAGAGTCCACGTGGTCTGGATGAGGGGGGTTCCCCCAAGCACAGGGCACCACTCTACCAAAAGCAACCAGACAGCTTCTTTAAGTGGCTCCCTGATCCCATTCCTTCTAAGTGGCTAAGGCCTCCCAATAGGGGTCTCCAGACACCTTCTACAGGGGTGTTCAGGCCGGCATCAGGTCGGACCCCCCTTGGGATGGAGTTCCCAGAGGAAGAAACAGGCTGCCATCTATGCTGTTTCACAGCCTTCAGTGGTGATACCTCCAGATGCAGGAGGGACCAAGGTGAATAAGGTCTAGAGTGGACCCTCAGCAAACTGCAGCAGCCCTACAGAAGATTAACCTGACTGTTAAAAGAAAAACAAACAAACAGAAAGCAACGACAACAACATCAACAAAAAGATCCCACAAAAACCCCATTCAAATGTCAGCACCTCAAAGATCCTCAAAGAATATTACCACTGACCCCATACAACCAACCCTCAGAGCATACTATAAATACCTCTATATACATAAACAAAAAATCTAGAAATGGAAACATTCCTGGGCACATATACCCTCCTAAGATGGAACCAGGAAGACACCAAGTCCCTGAATAGACCAGTAATGAGTTCTGAAATTGAGGCATTAATAAATAGTCTACCAGCCAAAGAAAAGCCCCAGACCAGACAGATTCACAGCTGAGTTCTACCAGAGGTAAAAATAATTGCTGGTATGATTCCTACTAAAACTATTTTTAAAAACTGAAAAGGAGGGACTCCTCCCTAATCCATTCTATGAGGCCAGCATCATCCTGATGCCAAAACGTGGCAGAAACACAACAAAAAAAGAAAACTTCAGGCCAATATCCTTGATGAACACCCATGCAAAAATCCTCAACAAAATCCTGTCAAACCAAATCCAGCAGCACATCAAAAAGCTTATCCACCATGATCAAGTAGGCATATCCCTGGGATGTAAGGTTGATTCAACATATACAAATCAATAAATGCAATGCATCACATAAACAGAACTAAAGGCAAAACCACATGATTATCTCAATAGATGCAGAAAAAGCCTCTGATAAAATTCAACATCCCTTCATGTTAAAGGCTCTTAATAAACTAGGTATTGAAGGAACATACCTCAAAATAATAAGAGCCATCTATGACAAACTGACAGTCAATATAATGCTGAATAGCATTATATTGAATAGGCAATGCTGAATAGGCAAAAGCTGGAAGCATTCCCCTTGACAACTGGCACAAGACAAGGTTGTCCCTTCTCAACACTCCTATTCAACATAGTATTAGAATTTCTGGCCAGGGCAATCAGGCAAAAGAAGGAAATAAAGTGGCCCAGCATGGTGGCTCACGCCTGTAATCCCAGCACTTTGGGAAGCTGAGGCAGGCGGATCATGAGGTCAGGAGATTGAGACCATCCTGGCTAACACGGTGAAACTCCGTCTCTACTAAAAATACAAAAAATTAGCTGGGCATGGTGGCACACGTCTTAGTCCCATTAAAAAGAAGGCAAAGGATATGAACAGACACTTCTCAAAAGAAAACATACATGCAGCCAACAAACATATGAAAAAAAAAAGCTCATCACTGATCATTAGACAAATGAATTTAAATCAAAGCCACAATGAAATACTATGTCACACCAGCCAGAATGGCTGTTATTAAAAAGTCAAAAACTAATAGATGCTGGCGAGGTTCTGGAGAAAAAGGAATGCTTTTACACTGTGGGTGGGAGTGTAAATTAGTTAAACCAGTGAAAGGCAGTGTAGTGATTCCTCAAAGACCTAGAAGCAGAAATACCATTCAACCCAGCAATCCCATTACCAGGTATATGCCCAAAGGAATATAAATCATTCTATTATGAAGACACATGCATTTGTATGTTCATTGCAGCACTATTCACAATAGCAAAGATATGGAATTGACCTAAATCCCCATCAATGATAGACTGGATAAAGAAAATGTGGTGCATATACACCATGGATTACTACGCAGCTACACAAAGAAACAAGATCATGTCCTTTGCAGGGACACGGATGGAGCTGGAAGCCATTATCCTCAGCAAACTAATGAAGGAATGAAAAACCAAACACCACCTGTTCTCACTTATAATTGGGAGCTAAATGATAAGAACACATGGACACATGGTGGGGGGAACAGCACACACTGGGGCCTGTTAGAGGGCAAGAGGTGGGAGGAGGGAGAGGATCAGGAAGCATAGCTAATGGATGCTGGGCTTAATACCTAAGTGATGGGATGATGTGTGCAGCAAACCACCACGACACACGTTTACCTTACGTAATAAACCTGCACATCCTGCACATGTACCCCTGAACTTAAAATAAAAGTTGGATATTTCAAAAATGAAGTTTGCATGTGGACAGTTAAATGAACTTACAGATTACATTATTTGGTTTAAAGTAACCATTACAAGAAGGAATTTAAATCCAAATGAACCAAGAAATGAAAGTAATATTCATAAAGCATCAGAGAAAACCAAGAAAATGGCAAAGACAAATACAGGCTCTTCCTAAGCTACATATCAAGATGAAATAATGATTTCATCATATCTAACAAAAAATTTGCAAACATACTTGAGAAGTAGTTAAGGGGTAGGAACAACAGAATTTGTTACCAAATCTATAGTAGCAAAGACTTTCCAAACATTCTAGACTTCTTGATTTATAGATTAAAATAAATTAGGAGGTGACAGAAAAAATACATTTAAAAAAATATTATTTGAGTCCTGGGGAACAACCTTTCCAGAGCTGTTCCTCTGTTATCGTGACACCATGAGAGGAACAATGACCTCTGGCAGCCCAGTGTTTACCATGAAGACTTTAGGGAATTTCATGATATCAAAATAAAATCATTCCCATCATTTATTTATCCATTAAACAAATGTTTATCTTATGCTCACTATGTGCAAAGTACTGTGCTAGGTACTAGATGTGGAGCAGTAGATGAACAGATAGGATCTCTTCTTAGTAGTGTTTACAATGTAGTATTGAAACGGGAAAAGTTCCCTTGTTGCCCTCGCAGGGCAAGTTATGGGGGTGTGGCTCGCTTCTTCAGTGCGCCACTGTTCAAACTTCTACGGAGCATGCAGATAGGGAGGCTGTGGGGCTCCGACCCCACGGCAGCATCGAGGGGTGAATGTTTACAGCTGAAGCCCCAGTGGGCATGTGTTATAGTATGTTCTTTCAGTTTAGCCATCTGTAGACAGCTTGCGTTAGCTCAATTAGGCCCTCTGCCTTATCACTAGGAGAGAGGGCTTTCTGTACCCAGGGATTTCTTGCCTTGGTGTACTAGAAGAATCAGATCACACGTGGGCTTGGGGAAGGAGTGCAAGCTTTTATTGAGTGGAAGTGGCTCTCAGCAGATGGGGGAGCCAGAACGGAGATGGGGTGAGAAAATGGTTTTCTCCTGGAGTTGGGCCACTCAACGGCCCAGGCTCTCTTCCAACTGCCCCCACTAAACTCCGCCTCATTCCGCTGGTTGATGGCCTGCGAGCATCCATCGGTGTGCTCTTACACTGGTGTATTCCTGTCGAAGTCCAGCCGCTTGTGTGCGTGCCCACTAGGGTCTCGGGGTTTTTATAGGCACAGGATGGGGGCGTGGTGGGCCAGGGTGGTCTTGGGAAATGTAACATTGGGCAGAAAAACAGAAATGCCTGTCCTCACTAAGGTCCATGGGCACAAGCCTGGGGATGGAACCGTAGACAGGGACCATGCCTTTCTCTAGCCAGCACTTCCCTGACCCCTCCCATATCAGTATTTTCACCTACCGCAGATCAAACCCACTCTCAAGAGTCTTTCCAGACTCAGCTAGTCACTGGGCGCTGCCTGTTATTTCTTTTGACTACCTGTTTTCATCTTCATCACCTTAACCATTATTTAAATATTTGTAGATATGCCAACACCCAATAGTTAATAATTATTCAAGTCCTCCAGAGGCTTGGAATTCAAGATACAGTACTCCACATACTTGAGATAGATGAGTATGCTCTGCTTAATGTATTTGTTAGAAATAGAAAAACATTGTAAATTTCATACTGTTAATCTGTTAATTTTAAAAAATATTTAAACAATAGTGTTTTATTGATAAAGGATTAGTTTAAATGGACAAAACTGCTGTGTAAAATAAGTATTTTCAAAATACATTTCTATAGGTAGAGATTATCTCTTAGTAAAAGAGCAATTATCTATTATCAAAAGTATATATTTTGATTTGAGGAGCAAAACAAAAAGATTAGAAGTATAACAGTGGAGACCATCCTACCCTGCATAACCATTATTAGGTGACAGCTTGCCCTAAGTAGTATTTTTACTCAAACACACAAGCCTTACATTAACCACTTGCACATGCTTTTTTTCTTTACAGATTTTTCTAGCAAAGTTAATTTTTATTAATTCGTTTCTCAACAGCACCTTTTACAGAGGTTACGTGAGCTGAAATATTTTTGTTTAAAGTAGATTTAATTTTTAAGCTTTCAAAGTATCAAAAAGTTAAGGACTTTGCAAAACATGCAGTTTTATTGCAGGGAGCTTTCTTTTCCTACCCAAATTGCTAGGAATGTATTTTTAGGTTTCCGAATGAAACTATACTATAGAAGTTTTCTTTTTTTCCTTTCTGAAAACTC
The DNA here is from genome assembly GCF_009828535.3 of Hylobates moloch. Lineage (NCBI taxonomy): Eukaryota > Metazoa > Chordata > Mammalia > Primates > Hylobatidae > Hylobates > Hylobates moloch. Next base: position 69,350,737 of record NW_026652286.1, on the reverse strand, counting down.
ACTTATGTATCAGAACTAATTGAAGACAACTGTCCACTGACATTCTGGCTAACGTCTTCTCTGTTTTTAGATTGGACCTAAAAATAACTAAAGAAAGTATTTTTTGCATGCCTGTAGGCAAAAGATCATCCTGTTCAGGAGAAAAGACCACTGGGTAAATGCCTTTATCTTTTAATTGATTAAATTCCCAACTGTTTAGATGTGGTATACCCTTTTTAAAGGTTAGAACTTCCATCTGTCTATCATTTTACATGAGACTCTGGGAAGTCTCAGCTGCAGATGTGGCAGTCCCAGGGCAAAATGAGGGCAAGCTAAAAGTTGTGATCTTCCCAGTCAAAAAGAAGACAGCATTTTCTGTCCTTTTTTTTTTTTTTCCAGCCTTTCTACTTTTTTCCAGCCAGTCTTTCACAAGCAGCTCACTGGTTCCATAAATAAAGAGCAGCATCCTCTGTAGGCTGGGCTTTCCTGTAAGTGACCTTGTAAGAATGTCTCAAAACAGCCCATTCTCTGATTTGTGCATTTCTTGAGACCAATCAAGATCTTTTTTCCCCTTCCATTTGAGAAAGTTATGCTTAAATGACATCTAGATCTTATTGCTGAAATATTTTTTTTACTACTCCATTCTCAAATGTTGGAAACTGATTCATTTGATGCTCAACTATGCAACTGCAGAAAGTATGACTTCTAAACTCCAATAGGAGAGAGAGGCTCCTTGGTTTAGAATTGTGAAATGACTAAGCCAGATCACATGGACTACAGATCTGGCTTAGACTTCCGCTTTGCTGAAGAGGAGAAAGATGAGATGGGGTTGATATTGAATAGAATTAATCAAGATTTTAAATACAGGAAGAAAACATATGAATAATTTACACTGAAATATTATTGGAATGGCATTTATCAGTTATAAGGACCTTGAAATTAGAGATTGTATGTATTTATATTCTGTGTGGCTAGCACAATAGTAGGGATTACGGTAGTAGTGGCTTAATGTTAGTGAAGGAGCAAAAGGGACAGATTATAAGACCAAAAGGGACAGAGCAAAAGGGAGGGGATTATAAATGCCCTTACTGTCTAGTGAAAACAAAAAAATGCCACCAGATAAGGAACACAGACACTTTGCAATTATGGCTATAGAGAGAGGCTATCCTTACTAAGACTGAAGATCACAGAAAGCTAGTATTAGAAAAATATGGATACATAAAATATTCCTGTTGTAGTGAGTGTTCCTTCCATAAAAAATAATAAATTTATGGTTGTTTTAAACAGTAGTTGCAATTGATATCTTTGCTTTCAGACATGTCTAATAGGAAAAATAACCCCACAGAGTTTGGAAAGATGGAAACAATATCTTGGTAATGAAGTAGAAGTTAGAATAAGAGAGATGATGTGTTTTGTAATAAGAATCACAAAGAGACATGGTATCCTCAACCAATAGTCCTAATACTTACTAAAGGGATGTTGGTGATTTGAGAAAAACTGAAAATTTGGAAAAATTATATTCAGATTCAACTTATTTGGAATCAACTAAAGTGAATATTTCTGGGCACCCATGAAGAATCAGACGAAGTTAAATAGCATAAGTATGTGCATATTCATTAAGAAAAATAAAAATTTTCAAAAGATATATAGACTAAGAAATTTTGACTAAAAGAAAGATAACAGCAGAAGTTGAAGAATTTCTAGGCACAGAAAGTCAAGAGTACAGGAGACTCAGTGGTACTTATTAGCAAGCACATTATGAAAATGGCTTACAAAGTGGAGAGAGACTGTTGAGTCTAGGAGTAATAAACTAAAACAATAGCCAAAAAGTGCTGTGAGTGTAGAACATCGCTATTCATTTGTAGTGAGTAAGTAGTAGAAGTAAGAGGCATAGAAGTGGTCATAAAAAGAATGATAATAGAGCTTAAAGGTTGAGTGATTCTGAGGACTGAAGAATTTATGTACACACATACTTAGTGCCAATATTTACTAAGGATTTATACAACATGCCAAGCTTTTTGCTATACTCTTACCAGATAATTTTTCACTTAGTTCTAATAACTATATTATGAGGATATTCTAAGTAAATCCTACATATGTATAAACTAAGGTTTACAAAGGGCAACTTTCCCAAGGCCATGTAGGTAGTAAGCAACATTTTCTAATTTATATCTATTAATTTCAGAGTCAATATTCTTTATCACTAAGCTTTGTTCCACTCTCTATAGCTATAATTATGAATGTCTAAGTGTAAAATGGTAGGAAATATTATTGATTATGAGAATTTTGAATACTTGCCCTGGCACAGATACATAAATTATAAGGCTAGAGGGGTCAAAGGGTTATCAACACACAAAGGCTAATAGCAGATAGAGAAAAAGTAGGAAATTGTGAAAAGGGAAAGAGGGAAAAGGCAAGATATGACAAAAAATAAAAATAGATGCCATAGGCAGAGGAATAACAACTGAAAGATAATAATTAAGTCATATGGCAGAACAATGATCCAAAAGTAAACATAAAAAAATAACAATTATTGGCCAGGCGCGGTGGCTCATGCCTGTAATCCCAGCACTTTGAGAGGCCAAGAAGGGCAAATCATGAGGTCAGGAGATTGAGACCATCCTGGCTAACATGGTGAAACCCCATCTCTACTAAAAATACAAAAAATTAGCCAGGCGTGGTGGTGGGCACCTATAGTTGCAGCTACTCGGGAGGCTGAGGCAGGAGAATGGCATGAACCCAGGAGATGGAGGTTGCAGTGAGCTGAGATTGCGCCACTGCACTCCAGCCTGGGAAAATGAGAGAGACTCTGTCTCCAAAAAGAAAAAAAAAAAATTATCATGGGTTCCAGAAGGCATGGGGCAAGTGATCTTTATTGGAGAAATAAACAAGATTAAAAGGAAATGGAGAACCTAAGAATTTCTTTCTTTCTTTTTTTTTAAGATGGAGTCTCACTCTGTCACCCAGGATGGAGTGCAGCGGCGCGATCTTGGCTCACTGCAACCTCCGCCTCCCAGATTCAAGCAATTCTCTTGCCTCAGCCTCCTGAGTAGCTAGGATTATAGGCACCCACCACCATGCCCGCCTAATTTTTTTGGATTTTTAGTAGAGAGGGGGTTTTGCCATGTTGGCCAGGCTGGTCTTGAACTCCTGACCTCAATTGATCCTCCTGCCTCGGCCTCCTGAAGTGCTGGGATTACAGACATGAGGCACTGCACCCAGCTGAACCTAGGGATTTCAAAGAGGTCATACACCATAAAAGAGGGGATCTCAGGTAGAAATAAGAAGCAATGAGTGGGGGTGTGTGTGCTGAGGAGAGGAGTGAGGCTGAGTGGGAGGATGGTGAAAGAGTGAGCTCACAATGCTGATCTGTGAAGTCCTCTATACTACTTACAAGTCTTGTGACCTTGTGCCAGTTACTAACCCTCTCCTTTCTCCTGTATCCTCATAGGTGACAATAAATAATGATAGTACAATCCCACAGAGTTATTGTTTAATCTCTGACTCTGACCTCATAGCTATTAATCTATAACCACCATATTCTAGAAAGATGGAACATATAATATCAGAACCTATACCTTTGACCTTTTGATTGTCTCAGTGTCCCACCATTCAAATTGTAGTCTTCTAGCATCCAGTTTCAGGAGGATGGTGGCACCTAAGTTTTAGTATGCTATGGTCTCTACTTTAGCATATGTATGAAATTTTTCAGAACACTTAAAAGTTCTGAAAAGTTTTAAAATACCTAATTTTCTGCAATTCTATTAATAGCAATATCCTCTAGAAGAAGCTGCCTAGCTCAGATTTCTCCCCTGTAAGAGAAAGAAAACCTAATTTTTTATTTTACAGTTTTCCAGAAAGGGTAGTTTTACAAATGTCCTTGCTAATGTATTTGCTCTCAGTGGATTCCATTGTATGAATCATAATGAAAGAAAAATGCTGGGGGTGCCAAAAACCTGAAACCAACTGTCCACTGCTAAGATGCTAAGTAGGCAGGATTGCGAATTCATTCTGCTGCCTTTGTCTTTATAGAGGTCACCATTCAGGACAATCCAGAAAGAGGTGCTACCTACTAGTGAGTAGTGATTATTCAGCGTCATAGTCAGCGCAAAAGAACACATACACCATGTGAAAGTGAGCCAAAAGTTGCTGATTAGAAGATAGTATAAAAATGAAATGGGTCACAGCCAAAAATATCTCAGCAACCTAAAGAACAAGACAGCGCCTCACTTTGATGGCATGGTCCCTTAGTTCTTTCAAAAGGAAAATGTTCTTTTATTCATTCACTCCCCGAGTCAGTCCGATAATCGCTGATGAAATAAATGCCTTGACACCATTCTAAGTGCTATACTGAATTACACTGACGTGATGCCTGATATCAAAGAAAAGAAGTTATCTTTTAGACATAAAGACAGACATTAAACAATATGCTCCTGTGATTTGAGGAAGCCCAATTACTAAAATGCTTTTCCCAGTGCTACTTATGAAATGGTAGAGAAGTAGATACGGAGTGAGACTGGTGGAGGTGGAAATGCCAGCTCTCTACCTGCTATTCCTTGTACATGGGAACAGATGACTTATTAATACTACATCCCAGAATCAGGCATGAACTTACCCTGGCATAGGTAAAGCAGACAACAATCACAGGCTTTCCTAGATGTCCTCCCTACAAGATCTGCCCCTGAAAAATTTGTGGCAAGGAGTAATAAACCATAATCCTGGAGCTTACTAGATAATGCAATAATTAATTGCCAAAATTATTAAATAAATTACATGAATGCCAGCAGGATAGGAGAACTCCCACTACAGTTTATCCTCCCAAACACTGGGTATGATACACTGATTACAAAAATTGTGTCATTCAGCACCCTTCACTGCATCCATGTTCTTTGCCATATGACTTTGCAGCTCCACCTATCAAAGTCTATTTCTCTCTTCCTTCCATAAAGCCTGGATTTTTTTGTTTGTTTGTTTTTTGAGACGGAGTCTTGCTCTGTCACCAGGCCGGAGTGCAGTGGCGCAATCTCGGCTCACTGCAACCTCTGTCTCCCAGGTTCAAGAGATTCTCCTGCCTCAGCCTCCCAAGTAGCCGGGATTACAGGTGTGTGCCACCACGCCCAGCTAATTTTTGTATTTTTAGTAGAGACAGGGTTTCACCATGTTGGCCAGATGGTCTTGATCTCTTGACCTTGTGATCTGCCTGCCTCAGCCTCCCAAAGTGCTGGGATTACAGGCATGAGCCACCATGCCCAGCTAAGGCTGGATTTTAGATTTACTTGAACAAAAGTATTTTGCAGAAGTGATTGTATGCCTTTTCCAAGCCTAGACTTCAGAGGCCTTGTACGTTTCTGCCTTTTTTTCTTCTTTTTTTTAAGAAACGCTGATACTTCATGAGAACAAGTCCAAGCTAACCTGCTAGATGATGAAAGATGGTTCACAGCAGACATGAATGTGTCCTGATGCAGCCAGTCCCAGCCAATTTATGAACTGTTAGCTGACATATGATGAACTCAGGAGAGATCAGCTCAACTCGGGGCAGATTAGCACAAGAGCTAAGCCAACCTCACAAGAATAGAGTTAAGCCACTAACATTTTCAGGTGTTTTGTTGTACAGAAATATCAAACACCTTGATACCATGGTATGTATTGTCAGACTTACTCTCCTTGATTAATTAAAATCTGGTAGCTCTGAAATGGAACCGCTGTACATGTGCACCAGAAAACATGAATAGAAACATTCATGACAATTGTTTCATAATAGCAAAAAACAATTTTTTAAGTGAAAACCAAATGTTAAAAACAAGTGACAAAAAAGGTGTAGTATATTGCTATAATTGGAGCATTGCTCATCATTAGAAATGGATAACTACAGATACAGGTATCATCATGGATAATTTTCAAGTAAACATTAACAAAGTAGGACTCCTTTTATATAAAAATAATAAAACTTTAAAAATACTGTTAAGAGTATTTAAACTTTAAAAATACATGTTACCTACATGCATAGTAACATTATTATTTTATTACATAAAAATAACAAAACTTTAAAAATACTGTTAAGAGTATTTAAACTTTAAAAATACATGTTACCTACATGTGTTGTAAACTATTTTGAAGAGGCAAAGAGATAATTAAGACAAAATTCAGGATAGTAGCTAACTTCTAGAGCGGTGGGAAGCAGAGACAAGATGCCCAACTAGATGTAACCAGGAAGCACTTCTCCCACTAAGAGAGACCAAAATATTCAGTAAACTAACATACTTTGAAAAACCTTTTGAGAGAAAACACTGAGAGCTGATAGAGAGGCGATGCAGACCAGGAGGCTGAAGAGGGAGAAAGCTGCGAACCCCACATGGACTTGCTAAATGCCAGGACTAGTTCCCAACCCTGAACAGCTCCTAAGGAAGGGGTGAGTGAAGTGAGGGCAGGACAGGCAACCCACTCTCACTGCGGAGCTCTGGGATCTTAGCTGCAAGAGATCCCACCACTCCCCTGTGGCCTGGCAGCACTTCTGTTCCCCCAGCACAGCCAGTGCCCAACCCCAAGGGGCCAGAGGACAAAGCAGCAGGCCCAGTCCCAGCACCTAAAGGGTTAGGGTATGCAGCTCTGGGGTGCAAAGCTGAGATCTGTGGCTGGAACTCAGCATGGGAAGAGCCCTCACTCTCAGAATACTGAGAAGATTGTGAGACGCAGGTTCCTGGGCTGGAATGCCTTCCTGGAGCTGGGCATGCCTCCCTTTACAGGGCTGGTCCAGGAAAGGTATGGCCTGCCCACCAGCTGCAGCCTCTGTCTGAGGCAGCCCTACATTGCCTGGAATGTCTAACAGGCCAACAATTTGTGTGCAGAAGGCTTGGGACAAAACTCACTGGGCAGGCCACATATTGGAGCAGCCACCAGAATGAGACTAGGTTGAGGGAGAGCAAGCTGGGTGGTCTGCACAGCTGTCTGCTGGGCAAAAAGAATATAAAAAAATAAAACTTACAGCCCTTAGCCCCAAGCTGTGGGCACCTCATCGACTACACACCCACAGCAACACCGCCCTACCAAATGATACCCCATCTTTGACCTAATGCATCAACACACCACCAGAGGACATACCCAACAACCTGCTCTGACTTTGCCAAGTACAGAAGACCAGTGGGCCTCTGGAGTGCTGTGGGTCTCCTGGTAACCTATCCTTCAGCTTGGGTAGCCCCTAAGGGAGAGAGGAGCACAGCCCACCAGGGCCCCCCCTGTGGCTAAGGAAGTGTGGGCTTGGCACCAGTGATTGGAGGGGGCTTCCCTGAGGCCCAATAATGGACCTGGCAAGGGGATCATCTTTTTCCCCCTTGCCCTCCCTCCCCATCTACCCCATCAGAAAGCACTGCCATAAATACACTGAATTACAAAGAGCCATGTGGCTGAAATCCTATCTTCTGGCTGTTACTCATAAAAGTCACCTACTAGATCACATCCTGAACAACACCACCAAAAAAATTCTAGCATATGTCACCTACGAAATCTCATGCAAGAATCTAGCTACAAATGAATACCCCATAAAGAGCCTTGGCCCTCTGAAAGCACCCAGAAATGAAGCCAAAAACTATACTCAATTTACAGCACAGTCAAACCCTCAAAGGAAATAAGGAATATAAAAACAGAAAGCCCCATCCAAACAACAGCAAATTCAAAAAGATAAAGGAGCACCAGCCCTCTCAGATGAGAAAGAATCAGTGCAAGCACACTGGCAATTCAAACAGTCAAGAGTGTCTCCTTACCTCCAAATGATTGGACCAGCTTCCCAGCAATGGTTCTTAATTGGATTGAAATGGCTGAAATGGCAGACATAGAATTCAGAACCTGAATGTCAAGAAAACATATCAAGATTCAGGAAGAAGTTGAAACCCAATCCAAGAAATCTAGTAAAACTACCCAAGAGTTGAAAGACAACACAGTCATTTTAAGAAGGAGGCAAACTGAACTTCTGGAATTGAACAATTCACTTCAAGAATTTTATAATACAATCGGAAGTCATTAAACAACAGAATAAAGCAAGTGGAGGAAAGAACCACAGAGCTTGGAGACTGATCCTTTGAATCAATTCAGTCAGATAAAAGTAAAAAAAAGAAAAAAAGTATTTTAAAAATGAACAAAATCATGGAGAAATATGGGATGACATAAAGAAACCAAACCTATGACCCACTGGCATTCCTGAAAGACAAAGAGAGAGCGTAAGCAACTTGGAAAACATATTTGAGGATATAGTGCATGAAAATTTTCCCAATCTTGCTAAAGAGGACAACATGCAAATTCAAGAAATTCAGAGAACACCTGTGAGATATTATGCAAGATGTCCATCCTCAACATACATAGTCATAAGATTCATCAAGGTCAAAGCAAAAGAAAAAAATCTCAAAGGCAGATAGAGAGAAGGGTCATCACTTAAAAAGGGAACCCCATCAGGCTAGCAGTGGATTCTCAGCAGAAAACATATATGCCAGAAGATATTGGGGCCTATTTTTAGCACCCTTAAGAAAAAAAGAAATCCAACCAAGAATTTCGTATCCTGCCAAACTAAACTTTATAAGCAAAGGAGAAATAAAATCCTTTTCATACAAGTAATGGCTAAGGGAATTTGTAACCACTAGACCAGGCTTACAAGAAATCCTTAAGGGAGTGCTAAACATGGAAATGAAAGAACAATTACCAGCTACCACAAAAATACACTTAAGTACATAGTCACAGACACTATAAAGCAATTACACAATCAAGCCTGCATCAAAATGATGACAAGAGCAAAATCTCACATATCAATATTAACTTTGATTGTAAATCATCTAAACACCCCTCTTAAAAGGAATAGATTGGCAAGTTACATCAAAAAAAAAAAAAAAAAGACCCAACCATCTTTTGTTACAGGCTCAAAGTAAAGGGATAGAGAATCATGTACCACGCAAAGGAAAACAAAAAAGAGCACAGGTCACTACTTGTCTATCAGATGAAACAGACTTCAAGCAGTAACAGTAAAAAAGGACAAAGAAGAGCACTACATAATGATAAAGCGTTCAATTCAATAAGAACACTTAAATATCCTAAATATATATGCACACAACATCGAAGCACTCAGATTTATAAAACTAGTTATTCTAGACCTACAAAAAGACTTAGCCACACAGTAATTGTCAGAGAGTTCAACACCCAACTGAGAGCATTCAATAGATTATGAGGCATAAAATTAACAAAGAAATTCTGGAATTAAACTTGAAACTTAACCAATTGGATCAAATAGGTATCTACAGAATACTATCCCCAAACCACAAAATATACATTTTTCTCATCCACACACAAAACAGACCCTAAGATAAACCACATGCTCAGCCAGAAAGCAAGTCTCAAAATATTTTTTTAAATTGAAATCATACCAGGCACACTCTCAAACCACAGTGCAATAAAAACAGAAATCAATATCAAGATGACCTCTCAAAACTGCACAATTACATAAAAAGTAGACAACTTGATCCTGAAAGTTTCTTGGGCAAACAACAACAGTAAGGCAGAAATCAAAAATGTCTTCAACATTAATGAAAACGAAGACACAACATACAAAAGTCTGTGGGATACAGCTAAAGCAGTGTTAAGAGGAGAGTTTATAATGTTGAATGCCAACACAAAGAAATTAGAAACATCTCAAATTAATACTCTAACATTCCACCTAGAGGAACAAGAAAAGCAAGAACAATACAAACCCAAAGCTAGCAGAAGAAAAGAAATAACTAAAATCAGTGAAGAACTGAATGAAACAGATGCAAAAGTCCATATAAAAGATAAATGAAACACAAAGCTGTTTCTATGAAAGAATAAACATGATTAACAGATGGCTAGCTAGATTAACAAAAGTGATAGAGAAGATACAAATAAGCAGAATCAGAAACGAAAAAGATGACATTACAACCAATCTCACAGAAAGACAAATGATCCTCAGAGACTACTATAAACACCTCTACAAACACAAATTAGAAAATCTAAAAGAAATGAATAAATTTCTGGAAACACACAACCTCCCAAGATAGAACCAGGAAGAAATTGAAAACCTGAACAAATCAGTAATGAAAAAATCCACCGACAAAAAAAAAAAGCCCTGGACTAGACAGATTCACAGCCAAATTCTACAAGACATACAAAGAACTGGTACAAATCTCACTGAAACGATTCCTCAAAAAATCAAGGAAGAGGAACTCCTCCCTAACTCATTCGACGAAACCGGTATTGTCCTGATACCAAAATCTGGCACAGGCACATTGAAAATTAAAAACTTCAGGTCAATATTCCTGATGAACATAGATGCAAAAATCCTCAACAAAACACTAGCAAATCAAATCAATTAGCATATCAAAAAGTTAATTCACCATGATCAAGTAGACTTTATTTCTGTGACACAAGGTTGTTTCAACATATGCAAATCAGTAAATGTGATTTGCCAAATAAACAGAATTAAAAACAAAAACCTTTGGTCATCTCAGTAGTCGCAGAAAATGCTTTCAATAAAATCCAACATCTCTTTTTGATTAAAGAAAAAAACCTCAACAATCTAGGCATCAAAGTAACATACCTCAAAATAATAGCCATTTATGACAAACCCACAGTCAACATCATACTAAATGAGCAAAAGCTGGAATCATTTTCTTTGAAAGCTGGAACACAAGGATACCTACTCACCATTCCTGTTCAACACAATACTGAAAAGTCCTAGCCAGAGCAATCAGGTAAGAGAAAGACCTAAAATGCATCCAGATAGGAAAAGAAGTCAAATTATCTCTTTTCACTGATAATATGATTCTATACCTAGAAACACCTAAAGACTCTGCCAAATGACTCCTGGAACTGATAAACAACTTCAGTAAAGTTTCAGGATACAAAATCAATGTACAAAAATCAGCTGCATTTCTAAATGCCAATAATCCTCAAACTAAAAGTCAAATCAAGAATGTAGTAGCATTTACAATAGCCACAGAAAGAATTAAACACCTAGGAATACAGCTAACCAAAGAAGTAAAAGATCTCTGCAAGGGGAACTACAAAACACTTCTGAAAGAAATCAGAAATGACACAAATAAAGAGAAAAACACTCCATGCTCATAAATTGGAAGAATCAACATAGTTAAAATAGCCATACTGCCCAAAGCAATTTACAGATGCAGTGCTATTCCTTTCAAACTACTAACATTATTTTTTACTGAATTAGAAAAAAAAAACTATTCTAAAATTCATGTGGATTGAAAATAAAGAAATAGCCTATATAGCCAAAGCAATCCTAAGCAAAAGAAACAAATCCAGAAGCATCACATTACTTGACTTCAAACTATACTGTAAGGCTACAGTAATCAAAATGGCATGACACTGGTACAAAACAGACACTTAGACCAATGGGACAGAATAGAGAACCTAGACATAAAGCTGCACAGCTACGGATATCTGGTCTTTGACAAGGTCAACAAAAATAAGTAATGAGGAAGAAAACTCCTGGTTCAATAAATGGTGTTGGAATAACTGGCTGTTTGTTTCCATAATAATGAGTTAACTCAAAACAGATTAAAGACTTAAATGTAAAACCTCAAAGTATAAAAATTCTAGAAGAGAGCCTAGGAAATATCCTTCTTGATAAAAGGCTTTGCAAAGAATTTGTGGCCAAGTCCTCAAAAACGATTGCAACGAAACACAAACTTACAAATTGTATGTAATTAAACTATAGAGTTTTTGCACAGAAAGGGAAACCATCATGTTAGTAAATAGGCACCCTACAAAATCAGAGAAAACATTCAAAAACTAAGCATCCAACAAAGGTGTAATATCCAGAATCTATAAGGAACTTAATTCAATAATCAAAAAACAACCCCATTAAAAATAAGGCAAAGGACATGAACAGACATTTCTCAGATTAAGACATATGGCCAGGCTTGGTGGCTCATGCCTGTAATCCCAGCAATTTGCAAGGGCAAGGCAGGAAGATATCTTGAGGTCAGGAGTTCAAGACCAGCCTGGCCAACATGGCAAAACTCTGTCTCTACTAAAAATACAAAAACTTGCTAGGCACTGTGGTCCACGCCTGTAACCCCAGCTACTCAGGAGGCTGAGGAACGAGAATTGCTTGAACCCAGGTGGCAGAGGTTGCAGTGAGCCAAGATCACACCACTGCACTCGAGCCTGGATGACAGAGTGAGATTGTCTCAAAAAAAAAAAGGCAGAAAGGCATACAAATACAAGTGGCCAAAATGTATGAAAAATGCTCATCATCACTAATCATCAGAGAAAAGCAAATTAAAACCACAGTGAGGTACTACCTCACACCAGTCAGAATGGATTCTCTTAAAAAGCCAAAAAATGATAGATGTTGGTGACAGTGAAAAAAAAGGAATGTTTATACACTGTTGGTGGAAATGTAAATTAGTTCAGACACCATGGAGAGCAGTTTAGAGATTTCTCAGAGAACTTAGAACTACCATTCAACCCAGCAATCCCATTACTGTGTATACCCAAAGGAAAATAAATGGTTCTACCAAAAAAGAAACATGCATATGTATGTTCATTGCAGGACTATTCACAGTCACAAAGACATGGAATCAACCCAGGTACCTAGCAGTGGTGAACTGAATTTTTAAAATGTGGTACATATACACATGGAAAACTTTGCAGCTATAAAAAGGAAAGAAATCATGCCCTTTGCAGCAACATGGATGCAGCTGGAGGCCGTTATTCTAAGCAAACTCATCCAGAAACAGAAAATCAAATACTGTATATTCTCACTTATAAGTGGGAGCTAAACATTGGGTACACTCAGACATAAAGATGGGAACAACAGACACTGGGGACTATTAGAGGGGGATAGAAGGAGAGGGTCAAGGGATGATAAACTACCTATTGGTTACTACACTCATCACCTGGGTGACAGGCTCAATTGTACTCCAAATCTCAGCATCATGCAATATGCCTTTGTAACAAACCTGCACATGTACCCCCAATTCTAAAATAAAATATGAAACAAAGAATAGAGAGGTGGGAGGAAGAAGAGATTGGGATGGAGCACGCTAAGGCCTTCAAAGGTACTGAAAATATTCTATGATGCAACGTACATATCCTATATAAATATGGAAGTAGTATTTTGGCATAGTTCTGGAAGGATAAATAAGAAGCTGAATACAGTAAGTACCTCCTGGGCAGGGAACAGTGTGACTGAAAGACAAAGGAAGGGGACATTTTGCTGTATGTCATTTCAAATAATGAAAGAGAATGGATGTTCTATCATGAACCTATATTAACTACTTTAAATAAACAAAATTAATGTTAAAAGTTACAAAATCAAAATATTGGCATGTAATTTTGTATCTCTTGGTGTTTTTCAAATTATGTATAACGAACATGAACAGCTTAGCTTTGTATGTTTTAATATGGGACTGGATTTACAATGCCTGCTTCACCTCTTAGAGGAAATTGTGTAATTTCTCTAAGTCTCAATTACATCCCTTTGTAATATGCTCCAATAGCGTAGTTTTATTTCCTTCACCACACTTGTAGATAATCAGTCTTCTCTGCATTGTCTACCAGACTGTAAAAGCTTTAAGAAGGCAAGAATAGTGTCTGGCTTATTCATTGCTTGATCCCTAATACCTAATACAGTGTTTGCCCACTATAACCATTGTTGGTAATTATTACATATTTACTATATATAATATTTACTATATGTAATCTATAGTAAATATGTAATGTAGTACATATAGTAAATATTAAATATAGTAAATATTGTAGCATAAGTTATATTAAATTATATTAAATATTAAATATAACATGCATTACTATATGTAATATAGTAAATATTCTAGTAAGTATTAAATAAATTACTATATTACTATATTTACTATATACTTACTATATTTATACATATTTACTATATGTAATATAGTAAATAGTAAATATGTAATATAGTAAATATTGGTAAATATTTACTAATATTTGTAATACTAATAATAGTAATATTACTATATATAATATAGTAAATATATAGTTAATATTTACTATATGTAATATATAGTAAATATTTACTATATGTTATATAGTAAATATTTACTATATGTAATATAGTAAATATGTAATAACTACCAACAATTATTTATATGTATATATTACATATAACTGGACAAAAAAAGTCAGGCAATTGAAAAATATTTATACTTATTACATCTTTAAAAGTAATTCACATCTAATACAAATATTTTAAAACACAAATTGAAAGTATTAGAAAGCTTTTTACAATTTTATAGGGTACTCATAGGGTAAACTTAAATTTGGGGTTTTTGTATAAGGGCTTCATAGATGTTGCAGCTCTTTCAGGGATAGAGTAGACTAGTTAGGTAATGATTTTAGGGATTTATTAGTTTGTAAAATTATACCACAATTCTTTATTTTTAAAAAGTTAAAAAAACAAATAAATTGAAATACATACTTCATGCTATGAAATCTATTCCTGTGCATGCTTTTGGTTTATTGAGTGACATAATAAATTGATTGGTAATCATTTATACTTGAATCATTTGAACTTTGTACATCACAAAATCAGTTTACCATAAAATTATATAATTGGTTACAAAGAGGCTTAAACCAAAAATAGACATCAGTCAAAAGCTACAGATAATTGAAGCATTTACTTCTTTCCCATGAAATAAGTATTTTCCCCATGGCACTGTCATCTGAATTATTTAATAATTTTAAATCTAGGAATAGATAAAGCATCAAACTTAAAATTAGGTATCCATGTTGCTTGCCTCTCAGTTTGACTTATCCAGGTATGGAGTTTGGGACTAAATCAATCCCCTGTATCCTGTGATGACTACAGAGATTTCCTCCACCAAAAATCAGATTAAAGCCTTGTTTCTTCAGAGCTGTGAGCACACTACAGCTCTAAGAAGCATATTCTGTACTATTTTCTTCCCCTCTTCCAAATGTTATCGCAGTTATTTAGCTGGGGCTTCTGTCTTGCTTTCCAGTCCTTACTTTTCATCCATCACATTTCCCATTATCCCAGTTTCTAAATGACTAGTCCTGTCCTCTAGGTTCCTGTTGGAGGCCCTGGCCCCTGCCTAAGTTTTATGTACGCTTCTCGCTAAAGTTGAGTCTCTACTTGGACTTCTTGGACACTACACCGGACCCCACTGGGTGTGAACAGATGTCTCCTCTTCTTCCTAAAACAGCATTATCAAATGTTTATTTGGTTGTATCTTGAACCCTTCCAGCAACAGAAAGCTCAAAAGCAGGTCATTCCACTGTTAACTATCTCTAGCTCTTTGAAAGTTCTGCAAATGGACCCATATTCTGACTTGCAGTTCTACTCTTTAGGATTACATAAAAACTAAATGTGGAGATATTTAGAATAAGTAAGTTCAATTTTCAACTGATGTGATCTGTGGAGACACTGGTTATTGTTATTTGTCCATGCTTCAGGTTCTCAGTATTTTCAAAATGTGGTGCATGGGGCATATTCAGAAGTGGAATTGTTGATTCAAAGGGAAGATGTAATTTTTATTTAAAAAAAAAAGTTTCATTGTTCTTAATACTTTTGCATCAGTTAATACTCTCACCAGCAATGCATAAGATTTCTTAGTCTCCATACCCTTAATAACTTAGTGTATTCTCAGAATTTTATAGTGTTTGCCATAAAAAATAAATAAATAAATGTTACCTTGTTTTTCTAATATTATGTGTTAGGTTGAACTTTTTTATTTGTTTAGAATGGAATTTATTTACATTGACTGATGAATCTTATTCCCGTTTAAATATTGAGCTAAAGTTGTCATTCCTATTGGTTACAGTGAGCTTGAAATTAATCAGATAAAGTAGACGTTTGTTTATGTCATTAAGTAAAAATATGTTTTCTCAGACTTCTTTTTCTTTGGTAATGGGATTTCATGTAATGAGGAATTCTTTTCCAAATTTTTAAAGACTCATTTTTATCAATCTTTTCTGGCCTGTAACTTTTATCTTTTACTTAAATAAACCTGTCAGTTATCAGAATATTAAAAATGACTCACCTATTCTTTTTTCTAATACTTTGGTGATTTTTTTAATATTTAAGTTTTTGAGTCATCTGATAATTTATGTGAAAAGTGAGAAGTAGAAATCTAACTAGTTTGTTAAAGAGGACAATTATTAAAATATTATTTCTTTTTCTTTTTTTCTTATATTTTATGTTCTGGGGTACATGTGCACAACATGCAGGATTGTTACACAGGTATATATGTGCCATGTTAGTTTGCTGCACCCATCAACTCATCATTTCCATTAGCTATTTCTCCTAATGCTATCCCTCCCACAGTCCCCCACCCCACAACAGGCCCTGGTGTGTGATGTTCCCCTCCCTGTGTCCACGTGTTCTCACTGTTCAACTCCCACTTATGAGTGAGAACATGTGGTGTTTGGTTTTCTCTCCTTGTGATAGTTTGCTGAGAATGATGGTTTCCAGCTTCATCCATGTCCCTGCAAAGGACATGAACTCATCCTTTTTTATGGCTGCATAGTATTCCATGTTGGATATGTGCCACATTTTCTTTATCCTGTCCATTACTGATGGACATTTGGGTTGGTTCCAAGTCTTTGCTATTGTGAATAGTGCCACAATAAACATACATGTGTATGTGTCTCTATAGTAGCATGATTTATAATCCTTTGGGAATATGCTCAGTAATGGGATTGCTAGGTCAAATAGTATTTCTAGTTCTAGATCCTTGAGGATCTAGGAATAAGCCACACCATCTTCCACAATGGTTGAACTAATTTACACTCCCACCAACAGTGTAAAAGCATTCCTGTTTCTCCATATCCTCTCAAGCATCTGTTGTTTCCTGACTTTTTAATGATTGCCACTCTAACTGGCATGAGATGGTATCTCATTGTAGTTTTGATTTGCATTTCTCTAATAACCAGTGATGATAAGCATTTTTTCATATGTCTGTTAGCTGCATAAATGTCTTCTTTTGAGAAGTGTCTGTTCATATCCTTTGCCCACTTTTTGATTGGGTTGTTTGTTTTTTACCTGTAAATTTGTTTAAATTCTTTGCAGATTCTGTATATTAACCCATTGTCAGAGGGATACATTGCAAAAATTTTCTCCCATTCTGTAGGTTGCCTGTTCACTCTGCTGATAGTTTCTTTTGCTGTGCAGAAGGTCTTTAGTTTAATCAGATCCCGTATGTCTATTTTTGGCTTTTGTTGCCGTTGGTTTTGGTATTTTAGTCATAAAGTCTTTGCCCATGCCTATGTCCTGAATGGTATTGCCTAGGTTTTCTTCTAGGGTTTTTATGGTTTTAGGTCTTACACCCACGGAACCCAGCAAGCTAAGATCCATTGGCTTGAAATTCTAGCACGGCAGTCTGAGATCAACCTGGGACACTGGAGCTTGGTAGGGGGAGGGGTGTCTGCCATTGCTGAGGCTTGAGTAGGCGGTTTTATGCTCACAGTGTAAACAAGCTGTCGGGAAGCTTGAACAGGACGGGGCCCACTGCAGCTCAGCAAGGCCGATTGCCTCTCTAGATTCCACCTCTGTGGGCAGGGCATATCTGACAAAAAGGCAGCAGCCCCAGTCAGGGACTTCTAGATAAAACCCTCATCCCCCTGGGACAGAGCACCTGGGGGAAGGGGCAGCTGTGGGCACGGCTTCTCCAGATTTAAACATCCCTGCCTGACAGCACTGAAGAGAGCAGTGGTTCTCCAAGCACAGTGTTCAAGCTCTGATAATGGACAGACTGCCTCCTTAAGTAGGCCCCTGACCCCCGTGTAGCGTGACCGTGAGACATCTCCCAGTAGGGGCCGACAGAATCTCATACAGGAGAGCTCTGGCTGGCATCTGGTGGGTGCCCCTCTAGGAAGAAGCTTCCAGAGGAAGGATCAGGAAGCAATATTTGCTGTTCTACAGCCTCTGCTGGTGATACCCAGGCAAAGAGGGTCTGGAATAGACCTCCAGCAAACTCCAACAGACCTGAAGCTGAGGGGCCTGATTGTTAGAAGGAAAACTAACAAAAAGAAAGGAATAGCATCAACATCAACAAAAAGGATATCGACACCAAAACGCCATCTGTAGGTCACCAACATCAAAGACCAAAGGTAGATAAAACCACAAAGATGGGGAGAAACCAGAGGAGAAAGGCTGAAAATTCCAAAAACCAGAACGCCTCTTCTCCTCCAAAGGATCACAACTCCTTGCCAGCAAGGGAACAAAACTGGATGGAGAAAGAGTTTGACAAGTTGACAGAAGTAGGCTTCAGAAGGTGGGTAATAACAAACATCTCTGAGCTAAAGGAGCATGTTCTGACCCATCGAAGGAAACTAAAAACCTTGAAAAAGGGTTAGAGGAATGGCTAACTAGAATAACCAGTGTAGAGAAGAACATAAATGACCTGATAGAGCTGAAAAACACAGCACGAGAACTTCATGAAGCATACACAAGAAGAAAACCTAGGCAATACCATTCAGGACATAGGCATGGGCAAAGACTTTATGACTAAAATACCAAAAGCAATACACCAATGGAACAGAACAGAGCCCTCAGAAATAATGCCGCATGTCTACAATCATCTGATCTTTGACAAACCTGACACAAACAAGCAATGGGGAAAGGATTCTCTGCTTAATAAATGGTACTGGGAAAACTGGCTAGCCATATGTAGAAAGCTGAAACTGGATCCTTTCCTTACACCTTATACAAAAATTAAATCACAATGCATTAAAGACTTAAATGTAAGACCTAAAATATTATTTCTTACACTGTTGTAAAACATACTATACTAAATTTCCATATGTGTTCAGGCTTACTTATGAATTTTAAAATTTCATAAAACTAGTCTGTTTATTCCTATGCTGGAACAAATCTTTAATTATTATATCTTTATAATATGATTTAATATCTGAAATGCTAGTTTCCTCTAATTATTCCTTCTTTTTCTAAGGATTTTCTGTCCATTCTTCTATGTAAACCTTAGAATTGTCTTTAGTTCAAAAAAAGAAATCATGTTGGTATTTAGGTGTACTTATTAATAAATGTATAAGTCATAATGAAATTTTCATATGAATTTAAAATTCTAAAGTAAGGAGAATATATCTTTTTATAATGTTGAGACTTTTTATCATACAAAATTTGTCTCTCCACTAAATCATGTATGCTTTTATATCCTTCAATATCATTTTTACCTACATAGAGCTTCAAACACATTTTTTAGGTATTGTATATGTTGCTTACTTAGGTTGACCTTTGAATAATGCAGAGCCTAGGGGTACTGATTCCCACACAGTTGAAAACTCTTTTTTTTTGAGTTGGGGTCTCACTCTGTCTCCCAGGCTGGAAGTGCAGTAGCACAAACTCGACTCACTGCAACCTCTGCCTCCCGGTTCAAGGGGGTCCTCCCACCTCAGGCTCCTGAGTAGCTGGAATTCCAGAAACACGCCACTATATCCGGCTAATTTTTTTGTATCTTTGGAAGAGACGGGGTTTTGCCATGTTGCCCAGGCTGGTCTCAAACTCCTGAGCTCAGTAGATCCACCTGCCTCAGCCTCCCAAAGGGCTGGGATTGCGAGTGTGAGCCACACCATGCCAGCCACTGTGTATAATTTTTGACTCACCCAATAACTGCTATTAACCTACTGTTGACCAAAAGCTTTACTGACAACACAAAGCCAATTAACACATATTTTATATTTCATATGTATTATATATTGTATTCTTATGTTAAAATAGAGAAAAGAAATTGTTATTTAGAAAATCATAAGGAAGAGAAAATATACTTTTTATCCAGTGGAAATGGATCATCAAAGATCTTCATTCTCCTCATTTTCACATTGAGTAGGCTAAGGAGGAACAAGAGGAGGGGTTGATCTTGCTGTCTTGGGGTGGCAGAGGCAGACGAGGTAGAGAAGTTGGGAGGGTAGGCAAGAGAGGCAAGCATACTCAGTGTAACTTTATGGAAATACATCATAATTTCTAACTTTTTTTCCTTTCTCTAAAAATGTTCCTATACTTTATAAATTTTTCTTTCACCATAAGAAAAACTGATTTAGTTTTTTCAGTGCCCATATCATGGAAGTGTTCATGTTGTAAAAGAAGTCAAAAGCAGTCTTGAATAATCAGAACCATTCTGCTAGACTGTCTAATGTCAATTTGTTTTCTGAAACTGCTTCTTCATCTTTTCATTGCCTGGTTATAGCTCAGAAGCACTCATCTCCATCAAGTCATCATCTGTTAATTTCTCTGATGTGGTGTCTATTAGTTCATAAACTTCTCCAAGATCCATATCGTGAAATCCTTCACCTCCACTCCCCAACTTTTTTTTCTACAATATCTACAATCTCTTTCATGATATCCTTGACTGGCTCTGTTGTAAATCCTGTGAAGTCATGCACAACATCTGGACACGATTCTCTCCAGCAGCAATTTATTGTTTCAAGCTTAATGGCTTTCACAGCTTTTTCTATAATAATGACATCTTCAGTGGTGTAATCCTTCCAGCCTTTCCTAATGTTCTCTATATTCTCTGTACCAGGGTTTTTCTTTCTTTCATAGCATTGACAATCCTTTCCATAGAGTACCATGGGTAATGAGCCTTAAGGTCCTATGAGCCCCTGATCTAGAAGTTAAATTAGAGATGATGTGTCTGCAGGCAATTAGATCACTTCAACACTGTTGGTGTTGAACTCATGGGGTTCTGGGTGGCCACGGGCATTGTTCAATATCAAAAGAACTTTAAAAGGCAATCCCTTACTGGCGAGGGACTTCCTTACTCCAGGGACAAAGCATCAATGCAGAGGACTCAGAAAAAGGGTTCTTATTGTCCAGGACTTCTTGTAGTACAACCAAAAGACTGGCAGCTGGTGTTTATCGTTCCCCTTCAAGGCTCAAGACTTAGCAAATTTATAGATAAAGGCATAACCATAAACCTAATCATAAACCTAACTGCATTACGTCAAAACAGTAGAGTTGGCCTATCCCTTCCTGCCTAAATCTTGGCACTCACTTCTTTTCCTTACATGAATAAATGTCCTGCGTGGCTTTTTTTTTCCAGAATAGGGTACTTTTGTCTTCATTGAAAACCTGTTCAGGTAGATATCCCTTCTCCTTGATGATTTTTTTAATGGTATCTGGGAACTCATCTGCTGCCTCTTCTTGGTCAGCAGAAGCTGCTTCTCTTGTTATCTTTACATTTCTTAAGCCAAACTTCTTTCTTAAATTATCAAACAACAATTTGCTGGCATTAAATTCTCCAGTTTTCGATCCTTCATCTTCCTTTTGCTCTCAATTGTCATGTAATGACTTTGCTTTTTCTGCAATCACATTAGAGTCTATATGTATGCCTTTCTGTTAGCAATTCTGCACCAAAATAAAAGCTGCATTATCAATATGAGATAAAAACGTATTTCACAAAAGGCACAAGGTTTTGCACTTGCTACTATAGCTGCAGCAATAGCTTTGTGAATTTCTTTTTTTTTTTTTTTTTTTTCTGTACGATGGTCCTTAGATCAGATTCATTTATCTTTAAATGGTGGGCAACCGCAGCTGCAGACCTTAATCTATAGTAGATATTAAGCAATTCCACTTTTTCTTGTAATGTCATGACTTTGCTGTGCTTCTTGGGAAAATTCCCAGCATCACTAGTGGCACTTTGTATGGATCCTATGGCATTATTTAAGGTTTACTGCATAGCACAACATACAATGAAAAACTATGTGAGAGCTGTGACTGATCACTTTTAACAGATATACAATTTATTGCAGAGACGAATTACGTGAAGATGATTAGCATCACAATGTGTTTTAAAGGGATACTGGCAACACTTGAGCTCACTGCCATAGCAACAGGAGGTGACTACGAAATTATTACAGTAATACTTTATGTACTACAGTTAATTTTATGCAGTTATGATTTAATAGCACGTCTTTACATTTGTTACATTTCTCTCTACTGTGAATGAGAGTGCAATGCACGAGTCTACAGGTGTTTCTGCATGTATGTTTTAATAAATTTTAACTTTTTATAATAGCTTTTTATGTATTTTATGGTAGTCAATATAATATCTACATCTATCTTATGCATTCATGACATTTTTTGATATTTCTAGATCATGTGCTGCTTCTGAGTTTTTCAAATTGTTGCAAATCTCCAAAACATTTTACAATATATTTATTGAAAAAATGTTGCATATAAATAGACCCATGCAGTTCAAACTTGCATTCTTTGAGAGTCAACTGTACTTACTGAGAATTTTTATTCTAATTTTGTTCTAAAATAATTATTTTTTTATTTTGTTCTAAAATAATTATTTTCATGTTAATTCACTTGATTGTGGTGAAGATTTCATAACATTTACCAAATCATCAAGTTTGATGATATCAAATCATTGTGATTGTACACCTGAAATAGATATAATTTTTAATTGTTGAGAAAGCCTCAATAAAATTAGGAAAATAAGAAAATAAAATAATTATGGCTAAATTGATTTTTATATAGTTGGTATCTGACTTGCTTTGATATTTGACTTAATTATTTGATATTGGATTTTCATTCGTTCTAATAGTTTTCAGTTACCTCTCTGTTTCTAAGAAGGCTTGTTAAATACTGTAAATAAATATAGATATCTACATATTTTTCTATTCAGTGATTATAGTTAATCATTTTTGTTTCATGACCCAATGCATTGATCATAACTTGTAGAGTCATAGTAAAATAATAGTGATCACAGAGATATTCTTTTCCTTTTAAATTTCAAGAGAAATATCTCTGATACAATATAAAGTATGGAGTATGTAAATAGGAACATTATTACATTGTAGAAATACTCTTATTACTAGAATGCTAACCTTAATTTGGGAAAGGATGTTTAAGGTCTTTGCTCTTGTTTTGTTTTCTTTTGTTTTTGGACATCTAGTAAGAAATTATGTTTTCTCCCTTACAAATCAATGTTATAAAAGAAAATAATAACTGAAAGTAAAAAGGGATTTATGAACATTTTATGTTAGTTTGGTTTGTCACAATTAATTGATCATTCCCTCTACAAATATTCATTTCATGCATATCAAGTGTCTGCATTCATTAATTACCCAATAATTTTCAATCAAGAAAAGAGTTAGATATTGTTTCACATAATTCCATTTCATCTCAATTTTTTCACCTCTCTATTGCTCCTAAATACCTCCCTTAAAATTATTAAGTAAGTATGATAGTTGGTATATGTGTTGACCTTGTGCATTTTTTAATAAGTAAATTCTTATCGATTGAACCCTTTTGTGCATGAAAGTATAGTAGAATGAATAAGCAGAAAAGCTCTAGAAAGAGAATGCCTGGGTTCTAAATCCTAGTTCTCCCACTTACTAGATGTTATTATATTTCATCAATTTAAGGATTCACATTTTTCACATTTTGACATCTCAAAGTGATTGTCTTCTTGACATACATGGCATAGTCATAACTTAACTCAGTGTTTTCTCTCATAGTGTTAAGATAAAATAATTACATATCTTATAATGAATGAGATAAACAATAAGCTAAAATGTTGACCTTGGATATGTTATGTAATTATATGTTACAATTTAATTAATACAATAATCACTTACAGACTTACAATAAAATATTAAATGTATTACATGTAAAGACATTTACAACTGTATCAGGTATTTAGTAAGTGCTCAATACTATATATTTGTTATTGCTTGAAAATTAAAGATTAGTCATACCAAATGCCCACTACTGTACTTAAACTCTAACAAGTGTCAAACAAGAATGAGCTAGATACTTTTCTATATTTTCTCACATTTAGTCCACACAACAGCCTAATACTTATAATATTATCCCCATATAATAGATAAAAAAGGTATATAGCAAATTACTACCTCAAAATCAAATAATGAAAGTAGCGAAACCATGAATCAGTTGCAGATTTTTTCTTTCTTTTTTTTTTTCCTTTTGTTTTGATACAGAGTTTCCCTCTGTTGCCCAGGCTGGACTGCAGTGGTGCCATCTTGGCTCACTGCAACCTTGCTCAGCCTCTGGGGCTCAAGTAATTCTCAAGCCTCAGCCTCTGGAGTAGCTGGGAC
This sequence comes from Hylobates moloch, assembly GCF_009828535.3. Lineage (NCBI taxonomy): Eukaryota > Metazoa > Chordata > Mammalia > Primates > Hylobatidae > Hylobates > Hylobates moloch. The sequence continues at coordinate 69,326,662 of NW_026652286.1, read as the reverse complement.
TACAGGCACGCCACTAGGCCTGTATAATTTTTTTTATTTTTAGTAGAGACGGAGTTTTGCCATGTTGGTCAGGCTGGTCTCGAGCTCCTGGCCTCAAGTGATCCACCCATCTCGGCCTCCCAAAGTGCTGAGATTACAAGTGTGAGCCACCAAGCCTAGCCAAGTCACAGATTTTTTTTCTGACTCCAATAGTTACACCCTTTCACATCTTAAAAAATATATATCTAAAAATTTACTGTATAATGATTACAACTAAAGGAATAAAATTATTTCATGTGTTTTATAATGTTATTCAAGCTAATTAGAGCAGGAATAATATAAAGGCCTAGAAGTTATAAACACCATTAACACTTTGATTCCTTCGTTCTCTAATATCATATTCACAGCTGAAAGATTCATTCATTTAAGATAATCTTTGACAAGTTCCCAATTAAATCTAAATAATATTTCTTTTTTAGTACTTCACAATTTCAAAAATATTTACACCTGTAATCACAGCACTTTGGGAGGCTGAGGCAGGACAATCACTTGAAGCCAGGAGTTTGAGACCAGCCTGGGCAACATAGCAAGAGCCCATCTCTACAAAAAAAAGTTTTAATTAGCTGGGGTGGTGTCACATGCTTGTAGACCCAGCTACTTGGGAGGCTGAGGCATGATGAAGCCACTGCACTCCAGACTAGGCAACAGTGTGAGACCCTGTCTCTAAAAATTTCATATATATATATATACACATATATATATATATACACATATATATATATGAGTATTTTAAAATATACGTGTATATTACATTCTAGTAAGTGAATTAAAAAACTTCAAGCAACACTGAAATATAAATGCTGTTGAGGGAAATGTCCTTTGATTTCATCGACATAATCAATTTGACAGATCACAAAATAGATTACAGAAAACTGTCAACTGATTGCCTTTAATGTATGAATCTTGATAAAAATGGTATCCGATTTAATATATCAAGTTTACCTAAAATGCATTTGTCTGCCGACACATTGTGAAATAGATTGCTGGGATCAATAAGAAGAAGAACTGCTGAGAGGCTGAGTTCCTGAAACATCTGAAATATTCATCATCAATTTTTTTATCAGTTATTTAGTAATCAAGCTTTTACATCGTGATATCCAGACTGAATATGTAATTAATGGGAAAGTGACATGTCAAGGAAAAATGTAGCCAATGAGTTGCTTATTTAAATATACTGTTTTATTAAAAAGAGACTCTTTAACACTTGTTTATAAAATTCTAATAGCGACTGTCCTCATCTTCTGTCAACATCTTAATAGCCTCATATTTGTTTTCTAAAAATTTATCTTCTCCTAATAAATCACTCTTCAAGAGCCCTGGCATCTAATTACGTATTTAAACTTATTTGTTATATCAACTTATAATGAAGATGAAGCCTATTAGAGAAGGCAGTTCATTTCAAGTTCAAACAATGAGCAACCATAATTCAGGAATTCAGCAAGCAGAATCGATGCTCAAAAAGTGATGAAAAGCAATCCAAGTTCATGCCAGTACATAGCATCCTAAGAATATCTTTGAACTTTCCCATTTAAGTGCCAAATTCTGAGTCAGGGTTTTAGATCTTTTTAAATTTCTGCTTTTATACTTCTGCTAACAGGAATTATCTACCCACTAAGTCAAAGCAATAATTGCACAAAATAAATAGAGAGATAATTAATTAGTATAATAAACAGTAAGCGATTGCTTTAACACACTGAAATAACAAGGGAAGCCAGTCTGTCTCTTTGTTTCTTCCTAAAGGCAGGAGAGAAACATGCCTTCAGTGACATGAGTACAGATGGGCATAATTGTCTGATGAAACTGAACCTTACCACTGGAATTGACTATCCACACCACTGAGATTTTCCTCACTGTGAAGGAACTCCCAGTGAATATATTTTGCTTCTGCTAGTACTCTTCATTCCTAAGTAACTTGATGAAAAGTCTCTACATCTGGGAGAAAGATTCTATGCATTGAAATGGAATTTGCAATAATTAGATTTTATTAATATAATCTCTGACACCCTAACCATGTGCCTAATCCAATTTAGATTTTATTGTCTTTGGTTTGGCTCTGTGTCCTCACCCAAATCTCACCTTGTAGCTTCCATAACTCCCATGTGTTGTGGGAGGGACCCAGTGGGAGTTGATTGAATTATGGGTGCAGGTCTTTCCCTGCTGTTCTCGTGATATTGAATGCGGCTCACAACATCTGATGGTTTCAAAAAATGGGAGTTGCCCTGCACAAGCTCTCTTTTTGCCTGCCACCATCCAAGTAAGATGTGACTTGCTCCTCCTTGTCTTCCACCATGATTGTGAGGCTTCCCCAGCCACGTGGAACTGTAAGTCCAATTAAAGCACCTTCTTTTGTAAATTGCCCAGTCTCTGGTATGTCTTTATCATACATACATACATACATACATACATGAGAATGGATTAATACACCAAGTGATTAGAAATGAGAATTGCCCAGCTTCTTGTAATAATTAAAAAGAGGGTTACAATTCTAGTCAAACTTCTGAAGGAACACAGGGTTAAAATATAAAGACATTCAAGAGGGAGAGAACATCGGAGTGTAAACCTGGATAATAAGTACTGGCCACAACAAGGAGCTGGGGCTGAGTCCCAACCTGAGATTGTGACATTTTCAGAAAGGCTAAGGGATGGAAGAGATCCTAGAGAATTCAGGAACGAGCATCGCCTTCAAAACCAGAAGATGCTGAGTCCATTTGGGAAAAGGAAAAGTCATTAACACTGGGCCATTGTTAATTTTATATTCTGGGCAAACAGCAACGTAACTCATCCCTGTGTTATCAGAATCAGCCTCTAGCTCTTAGAAGTGGATTATCCATGTATTCCTCAATAGTTTACTTAGATAACCCTGTAGAACAAGAAGAAAATCTTTAATTCTGCTTTTCTTCCAAATACCATTAATGTTTATAGGGTCTTTATACCTACTCATACCTTTATAATCACATTGGCTCAGAGACTTAATTTATTTTCCCCCACAAGAGACTGCAGATAAAAAAAGAATTCTGCTGCAGTGAGTATTCACAGTATAAAGGTCAGGTTTCCAGTTCAGGAGAGCCCTTATATTCAAACAATAATATGGAAAAATTCTTTATTTATTTAACATGACAGGAAAACAATTCATGAAAAGGGTTCAGTGAAATTGACAACTTTAACAAACAACCTGGGAAATCTGTGTTTTTGAGAAACTTCTTTTCTCTGTTTTGTTTTTTAAATTATATGCAGAACACTTCAGAAATAACAGGAATAACTTATCTTTCACCACTCTTTGAGAATTTCTGAAGTCTATAAAAGTATTTGATAAAAGGTTATCTTGCATCTGTGGCAGTAATAGGACAAATACTGAATATCAGAAGTGAGAATGTGACAAATATTTTGACACAATCGTACAATCACAGTGACATATACAATAAAGTATTAGAAATAAAGAAAAATACTCTGACAGTATGTCAAGTGCAGACACTTTCATATCAAAAGAGACAACAAAATACAATTACAGTACAAAAAAATAAAAATAAAAAGGAGGGGAGAGAACAGATAGATCTTGGAACCAAATGCTGAGATTTCAAAGTGAATTTAACAGAAAACAGCACTGATATGCCTTTGGCTGCCATGATGACAATGGCATAATTGACACACTCTCAGGAAAAGAAAATAATTGGTTTCATCAAGCAGAGGAGAAAAAGTGTCATCTATCAAGCAGTGACAGAAGTCATGGCAGATGCCCAGCCATCAGGGAAGAGCAAGGGCCTGCTCTAGCTCTGTGAGGGGGCAACCCAGAAAACACCATCACCTAACACACTGAGAATCCTTTTCAAATCAGAAACTGAATGTATTACTTTATTTTCATTGGATGCATTTTGCTGGGAATTAAATATCACCGTATCACAGTAGTTCCTAATAGAAGTTCATTTCTAGACAGCAAAAATAAAGCCTACATTTTGACTTGGCAGTTTTGTGGGAGCTAATCTATGGAGCAGTAACAAAATCATTTTTAGGAAAAAAAAGGTAGTTTTAGCAGTTGACATACTGGAGGCAATAATTACAGGCATTTGATTTATGAGTCTGAATATATTTGATAATAGGAGACTAATTATACTTGAATCTGATGTAGTAAGTACAAATGTTACATTCTACTCCCCGCTATAAAAAATTGCCCATGTGCATGGTGGTGCATGCCTGTAGTCCCAGCTACTCAGGAGATTGAGGCAGGAGAATCACTTGAACGCAGGAGGTGGAGATTGCAGTGAGCCGAGATTGCACCACTGCACTCCAGCCTAGCGACAGAGAGAGACTCCATCTTAAAAATTAATAAAATAAATAAAAAAAATTGCCCATCTGTAATTTTTGTAGTCTATATAAAGCACATGGGAGCAAGAAAGTTAAGGTTAAGCAAGAAGGGATACCATCAAATAAATTTAATATCATAATTGTTCTGATAATTGTATCGATGATAGATTATATCAACATTTAAAAAAATATAAAAAAATATAAAAATTATTAGAAAATCATTGAGAATGTTTTTCATGCTAAAAATGTGTGCCTTACACTCAGTCACCTTCTCTAGTAAAATACTAAGTCTAGGTCTCCACTCTATTAGGGCTAAACTAGTTTGAACTGGAGGACTGTAAGATGGAAAAAATTACAAACACAGTGATCTAGCAAACTGTTAATGGGATCTTAAAAGAATGAAATTGAAAATATGTAGTCACTGGAAACCCAATAACAAAATACTTTCACTTACAAGATAATCATAATCACTATTAGAAAGGTAGCCAAAATCAATGAGTACTATTTCTTTTCACCTCTGTTTCATTTAGATTCAAATCAATGTGTACACTGGCTCTCCCTCCTCTACAGTATGTGTATCTTGCCTTTCTGCCCATGAGTCATTAGAAAGCATCAATTCACCATCAGAAAGAATCCTACCTTCCTTGGAGCTAATCAGAAAAACTTGAAGTCAAGAAAAAGATAAAAACATTTCTTTATTCTTCTCCTCCTGTCACCTTTCTTTTCTACCACTCCCTCCTGCAGGGTACCAGCTTCATCTTGCCATTGTCCCATATACTTCAACTAGCACACCCCATTCCAGCCTGGATATTCACGTTCCTTAAAGTGGATTACCTACATGACAAATAGCCTTTTCTCTTGCTATTATTAAGGAGCTTGCATAAAATTCCTTTGATATCTCATTATGTCTTAAACCACTTGGAGTAGGATTTGAAGAGACAACTGAGGGAAATAGGCAGACAACTTCATATTTATCTACCTCTCACTTGGCAAGATGGTGTCATGATTAAGACTATGGACTCGAAAGCAGCCTTCCTGAGTTTCAATCAGTGCTCAGCTTTTCATTATTTGTGTGAATATTTGTATTAGTCCATTTTCTCACTGATATAAAGATACTTCCTGAGACTGGGTAATTCATAAAGAGAAGAGGTTTAATTGACTCACAGTGTGGCATGGCTGGGGAGGCCTCAGGAAACTTACAATTGTGGCGGAAGGCGAAAGGAGACGCAAGGCACATCTTACATGGTGGCAAGAAAGAAAGAGAGTGCACAGGGGAAACTGCCACTTTTAAAACCATCAGATCTCGTAAGAACTCCCTCACTATCACGAGAACAGCAAGAGGGAAATTGCCCCCAAGATCCAATCACCTCCCACCAGGTCCCTTCTTCAACACATGAGGATTACAATTCAAGATGAGATTTGGGTGAGGACACAGGACCGAACCAAATCAATGTTCTTTGTTTCTTTCTCATTATTTACCAATTCTTGGCCTGAATTTTCTCATCTGTAAAATGGAGGTGATAATAGTGTCCATTTTAATTAGATTATTGACAAATGACATGCAAAATGCCCAGTGCTAAGCCTGGCACTAAAGAATCTTTGATAAAAATTAGTTTAACAAGAGGTTACATATGACTTTTATTGTCTTGGATTTTGAACTGAGGTTTAAAATGCTGAGAATATTATCACGGATGCTCAATATACCATACTCTAAAATGTGGTACTAGACCTTCACAGACTAAATAATGATGGAAGTGGTTCTGATAGTACCTGGGATATATAAGGGAAAGTAAAAGACCTTTCAGGAAGTTCAAGTGAACTGTAGCAAAAATTTCTTTAGAGAGAATCCACACAGGGCTGTGGCTGGGAGAGGGATGCTTGCCTACACTAAGACTTATGAGGGGACCTGCAGAGAAACATTTAGAGTTTGACACATGTTCCTGGGCTTTGGAGACATCTGGTTGTATACAGGTTGTACCTGACTTATGACTGAAGGCACCTAAAAGGTAAGAGCTTGGATGAAGTTGGCATAGAAGAGCAAAGTGTCCATTAATTGATGGCAGAGCTAAGATGCCAAATGTGAACTCCAGAGTAGGGATGGTAGTGATCTATCCTAAACATTACACCTATCCAATACAGCTGCCTGCCTGGGGTGAAGTGAGCTCAGCAGAGGAGACAGGAGGTGAATCTGAAGAGCCAGAATCTAAGGCAGAAGCTATGACAGTCAGAAAGAGTCAGCACACCTGTGCCAAAAACATCAGGGAAAGATCCCTGGGGTTGAGACAGCTGCTCTAAAGGTGCTCCATGCAAGAAAATCCCAGCAAGTGTGCATCTACCATTCTAAAAGCTTTAGTGCCAAATTACAAGTGTGCCCATTAGTTATAAAATACATTTTCAAATAAAAAAGATGGGCAGGTCAGTAAATATATCCTAGAAAATATCATGGCTCAGCTGTAACTCAGCTTAGAGAGTCAAAATACTACAAACACTGAATCGATCTGACAAAAATTACAACATAATTACGTTGAGAGAATGGGAATGGAAAGATTCCTCTTTTTGTAGCAGGGGCTGATGAATAAAGTGTGAAAAAGGAAAAAGACTATATCATATTTTACAGTGGAAAATCAAAATAATCTAATTGAAAAAATCAAGATGTCAATATAAACATGTTATTTAGAGATTTAAAAATAAAAGCCAAAACATTAGCCAAATAAAGTGAGAGTTCTACCCTGGGTAGAGGAAGAGCCACAAGTTGTGGTGGCACAAGGTGAGGCGGGGAGTTGGGGGGAGTGGATTGGTAGTCAGTGGTGAGAGCTAAGAGACTGAAGATTTTTATAATAAGCTTAAAACATTTGTTGACACCTTATCGAGTATGTGTGTATAACTTTGGTAACAACAAAAACCATAAAGGGGAGGAAAGAAGAGAAGAAAGGAGGAAGGGAGAAAAAAAGACAGGAAATAAGGGAGGTAGGGAGGAAGGAAAGGAAGTTCAGGAATCTAGCTATTTGTGCTGCTTATTTGTAGTTCATTAAAAAATGATTTTAATTTTAAAATGGTAAAATAACCTGAGTTACCCTCAAAACTCAAAATCCACATGTTTAATTTTTTTTGTTGTTTTCCTGATGCTATTAAGAATTACTTATCCCCAAAATAAAAACATTTACTCTGCAAACACTATCCCTGAAAGTGAACTCTCATTGCTCGCTGCTTCTCTACCCATCTGGTGCATGTCAATTCAGGTTAACAGGACTTGTGCAACTAAAATCTCCATCAGAAATTCCATCAGCAGGTGTTACATGTGAAGAGCATGATTTCACCTCTAATATCAATATCTTGTGGCAGAGATTCCTTCTCCCAAATGTTTCAATCTCAGAGGCCACTAAACTGAAGAACAAATGGGCTTAACTAAGGAAGACACAGCACCTCTGTCCAAGCTGAAGACAAACACCAGCAAAAGTGAAAAATAAAATTGTTTGGGAGCTGCAAAAACTGCAAATAGATATTTTAAAATCTGGTGAATGAATGACAAATAATCTACTTTGATTATGTGGCTACGCATTCCATGGAAGAGCCAAGACTACGAAACACAATTCCAATGAACGCTCTTCTCAAAGCAAGCAGTACATATACTCATTATCGCTCCCAAATTTTCTATTTTCTGTGACTAATCTTGTGAGCTGTACAGAAACAAACCACAATCCTCAAGTTCTTAGACTGGGGCTCAAATCCCATGTGTGCTGGTATAAAAATTAGAGGGCAGCAGAGACAAAAGAGGAAACAGAAAAATTTTTAAGAATCTTGCATTGTCTTGAGGATATTTAGATCAAGAAGGAGAAATCCACAGACTGTAACACCATTTGCTTGCAGCATAAATACCAATGTGGCTCAGTCACAGATACAGTATTCCATCTGCCAGCTGTGAGGAGGGAAAGGAAAGCAATTAGGCATATTATAAATCATAGCTTGAAGCGGCAGGTTCAAGCACCGCATGATTCATGATATGTAAAGAAAAATCTAGATAATGTGTTTTTTTCCTTAACAGTGAAAAGTAAGTGAAAGAATTTAGGATTCTTTAAGTTTTCAATTGATTTATGGGATAGAATGGCTGGCCACTTGATTAAAGAATTATGTAACAAATTTATAGGACTGGAATTGCTTTTCCCATTAACACACATGCACCGTTAATAATTCTTTCACTGTCTCCTTTATATACCACCACCTGCATACTCCTCCTTGCCCACCCTCCCAACACCCTCACAATGACAATGATGAGAAACTTTTGGATGAAACATCTAAAGGACAAGAATTTGTAGAGAGAATGCTTTTCTTATGATTAAACACAATTATTATTACTATGGTCCACAAAGCCCTATATTTTCTAGCCTCTTTCTTTTTTTTAGTTCCTCAAAGGTTCTAATTCCTAATTCTTTTAGGACCAGCCCATGTGCTATTCTTTGGTGTAAAATGCTTCTCCATGTCCTCATCTCTTTTACCTAGCCAACTTCCATTAACCTCTAGCCTTACATGTTGCCTTCTCAATGAACAATTTTTTAATATCCCCAAACTAAGTCTCTTTATGATGTAATCCCAGAATTCCCTGTGTGCCTCCTCAGACCATTTATAAAAACTATAATTCAATTGCAATTAAAATTATAATTAAGCATATTTTTATAGCAATTATAATAAAAGAAAAGTTTGCCCTTTTTTGGTATAATACTCGTCCTCCAATAAGGTAGATATTTCCATCAAATAAGGATTTTTTTTTTATTTAATCCCAGTGTTTGGCTCAATGTTGCATATGTGGTATGTCATCAGGATAAAACAACTTCAGACTTTTGTAGAGGGCTGACTTCTGAACTTCCTGAAATTTGAAGGAAAACAACATTAAAAATTAAAGCTCTAGTGTAAAAGTTCATCAGAGAAAAAAACTCTGCTGAAATATTAGCTATTAGGCTTGGCAGCAGTGTGTTTTGAGATTCTACTCTGTGAACAGAATACTTCTAGATATGGAATTGATCTGTATAGTTTCTGACCTCTGGACTCTGCCAGTCAATTATGGGAGGTAAATGAGCAAATATAACTAACACATAAAGCCTCCAACAGAGAAAATGCACACATGAATGTAAGCTAATTTGACTATTGTAGAGTTTGGTGATAAAAAGCACACACCCTAAAGCCAGAGGGCCTCCTTCAGAATCTGCCTTCAAAACTTTCTAGCCAATTACTTTGAGCCTGTTAACTCTCTGTCTCATTTTTATTATCAGTAAAATGACTTAAGGAAGGCATATCCTATAGAGAGTTGTATAAATTTTTTTAGCACACATCTAAAGTGCTTGAAGAGCGCCTAAAATAAAGTAAGCTAAGAACTCTGTGTGTTTCAGCCTTGTAGAACTCTGTGTTTAAAAAAAAAAAAAACTAAGAAAATGCTACAGTTAAGGAATTAACCACAATTTAGGATAGTTCATCAGAGAAAACAATAAGACAGTGAATTTCGAGGAAAAAAATTCTGAAGGTGGATGGAGACTGTGGGGTAAACACACCTGACAGCAATAACTTAAGCATACCCTTAGAACAATCCTCTCTGGCAAACACATCTGAATGTGTTTATGGAGCTAGGGACTCCAGGTGTGGCCAACCTGGAGATTCATTCCCTGTCCATGAGGAACATCTGAGTCACTGGCCCATCCCATGGAACATGGGCCATACAAGGGATTGAAGCCCTGAGTTTCAGGTTAAATGAAGGTTGCCAAGTGGAGGCTGTTAGGCGAAGGGTGTTAAGTGAAAATGTTGTATAAAATGCATGATATTTGCAGGTGGTTGCAGTTTTCCTGTCCAGCCCACCACCCCTGGGCCATGTGGTTATGCTGGCCACTGCTGGACAATTTCTATATTTAAGGTAATTCTCCTGTCCAGCCTGCTGCCACTGGCCTCTCTCTCCTGTATGTAAACACCCAATACAACCCTATGTCTTCTGTACTGGCTCTGGGTCTCTTTCTGCCTCTTGAATCTGGTTCCTTCCTTATTGAGGTTAACCCCTTATTGGGGTTCAGCACAACAGGGATACAACTTCGTATAATGGAAAAAGAGTCCATATTTAAAAGGAGAAAAAAGAAGCCTCAAACCTCACAGACAGAAGTGAGCCAAGTGTGTTTGAAGAAAAAGAAGGTTTATTCTATCTGAATGTGTATCATGGAATAAAACCAGCATAAATGAGCAACAGGAGTTGAAGGCCTTGGGGGCAGGTGCTGAAGAGTTTGATTTAAGAGCTAATTAGGAGCTACAATGGTTTCCTGTGTGGGGAGCAATCTGATTAAAATAATTTAGGGAAACAATAATCGTTGCTTTAATTAGAATGGATTAGAAAGGAAGAGAAATCGTCCGCTATGATTTGATCATCAGCAGGGCACAAAAAGAAGACTATGAAAATTGAGAAGGTATATTCCTAGGAAGAGATGGAGCTGAGGGGAATTAACAGAATTGTATTACAGATTCTAAATGCATATAACAGGAATATAACCTAACAAAAAGGATCAGAGTGCATTGTTATGCTTGTTTGTAATGTAAATACGTACATTATTAATATTTAATACATTTTATAATGTTCTGATATTTTTAAGAAAAGAAAAATCTCATCAGACCTGCGTTAGTTGATAACAGGAATGCTTCTCCCTAACTGTCCACCCCCAGTTCTTTTTTTAGCCAAATTGCTAGACTAGCCTGCAATAACTGGTAACAAATCAGACCTATCAGATATATCCGCTACTTTGAAGACCTTACCATTAGGATTTCAGCTGACTCACCAAATTTATTTTACATAGCTTACCAAACAGCTGTCAGGCTTCAATTGATTTTGTGTCACTTGAAAAACCAAGAACTTAGAAGTTAAAAGAACCATATCACAAGGTTGACACCTTAATCTTACTCACCTCTGGTTTTGTGACTGACATTATTAAGAGATTAATGAGTACTTGTTCAGTGATATATTTATGCCTTATGAACACTGTTCTCTATCAATTCTAGTTTATCATCTGTACATTTGATCATTTTCAATCAAGTGACCTATATTCATAAAAATAATGTATACTTTGAGTATCTTATCTATAGGATGGGTAAGAATCTGATCTTCTGATGATAAGTTATATCTAGATACCTCTCAGGAGAAAAGAGGGGAAAAGTAACTTATATGAAGTACAATCTATTGAGTGCCAAGATCTGCACGAGTTGCTTCACATTTTATCTCATTTAATCCTTTATTGAATTCTAGAAAATAAAAATATTCTTTTTCTCAGGTAAGGAAACAGAGGCTCAGGAAGTCTGGGGAATATAAATGTCAGAGTTAAAACATGGTATCTGCTTTGTAAGCCTTGGGTGCCTTCATATCACTGTCTTTCTTGGTCTTTTCACACAGTCCAAGATTCCTAATCCTCAGATCATGATTATATAGTCATACAACACCACGTCCTCTACCCAACTACAACCAGCGGAGACAACCAGCCAAACAGTCAACTAAGAAAACTTGATAAAAAGGGGCAGCAAAAGGCTAGTGAAACAGAGATAGACTGCCTTCTTCTGCTAAAGAGAAATAGAACTTGCTCTTTTCACAGATTGCATGGCATTGTTACTATTTGCTAAGCACCGTCCCAATGCTTAGGTGATGCACAGATCAAGATGACATAGTCCATGATCCTAGAGACTTATAATTTAATAGCTAAGAGAAATTGTTTATACAGTGAACCCAGGCAAGAATGACCAAGAAAATTGCCATTTTGGAGATTAGAAATGTTTTTTGTAAGAGATCAAATGTACAGATGCCTTGATTGAAGAGTAAGATTGTACTCAAATAGAAATAGAATTAAGGGCTTTCTTAATAGGAGTAAACACTAGAAACAACTACCACAGAAGTACAAAAAAATGTGGCACATTTGGGAATGATGAGAAATCCAACCTAGATTTCTATAAAGACTCTACCTATAAAATGTGTGTGTGTGTGTGTGTGTGTGTGTGTGTGTGTGACATAATCTGAAAATGACTAATTTCATGACCGTGAATCCATACTATTTGAGCTTCAACCTTCTTTCATGAGTGCAGTCACTGAAAAGTTTTATATAGGATAGTGACACAATAAGTACTATATCATTATTATCATTACTAGAATTATTACCTATAGCAATAATATTAATAAATAATAACAACATATGTTAAATGCTTATGAAACTCTAGGTACTTTGCCAGGCACTTAATATTCATTTTTCATCGATTTCTTAGTCTGGTCTTAAAAACGAGAAATGGTTTTATTCCCATTTGATAATGGTAGAAATCAAGACTCAGAGAAATTATCATTTTCTCAAGGTTTTACTGACAGTGACGGGCTGCTCCTGGTATCAAACCTACTCCTGGTTCTCCCTAGAAATATTTTCTTAACTGCTACACTCTACTGTCTCTGCATTTCATATGAAAAATGAGGTGCAAAACGTGGGCAAGCTGGATCTTAGTGAGACTTGTCAGAGAAACCAGTTATTCACCAATTGGTAACAGGCATTTTCATTTCCTTCCTGTCTTGATAAAAATTATTGCAAAAGCAATTTAAGCCTTTGCCTCTCCTTTCTGTAGCTTGATATTCATTTTCTTGGTTTTCTATGTATTGCCACACTGAGAAATATACATTCCTGAGAGAAGGGAGGTAAAAAAAAAAAATTGAGATTTCTGATATTTTGCTTTCCACTAGCATCTAAGGATCTCAAAGCAATTTACCAACAGTGCCTCCTTTATTCTTACTTTTGTTAGTGATAGACAAGGAGCAATGTTGCTGATTAAAGAACAATGTTCATAGTACAGAGGTTTTTAAGCAAATTAAAATATAAACGCTATATAACCCAACAATCCCTTTTCTGGGTATATACTCCCCCAAAAAAGGATATCACCACCTCATAAGGATCTCTGTATTCCCCTGTGTACTGCAGCATCATTCATGACAACCAACGTGTGCAAACAAATTAAATGCCCATTGACAGATGAATGAAGAAAATGTGATACACACACACACACACACACACACACACACGTGAATATTATACAGCCTTAAAAAAGAAGACCCTGTCATTTGCTACATGGATGGAACTGGAGGATGTTATGCTATGTGAAATAAGCCAGACCCCCCTCCCCTGAAAATATTGGATAATCTCGCTTGTATGTGTATTTTAAACCACTGAAATATACAGAAATAGAGAAAAACAGGGATTACCATAGGTAGGGTGGAGGAGAGAAAATAGGGAGCTGTAGGTCAAAGAAAACAAATATATAGAATGCATACGTCTAGAGGTCTAATGTACAACATTGGGACTAAAGATAATAAAACTATATTGCTTCGGGGATTTTAAAATCTATATTTTTAAAATTAGTAATTTTAGCTACTCTTGTCATATAAACATTAACTATGTGATAGATATGTTAATCTGCTTCACTGTAGTAACCATTGTACTATCTATGTGTTTATATGTATCTCTGTATTTATATATATTTAATGACGTCATGTTATAAACCTCAAATACACACAATATAATTTATTTTTTAAAAAAAGAACAATTTTCTTATTAACCACATTATTTTGGTGGCTGAAAGAAGACATAGACCAAGAGATGCTTTAAGGTACGGTTAAAATCAGATATATTACTGAGTTTAAACCCCAGGGATAGCAAATTGCTAGCCAGAGCTTTGACTTATTTGATAAAACACAGGAAAAAAGTCACTAGGTTGAAAAAGAAGAACAGTGAAATAATGTTCTGCTCAATTCCTAAAAGACATAATTTTATTTTTTCATAAGGTTTCTCTTTTGTCCACATTTTCTTTTGAAACTAGATACTTAAGAAAGTGTCAGGATGGGAATGAAGACTAATATTCTTAAGAGTACAAGGAATAAAAGCTTCAGTTTTAACCACAGATCTGCCACTTACTGACTATGTGATCTGGAGAAAGTCATCTACCCTTTCTCATCTTAGGACGGCACTGGTCTGAGGACACAAACATTAAATAAAGGCCAATCATTTCCAATTCTTTTTTGTTCCAACATTCATTTTATCAATTATGTTATAAATTGCTTTTCTGGAAAAATGACTAACAATCTCCTTTTTTCCATTAATTTAAATTTAAGAAATATGCAGCCCAAATGTCAGTATTCTGAAATGTGCAGGACAAAGCACTTGAATGTTTCAAGATGGATAAAATATAATAGGGAATTCATGGTCTCCACCTTCAGACACTGAAGGCTACATTTTTTTCAAAGGAACATAATGTGATCCAAACAAAAGACATCTGCAGGCTAAAACATGTTCGTGTTTTTCCTATGAAAAGGTAATCTATTTCATTTGACCATTCAGCAGCCACTTGCATCATGCCCCCAGATTGCTGCATCCTGTCTATTGTTTTCAGCTAAACTTCTTGAAATTATCGTATATCTCTTTAAATAAAACTTAGATTCATCTTATTCCAGATTTCTTTTAATCAGGAGTATTGCCTTTACTCATGTCTTTTCTTGCTAGTTTCTTCTGCTAAATTTGACCGTGGTGATCACTCTCACTTCTTTGCACCTCTACTCTTTGAGCCTCCATGAAACCTATCACCCTTACCTGTCCTACTGTCAGTTCTTCTAGCCCTCCTCTTGGGGCTTCACATCCTCTCTGACCAAACCTTAAGGAATGGCGCTTCCTTTGGCTCTTGTTTTAGCCCATTAGCCTCTCCTCTGTATGCTCTCCTTGGAGATCTCAAACACTCTTATGTGGATAACACCACTACCTACATTAAAAGCCCTGAGATTTTTCAGAACATCATATCTAAAGGTTTGCAAATTATCTATGTTGATATCTTATAGGCACCTCAATCCCAATGTCCAAAACTATACTGGTTATCTTACCAATTTATCTCAGCTCCAAATCTACTCTTCTTTTCCTTGCTTTGTGATACTAGAGTGTGTCGAATAAACATCTTTCCTTTGCCAGACAGTTTGCTGTTAGGCTTTGACAACAGAGGGTAATGGAGCAATACCATTACTCCATTGACAACAGAGGGTAATAATTGTAAAGCCATTATAGAGAAAACTTCTTTTCCAGACACCAGAGTGCTGTTTTGTTTCCCACAGATTACATGTGAGTGACCCAGTAGAATTGTCCTTAATGAGCCTCACAGAACTACGGCCTCTACTCTCCAGCAAGCCTCTCCAACCATCCATCTGGCTGATTCTATATACCAGCTCCAGCCAGCAACCTCCGGAAACTGTTTCCAGCCACATGGAGAACCACACTTAGGAACCAACTCTGGCCTGTAGTCTCTGGCAAATTTCTTTGGCACCATCAGGCTATGTTTTCCTGTCTCAGCCATCCTCTCCAAAAAGGTTTGAATCACAGTAAGAGAGATTTGCTAAGTTCTTAGTCTCTTTACTCACCATCCTACAATCCCAGAGGAAGCAGCTGCTTTCTGAACTTGCTACTTCTATACCACCTAAAGTACTCCATTACACTTTTAACTAATTTTACCAATTAATTTTTCTTATACTGAATTTTCTGTCTCCAAACTATTGGTGTGATTTTCTATGACTGGACCCCCAAAGATACAAAATTGGTACCAAAAGTAGTCCCAGAAGGCAGACACTCAAAGGTGGGATTAGGGGATAGGATTAGTCCTTCCCTTGAAATTCAGTACAGCCCTGAGTTACTACTTGCCAGTGCAAAAGGGTATGCTGATAATTCATGCCAAGCAGTAGCATCACAATTAGTCATGTTATTACATACTTAACTGTGATGACGTTCCAACTGAAATAGGTGCCTTGGATGCCCATGTGACTGCTGCACTTATCTGCAGTGAAAATGACTATAAGGACCATGTTTTGGAACAGAATACCCTGAGTATATTTGAGTGCTAATAGGAAAAACAAACAAAAACCCCCAAAATAAATAAAACAAAAATAATAGAGATATTTTATTGATTATATTGCCAAAAAATCAAATACTAAATTTAGTTATGCAGGTTACAGAGCCAAATATCAGTTAAATTTACATCCTTCGCAAGTTTCACATGTGAGCATTAGGACATTGATTTAAAAACAACATGCCACTACAATTCTGAATGAGGACATCCTGTTGGACTCAAATGAAACAGAGCATCTCAAATCCCTGAGGCACGGTGAACCTCCCTGACCAATGGAATTAGCTTTCACTCCTGTGTCTGAAAAGGCCTGCCTGCCTTCCTTCCTTCCTTTGCTTGAAAACTCTGTGATAACCTCACCTGGGGCAGATTCCTTGTAAGGATATTCTCCACGTGTCAGTTACACAGCTTGGCCCAAGAGGAAAGAGATTATACTCCAAAGAATTGCAAAGTTGTGTAATATCTGTCAGCAAAATCCTGGGATATATGTTTTGTAGTTAATTCTATAGCTATTAAACCAAGGAAGGTAGAATATAACACCAGATCAAGCAAAATGCATTTATATGAGTGCAGTTACTCAGTAATCTGAATTTAATGAATTGGCTTATGCACCTGGAAGTGGTTCTGATGTCCTACTTGGTTGGTGGACTGAAATTAGGACTTAATGGTGGGATATGTTTAATAAGGAGGAGCTGTTAGTGCTTCCCTGAAATGATGAGCAGGAATGAATTCAAAGTTTATGAAGATGGGAATGTTGGTGTGGATTAACCTATGATATACCCAGCCATCCACCAAGACGACCCAGGAGATAATTTCTCCACTATTCATTACCAAATACATTTCTAAGGGCAGCACTCTCATCCTTGAAAATCTCCATGGTTCCACTTCTTAGTCAGCCAGATATAACAATGGGAAATATAGTAATTGAGATAGGTTCCTCATTTCAAAGAGAATAATGGGATTCCTAGAGAAGCAGAGACCAAGTGACATCACTTAATTGTCAAAGACAAAATAAACACATTTGTCACAAAGGGCAGCAGAGTTTTGACCTTCAGGGATCTCTGAGAGTGACTAATTGATTACAATGTCCCTAAGAAAGAAACAGATGGCAAGACTGCAAGCACGTTATTGAAATGTACCAGAAAAGAAAAATCTAAGTCTGACGGCCAAATCTAAGTCTGATGGCCAAATCCTAACTTGAGTCACCATAATGCTTGGTCATGACTTCTAATGCACTGTCCATATCTAAGGCAGTTTAAGATACAGAATCTCTTAAAGAGCAGTCTGGGTCTCCTTGTGGAAGGGCCCTGCAGCAATGCCACTAGCATATCTAACAATTATTTCTCCAACCATTTTCCAAAAGGTACTGCAGCCAGTTACTAGAATAAGAGTGTACAAGGGAAAAGTAAATACTTTCTGGGCATTACTAGACATTGACAAAGTATCAGTAATTCTTACGGTCCCAGAATGCCACTGTGACTCACCAGTTAAAGTAGGGGTTTATGGTACTCAGGTGACCAGTGGAGTCTGCCCAAATGTGAATGACAGTGGATCCAGTAAGTACATAGATCCACCCTGTAAGTATTTCTCAACAGGGCTGATGGTATAGTTAAAACAGACATATTTGGAAACTGGTAGAACATATAAATTGGTTTTTTGATCCAAAGGGTAATGTCCATAGTAGGAAGAACCAAATGGAAGATCCTGGAACTTGCATAACAACTGAAATAATACATCAAAAGCAATATTACATTTTGGGGGAAATTTCAGAGATTTCTGCCAACTTCAAATATTTGCAAAATGCAAGGGTGTTGATACCTATCATAATCTCACTTAATCACACGATTGGCCTGTGAAAAAGTTAGATGGATATGGGAAGTGACTGGATTATCACAAACTTAATTAGGTAGTAAATCTAATTGCAGCTCTTGTTCTAGATGTAACATCTTTGCTTGAGCAAATCAACATGGCCCCTGGCACTTGATATACAGCTATTGACCTAGCTAATGCTTTTTCTCCCTATCAATGTGGAAGGACCACAAAAGACAGTGTTATTTTACCTGGAAGGGCCAAGAATATACCTTTATAAGCTAAGGTATATTAACTTACAACTAAGACAATTCTCACCTTCCGCCATAATACAGTTCATAGAGATGCTGACCATCTCAACATTCTGCAAAATATCACAGTGGTCCACTACACTGATGATTGAATCTGATAAACAGAAAATAGCAAGTACTTTAGATGACTTAGTAAAATATGCAAGCCAGAGAATGAGGAGTTCCCCAGACAGAAAATATAGGAAGAAATCCAAATGGGTGGATGCAGCAATAGAGACTCACTCAAACATGACTGTGAATGACAGCAGTAAACTATTCCATATGAGCATAAGTTCAAATGGTATATTTGGTTGTCTACATTTCCTGGACTGAGAGAAGGTTGGATCATAGACAATTACTGATGGTTTTGCTAGAGGATCACAGACAGAATGAATATGATTGGGATATTAGTAACATGAGTGTCTGGGACAGACACGTGGATGGGCCTCTCACAATGGGCACATAGCTATGAAGATGTCTCTGTCCCATGTGTATGTCACCAGAGTGAACATCTCAGCATGTTCAATTTAATACATTGTCAATATTTCAGTGGACAAAATTACACATATGCCAGTTACTTCTTTTCCCCAACCAATTCATTACAAGATTAATGGGCCCATGTACAAAATGTCCCTGGTGGCAGGGATAAAGACTATCCCATGGTTCAAAACTTGGACTTTCTCTTACCAAATCTGACCTACTTACTGCTATTGCTGAGTGTCCAATCTACCAACAGAAGAGACCAATCCTGAACCCCTGCAGGAATACCATTTCCCAGGCTAATGTAGAATCAGCCAGTCAACTGGTAGGTTGCTTATGTTGGACCTTTTCCATTGTGAGGGGTCAGATATTCATCTTCCCTAAAACATACACATATATTCTGAATATGGATAATCTTTCCTGACACAATGATGTTGTCTGCATCAATGTTCACAACCCTGTAGACTGTGCTATTTTGCAGAAAGTCAATCACAATTATGCACTGTGACAGTATTCCAAACAGCATTGATTCTGATCAAGTAATCTTTTCAAAGCAAAAGTACATAAATGGGTTTATGCCCATGGAATTTCTAGTCTTTTCTCTTGTTTTATATACACATACACACACACACACACACACACACACACACACTTGTTCATATGTTGGCTATTTTCTTCTTGTCTCTCCCTCTTTCCCTGGTGATTTCATACGCAGTTGTTGGAAGTCAGCTGGTTAGCTTTATTTTTCATTTATTTATTTATTTATTTAGACACAGGTTCTTTCCTGAGCTCAAGAAATCCTCCCTCCTCAGCCTCCTGAGTAACTGGGACTACATCTGCATGCCACCATGCCCAGCTATTATTTATTTATTTGTAGAAACAGGGTCTTGCTATGTTGCTCAGGCTGGTCTCAAACTCCTGGGTTCAAGTGAGCCTCTCATCTCTTCTTCCCAAAGTGCTGGGATTATAGGTGTGAGCCACCATGCTCATCCTTTAGGTCAACTTTAAAATTTAATCTTTAAGACTAACATGTCCTTGATATTCCCCTTCCCTTGACTGAATTTTAAACAGACTTGTTCCCGTCTCTAGGCACCCACCTCCTTTTTCTTAGAACACTGACTTTAGAAAACTTGGAATTGTAAGTCTTTTCTTTTCTCCTTTAACACGTAAATCTTTTTAAATGCTTCTTGCCAGTTTTACAACCTAGGAATGTATTTCTCAAGGACCTGGGTGCTGTTCCTTTGAAATGTAATAAAAATAAAGTCTCTAACTCCCAGTGTCCATGGGAGGATATAAGCCTAAGTTCTTTCTTACTCAAACTACTGCAGTAGCTTCTTGATTATTTCCACTCTTAACTCCTTCAAGTTCATCCTCTTCCCTGCAACTTGAATATTCTATTTAAAAGAGAAATACATGCCATTACTTTTCTACTATTTTTAAATTTCCTTCATCACCTAAGGCCACACTTAATTCTCAAACCCAGACATATCTATTACCACAGATATGAAGATGTACCATAGGATGCTCAACGCACAAACATGGCACATCTTTTTAAGACCATAGGCATTACTCAAATATTTTTGGAGCAATTTAATTAACAAGTAATTTAAAATTATTAGTAAGCAGATATAAAATAGAGTCCAAAATTCACATGAAATTTTAAGTTTAAAATAACAGCTTTTAAGATTTAAAATAACAATGCAGTATTAACAACCATCTCTGTTGTTAGGGGTACATTGGTGAAAAAGACTAAGAACCACTGTAATCCCACTGCTTTGGGAGACTCAGGCAGGAGGTTGCTTGAGGCCAGGAGTTCAAGACCAGCCTGAGCCAAAAAGTAATAACTTGTCTCTGCAAAAGATTTTTTTTAAGTCAGCCAGGTATGGTGGTGCATACCCATAGCCCCAGCTACTTGGGAGGTTGAGGTAATGGTCAGGGGATGGATCGTTTGAGACCAGGAGTTCGAAGTTACAGTGAACCACGAAGCATGATCATGCCATTGCACTCCAGCCTGGGCAACAGAGTGAGATTCTGACTCAAAAAAAATTTTTTAAGTTGATTTTGCTTATGCAAAGAGTACATTAGTTATATAGTTTCATGTTGCCATTCCAAATGCTGTTTTTCTCAACTAGATTGTTCTCCTTCTGCCCTCATGTATCACGAGGCTTCTTCCAGACTCATACCCCATTCATTCTTTATAATAAATTTTCTGTCATTCCATGTTTCCTTAACCTATGGGAAAAGTAAGCTAGGATCCTTCTTTGCCCACTACAATAACTATACTTGCCATATTGTATTCAAATTATGTCTATATGTTTGCCTACCTGTTTATACTGCAAGTTTTTTTGAGTGTAAAAACCAAATCTTCTTGATATGCTATTCAACTATGTATCACTGTCACCTACCATCATGTGTGATATGTGGCTGATAGTCAAAAATACTGCTTGAACTAATAATGAACTACACAACCACGCATTGTATTGGGACACATTTAAATGTAAGTTTGATTATATAATTCCTATTTTTCTAATTGAGAATTCAAGGCTCTCAACATCAATGAATCTACCATAAACCATGCATTTCAATGGGAATTATATCACCTCCAGGGGATGAAAATTTATTCTTGGAAAAAGAAAAATATCTTAGAGATTATAATGGATTCCCTACCTGACAAAATCTTAATCTGTCATTGATTGCCTTAGGTATTATATGAGCACCAATAGCATTGAATTTATGAAACACACACAAAATATATATAAGATCCGTGCTATAAAACTACAATGAGTAGATGGCTATGATTAGATGATTTTCTCTACTTTGAGTTTCCACGATATCAAAGTCATATCATGAGGGTCTGTGTATGTCTACTGGATGCTATTGGCTGCCTTGTGGAAATTAGTTGATCTTCAGTACTTTAGTGCGTTAATTGAAATTCAAAAAAATTAATAACAGTATATATTTCATTACTAAATTTTATAAAAGTTATTCAACCCAACATTATTCTGTCTAGTCCTGAAAATAAAAATGTTGACAATATATGAAAGAATATATAGCAAGCAGTTAAAAGTTATTTTCTCATATCAAGCAAAATTAAAAGTTATGTTCACCAAAAATAATTCTGGGAAATTATTTTTTGATTGCCTTACTTTTGCCAGAAAAGCAACAGTTTTAAATGATTTTAAAAGTTGTTTCCTCTACAGCCATACCACCCTGAATGTGCCCGATCTTGTCTAAAATTTGTTTACATTGCTACTCTTATTATGTATGCATATAAATTGCTAATTTATATATGTAGTTTGATACTTTACAATTTACATAAATAAAATCTAAAATCTTTATACTAAAAGTGACTCAGAAAATACAGTTATAAAGTTAACTTATATGTTAATAGGATTTTAACTTTTAACCTGAAGTGTTAGTCACTCTTAACCCTGCATTGAATAAAGAATGGGTAAGTGGAGAAGCCAAAACTCAATCCTGTCTTGTGGTTGCAAATTCAATTTTTAAAAAACATTCATCCCAGCTGGCTCCTGGCAATCAGAAACCTGATGGAAAAAGTCATTCTGTCACAAGCGCATGTTGATTTTTCAACCTCTGCCTGGGGCCTTAGGTGCACTCTTAATGGCCTGTGATTCCCTGCTCAGCAGAAAAGCATTTTCTCCCCAGACATCCTGGAAAATGCTCTTCTCAAAACCAAATACTCTGCAAATCAAAACAGACCTAGAGCTTGACTTAAAATTCTGTAATGTGTTCTCCTGTCATCTGTGCTAAACAGAGCTGATTAAAAGACAGTTTAAAACAAAGTGAATCCATGCTAAAGGAGGGAATTACCTACAGGTGGGCCAGTGCACTCTTCTAATTCGTATCTAGGGTCTGGCAGGCTGCTCACTGGACAGGCACAAGGAAACATTCACCGACCGCACAAGCGTACATGGTGGAATCCCCCATCAAAAAAAAAAAAAAAACTTTTATCTCTTAGACAGAGGGCCAGAAAGACCCTCCTATTAATCTTCTGTACTTCAAAAAACCTTTGTTGTTTAGAGATGCCCTAATATATTTTCAAAGAGAAACCCACAAGTCTTAGGCCCCATTTAGTAATTCTACCACATCTTACACAAAATCATAGAAATACAACAGAGAATAATGTCCTCTCTTGTAAGTTTAAGGTAAAATTACTGAACAATGAGACATCATCTAATTAACACAATAAAAAAGACTCATAATAGGAATTGCAGTCCACTGTGGGTATTCCAGAAAGCTGAAAACAACCAAAAAATGAAAAAACGGTGACTTCTGGCCAAAGGTTGGCATAGAGTATTTGACCAATCTGATCAAACAATATAAAGTTGCCATGATGACATCATGATCTATTTGCAATTCCCATGGCATGTAGAGATTTGTAATGAGCCCTTTAAAACAGATCCACCCCCCTGGAAACTAGATGGTGAAGACACATTGTTTTAATGTAAGCATGGCTGTATTTCCTGAAAGAAGGAAATTGATTTTGAACAAGATAATTGAGGATTAGAAAAACAATGCACGAAATGATTTCCACCCAATGATCTCCTTCACAAGAATATAGCGATGGTTAAAAAATGTGTGTTTCAAGAGCGTTCAGAGCATCTCTCATTGGTTTTATTATTTATTCAGATTTAATAGAAACTTCAGTTTCAGACACTATTCTAGCCACAGGGGCTATTGTAGAGAAGAATAAGATCTAGTTCCTGTATTGATGAAACTCACAATCAAATGGGATACAGAGTCATATAAATCTATAATTGCCATAAAACTTAAGTCCTATAAAAAAGGCATATGCAGGTTTTTTGGAGCAAAGAGCAGTAAAGGACTCAGTATTTGGAAAAGTTGCAGAAAGTTTCATAGATGACATCACATTTAAAATTCATCTTGAAAAGTGAATGAGTAAAACTTTTCTAGATGAAGAAGGCAAGGAAGAGTATTTCTGCTAGAGGTTTGCCAATATAAAAAAACAATGGATGTATGTGGAATAGAGGACAATTCAGCCTGTTCAGAACAATGGATGTGACCTTGTGGATACCATATGAAGATGAAGAGGTAATTTGAGGTCTGGTAAATTAGGACTGATGTGACCCAATATGGGTATACATAACTCCACTTAAGACGTGAATTAACCCATAATAATATAAATAAATGGAGGAAAAGAGACACAACAACAACAAAAATTATACAGCTGTCCCACTCTCAAGGAGGTGGAGTTAAACTCCATACATTTGGGATGATGTGTGCCATGACTCCTTCCGAAGAGCATAACAAGGAAAAGATGAAAATATGGTAACTTGAGAGTGGCAAAATCTGACAAACTCTTCCTCAGCCAGGTGATTAAGGTCAACATTAATAGTGATAAGCCATGTTGATAGTATGTACCCTTGCTATGATGTGATAAAAATTGCACTTTACCTCTGTGATCTTCTCCCCAAAAACCTATAATCCCAGTTTAATTATACAAACACAAGACAAATCTCATTTGAGGGGTATTTTATAAAATATCTGACCAAGGCGCCTCAAAACTGTCAAGGTCATAAAAAACACATCTAAGAAATCATCATAGCCAAGAGAAGACTAATAAGTAATGACAACATATATGGAAAAGGAAAAGTAAATTAAATACAATCTAAGAAAAACTAAAGTGTGGACTTTAGTAACAATGTATCAATATTTGTTCATTAATTGTAATGAACGTATTATACTAATGTAAGACATTAACAGTAGGAGAAACTGGGGGATGGGGTTATGGGGACTCTGTACAATCTTTATAATATTTTTTGAGCCTAAAACTATTCTTTAAAATACTGTAGACAGTCAGTCCTACATATCTGCAGTTTCAACCAACTGCTCATCAAAAATACCATATTTGTGTGATGCAGCACCCATGGATACTGAGGTTCAACATTTTGTATCTGCAGGTTCCTCATGGCAGACTGTAGGACTTCAGCATCCATGAATTTTAGTATCTGCTAGAGTCCTGGAACCAACTTTCCATGAAGAACAAGGGATAACTGCATTTTTAAAATGTGAATTGAAATAGTTTCTCACCTATCATAAGCAGATCAGGAAAAAAGTGTCTATTCAGTCAAAATAGTTAACCCAATAAGTTATAGAGAACTAGCCTCAAACTAAGCAAATGTAAGACTCCCATCATTTTTACAATTACAGTTCTCTCATTCAAGTTACAAATCCACCCTCTGAAGGCCATGTAAAATCTGTTAATTATCTATAGCTTTAGTCATTTCTCATACCATGTCTCAATTAGTGTAATTTCTAATAGGCGGTAGATTAAAACTGAGGAAACCAGCAAATGGCATTCTAGGATCACATAGTTAAAATCTGGAAATGTTAAAACCAAAAGTTTGATGTCTGATAGTGGGCCTCGGCATCTTCAAAATTTTGGCCATTTCTATAAGTGATACAGATTGTCACACATATCATCAATAGGTGAAGAGTCTCAGTCACAGAAGGACTGCAGACTCATTTGTTAATTATCTGTGGATAACAAACATTTTCTGTTTGGGGGATAATTTCAAAATCAAATATTTTCTTCTGTTGTCTCCATAAATCAGTAAGATATTCTAAAATTTTAATATTTTGGCATCTAACCAATATCTTTCAGTCTTACATCTTCACCTGGCAGAAGCATAAAATTATTTGATAGACGATATCTCTTATTTAGAAGATGAAAACAAAGAAAAGAGTCACTATACTAAAACTGTACCTCAGGAACTTAATTAACTTTTGGCATATTTTCCTGTAAGAAACAAAACATTTTATGGTTAAATAGCAGACATACAGAAAATACAAATGTTCACATTAACAAATTATCTTTATTACCAATATTAAACCACCACTCAAGTGAAAAAATGTTTAAAACATCAACAACATTGCAGACATCCTCAGCATGCATCTTCCCACTCATAAGTCTTCCTTTCCTCAAAAAAAATTGTTATCTTGAATTTTATGTTGATCAACCCTTTTGTTAATAGTTGCATCAACTATTTGTATGTCACTAAGCTCAAGGATTAGTATTTTTGAAATATGTATTTTAGCTGTTTTTTTATTACAATTCTTCAGAAAACATTGTCTTTTGGATTCATCTATATTGCTGTGTGCATCTAAAGTTTATTATTTTCTTTGGTGTATAGAATTTTATTGTATGAGAATACCACTATTTAATAATTCTACTATACAAGGACATATGGTTTGTTTACAGTTTGGGTGTTATGAATAAATTATCTGTTTTGTCCATGTTTTAGTGTCTATAAATAGAAGTAGAATAGCCAAGTTACTGAGATGCATACATTCAATATTAATAAAAAACAACAAAGTATTTTCCAAAATGATTGTATTTATTTTCATTACAATAACATCAGTATTGTTCATGAAAATTCTCACTGATGTGCAGCTTTGCCAAAATTTATCATCAGTCTTTTTCATTTTTAGCCATTCTGATATGTATACACTGGTATCATATATGATTTTTATTTCCATTTCTCTAATTACGACTGAGGTTGAACAAATATTCCTTTGGCTATTTGGATATCCTCTTGTAAACTGGCTTTACATTCTTTTACCCATTTTTCTACTCTGTCTTCTCATTCATTTGTAGAAATTATGGATAAGGGTCTTGTGACAATTATATATTTTGCAAGTACTTTCTCTCACTACATAGTTTGTTGTTTCACTCAACAATGACATTTGAAAAACAGGCCTCAATTTTATTACAGTCAAATTTACTAATCTTCTAATTTATTAATCTTTTTTACTCTTAGCACTTTATGTATTTTGTTTAAGAAAATTTTCCAGCTGCAAGGTCATGGAGATAGTCTTCATTCATCTTCTGAAAACTTTGTTGTTTTGCCTTTAACAATTGGAATTGATTTTTGTATATAGTGGGAGATAGGAATTGAGTTTCATTTTTTTTCAGGTGGATATCCAATTATTCCAGCATTTTTATTGAAAAGATAGTCCCTTCCAAACTGCTATGCATTTCAACTTTTGTCATAAATCAAATGTTCATATAGGCACTAGTCTGACTCTAGGGTAGTCTCTCTTCCATTCTACTATTCATTTGTTCTCTCATTGTGAGCATAACTTGCTGGCTTAAGTTTTATAGATTTTTATTGAGTCGTGGTATCTATTAGAATAGCAATCTCTTGCATTTTTTCTTATTTACTTTGGCTATGTACACGTATGTGTACATGTGTATGTGTGTGTGAGTGTATATGCATCTTAGAATAATCTTGTCATGTTTCACTAAAAATTTCTAGTAGGAATTTGGCCAGGGTGACCATTCTAGAGAAAACTGATACCATTTAATGTTTTCCAATCCATGAAAAGGATGTATTTCTCTTTTACCTAGGTTTTATTTGACTTTTCTCAATAATGTTTTATATTACAAAGATAGTAAAAAAAAATCCTATAATCATTCAACTAGTGAAATTTTAGCTATAAAAAAGGCTTTGCATTTCTCTTTAATAATCAACATATCCAAAGAAAAAGGAGCACTATGATTTTTAAGAAAAACATATTGCGACACAAAGGTTTTTACCTATAAAGTTGTTATTCTTGTGGGAAAATAAAATATTCATGAATATTTAATGCCCTGAAATGATTACCCTTATATTTTATTTAGAACATTTCTTATAGATTTTCTAGCTGATCAAAACAGAAAACAAAATCAAGAACTCAGGGGGAAATAAAGTCAAACTGAAAAAGAACTAATATGGAGCGCTAAAGTCAATTAAACATGTGAACATAGGTACACGCAATCACTAGAAATACCAATTTAAAAAACAGAAGACAAGATCTTGAAATCTTGAAATGTGAAATGTTTTTGGTAAACAATATTTATTTTAATAATAAGTCACATATAATAATAACAGCTCTTCTAGGTATGTAGGTAAAGAGGAAAGACATGGTAAGTAAAGGCAAGACAAATTTCTCTACCTGCATATGGGTAAACTAATAACTTTTAGTATAAAAGGAATGCTTCTGCTTTCAATCTTAAAGTATAATGCTGATGCTTAATTTGAGATATAAATATCAGATTTTGAAACACTACAAAATTGTATACTTATTCTAAGAACAGATGTCTTAGTAACTGCAATCTGTGTCCGTTAAAAAACATCAAAACCAATGTGAGGTTTGTTTTACCCATGGCAGATGTTTTCTTTTATTGAGATATTAAATTTTACTGCATAATTTTTTGAAATGCTTTTTCAAACTGTCGATTATTTGATATAGTCATTGCGTTCATAGATATTCTAATACTGAACCATCCCACCATAGTTAAAACAAACTTCATATTGGTTGTGTTGTTTTTTGAGTGAACTGCAAATTTCAATTACTAACATTTTGAGATTTTTGCCTAAATATTTATGCATGCGACTTATCACATTATCATATATTTGTGTTGTATTTGTTAGAGTTTTTAAATAACAGTAGATAGAGAGTTTGCAAGGGAATAATTTTCTTCATCGTAAAATAAGTATTCAGCACAGAAAATGCCTTTGCCTGCCATTTCTATGGAGAATGAAGTCACTTTTATATAACTTTCTCACTTTCCTATTTATCTAATTTTTCTCCATGTATAAGTCTAGTAATTTGTAATTTCCTAGAAATAATGTATACAGTGTGAAAGACTGAGTTGACTGTGGTTAACAACTAAACATGTAAGAGATGAGCAGAAGCAAATGGGAGAAGGGAAGGATGTGAAGTTAGAAATAAGTAATCTAAGGATAAAGATGTTTTATCCCTATGAAACAAAGAATCACAATAATATCAATACTTCTAGACACTTGGAGCTACTTTTCTTTTTTTTTCTTTTTTTTTTTTGAGACGGAGTCTTGCTCCATCACCCAGGCTGGAGTGCAGTGGCGAGATCTCGGCTCACTGCAAGCTCTGCCTCCCAGGTTTACACCATTCTCCTGACTCAGCCTCCCAAGTAGCTGGGACTACAGGCGTTTGCCACCATGCCCGGCTAATTTTTTGCATTTTTAGAAGAGACAGGGTTTCACTGTGTTAGCCAGGATGGTCTCATCTCCTGACCTCATGATCCTCTCGCTTCAGCCTCACAAAGTGCTGGGATTTACAGGCGTGAGCCACTGTGCCCGGCCATCTGGAGCTACTTTTATGTGCCAGCGACTAAGTAGGGTAGCCATTAGTTATTGTTCAGGCAGTATAGTGCACAATTCTAGGGCA
Source organism: Hylobates moloch (assembly GCF_009828535.3). Lineage (NCBI taxonomy): Eukaryota > Metazoa > Chordata > Mammalia > Primates > Hylobatidae > Hylobates > Hylobates moloch. The sequence continues at coordinate 69,297,599 of NW_026652286.1, read as the reverse complement.
CCATTTACATTGCATTCTATATCAAAGATGCTTCTGGAATTGTATAATGCAAAGCCTGAGTGTCAAAAACGGTGGACCTCCCTTAAGCACTTTGTATATTAACACATGTAACCCTCAGAACAGCCCTAAGAAGTAGGCATTATTACTATCCCACTTTACAAATAAGGAAACAAGAGGCAGATAGTAGGTACTTTGCCAACATTCCCATGGCTAGATGCAGTACAGCCAGGCTTTAGTCAGCTCCAGACCACCATGCTACTACATAGAAAATAAGGTTTTGTTGAATTGAACAAATCTGTACAGAATTAAAAGTAAATTTTTCTATGGGGTAAAAGGAATAAATGAGTTTGGGACAGGATGATGGGAAAGACTTAGTGAAAGGAGTAATAGAAAACTGCGTCTTGAAGGAATTAGTAGAATTATAATAGATAAAGAGGCAGGGGAGGGCTCCTCAGATGGATGAACAATGGGCATAAAGAATGTCAACATCTACTTTTACCTATGAGAGCCTGTGACCGAAAAGATACGTGGAAAGCAAAATGGGGGAATTATTGTCATCTATTCACACGTGAGCAAACTTGGAAGTACTGGCTACATGAAAGTAATTTGTAAAAAGGGCTTCAGAAATCTCAAAACAGAAACATAGTATAGATAATAAGAACATTAAATTGCCTTAAAGAATTTTGCTGTGGTGTGGACTGTTGACTAGGAGGACTGGAAAAAGAGGTCCATCTATTCTCACTGTGGTCCATCAGTTCCAACAGGAAAAGGAGGGGGCTCTCATGGAAATTACAAATATGATGTGACATATATTTTTTTTGTTTTTGAGATGGAGTCTTGCTCTGTCACCAGGCTGGAGTGCAGTGGTGCAATCTCAGCTCACTGCAACCTCCGCCTCCAGGATTCAAGCGATTCCCCTGCCTCAGCCTCCCAAGTAGCTGGGATTACAGGCACGTGCCACCACACCCAGCTAATTTTTTGTATTTTAGTAGAGACGTGGTTTCACCATGTTGGCCAAGATGGTCTCGATTTCCTGACCTCGTGATCTGCCCACCTCAGCCTCCCAATAGTGCTTGGATTACAGGCATGAGCCACCACACCTGGCCAATGCTATCTTTTTTAAAGCAAATTAGTCTCCTAGGAGAAACGCGAACCAGGTGCAACCGTTTTCAATATTCTCGGCTGAACCTCATATAGCATGGTGCCCACATTCTTCGTGACAAAAGTTAACAAAAGGAAACCTTGTTCTCAAAAATAGACAAGCATTTACAAACACTGGCACTGCATTGTTATGAATAAACAACAGTAAACGCACAAGAAGTAACAGTGTCACTCTCCACCATCAGGGCCCTGAGAGCCTCACTACATCTGTATCTCATTTCTTGATCTAGAGTTGCAATGCCATAGGCCACCTGTTTCAGGCACACTCCTAAAGCCAGGTGAAATGGGAGAACAACAAGATTGAAAGCTTGCATAATATTTATTTTCATAATTAGTAGATGGGATAAAAGGATAAACTGGAAACCCCTGTGACCTGGAGAAACGACTTGAAACTTCGTAATTGGCATATACAAAGCTCTCCAGGATTTTAATGAATTATGGACTATAACATGTATAAGGAAATGAAATGAGACTTTCACTCAGCTCTGTGGGAGTTTTATGTTCCCTCCTAAGCTGTATTCTTTACATTCCCTCCTAAGCTGTATTCTTTACGTGGAATCTTTACATTACATTCCATGTCACACATAAGTGAGCAAATTTATCCTGTCTTTTGAAATATATGCATGTATTTCAGCCCATATAGGGTGAGAATCTGAATTTTTAAGTGTAAGTTTGCCTTTATCCAACTCACCTCTGGTTCCAAATCTCCATTTCCACTGACGTCTCAATGTCCGATGTCATTCCATATCCTTATATCCTTTTCTATCCTTCTAAATTCTTTTTTTTTGTTTTTTGAGATGGAGTCTCGCTCTGCCCCTCAGGCTGGAGTGCAGTGGCACAATCTTGGCTCACTGCAACCACCACCTCCCGAGTTCAAGCAATTCTCCTGCCACAGCCTCCTGAGTAGCTGGGATTACAGGCACTCACCAACAATGCCAGGCTAATTTTTTGTATTTTTAGTAGAGATGGGGTTTCACCATATTGGTCAGGCTGTCCTCTAACTCCGGACCTCGTGATCTGTCCGCTTCGGCCTCCCAAAGTGCTGGGATTACAGGCGTGAGCCACCCCGCCTGGCCTATCCTTCTAAATTCTTATTTTCCATGCTACTTCGCCTCATACATTGGTTCCTTTACTCTCCGAAGTATTGCAGTCGGAAAACTTCGTAGATAATAGAGTTGACTGAGAGCTTGAGCACAGGAGGCATGCACATCACAGCACGCGAGGCACTCTTCCAGCTCTTCTCACACATCCATGATACTAGACAGATTCTCACCATGAAAAATTGCAGAAGTCTTCTCTTCACTATCACTACAGGCTTCAACGTCCTGCCATTTGAGATCTCTTTCCCTCATGATCCTCCACTTTATTCCTCCGCTTGTTTACTCCCGTCCCTGTGTGATTACATTAGGCTCACCTGGATAATCCAAGCTACCCTTCCTGTTTAAGGTTTTAAGGCGTGTGGTTTTTGTTGTTGTTGTTTTTTCAATTAGCAGCATTAATTCCATTTGCAACCATAATCGCCCTTTACCAGGTAGCCTAAAATATTTAAAAGTTCCAGGGATTCAAATGTAGACATCTTTAGCGAGCTACTCATCTCCTATCACAGTGGATATCCTTTTGGTATGTTGCTGGATTCAGTTTGCTAGTATTTTGTTGAGGATATGTGAATCTATATTCATAACTGACACTGGTCAGTAGTTTTCTTATAATGTCTTTATTTTTTTTATAATTTCTTAAGGTGGAAATTTACAAAATTGCTTTGAGAATTTTCTTCTAAATATATGTGTTTAATGCTATTTGTTCATGTTATTGTTGCTGCTGCTGCTGTTTGTTTAATGACTTTCCTGAACTATGTTTTTGAGGTCTATGTTCTTTGTAGCATGGGGCTATCGAAGTTTCTGCTCAGCTTACTGGTCAAATACTGACTGAACATAAACTTCCTTAAATGCCTGTAACCAATAAGCTCCCAGCTTTTACCAAAGGTCTCTCTGTGTATCTGGTGGGGAATGGCTTCAACACTCAAGCCCAGCAGTTTAACACTCTGCCTTAGCTTTTTTGTCTCGCTCTGTCACCCAGGCTGGAGTGCAGTGGCGTGATCTCAGCTTACTGCAACCTCTGCCTCCCGTGTTCAAGTGATTCTCCTGCCTTAGCCTCCCAAGTAGCTGGGATTATAGGTGCATGCCACCATGCCCGGCTCATTTTTTTTGTATTTTTGGTAGAGACATGGTTTCACCATGTTGGCCAGGCTGGTCTCGAACTCCTGACCTCAGGTGATCCGCCAGCCTCAACCTCCCAAAGTGCTGGAATTATAACCATGAGCCAGCATGCCCAGCCAGCTTTTACCTCCTTTTTTTTTTTTTTTTTTTTTTGCCTCAGGAGTCTTTACTCTGCTTTGGGCACAAGTTAATAACGTGGCCAGCACTTAATTGTAAACTGCAGGGCTGCAGTATTTTTTTTTTTATTATTATACTTTAGTTCTGGGATACATGTGCAGAACATGCAGGTTTGTTACATACATATACATGTGCCATAGTGGTTTGCTACACCCATCAACTCGTCATCTACATTAGGTGTTTCTCCTAATGCTATCCCTCCTCTTGACCCCTAACAGGCCCCAATATGTGATGTTCCCCTCCCTGTGCCCATATGTTCTCATTGTTCATCTCCCACTTATGAGTGAGAACATGTGGTGTTTGGTTTTCTGTTCCTGGGTTAGTTTGCTGAGAACGATGGTTTCCAGCTTCATCTGTGTCCCTGCAAAGGACATGAACTCATTCTTTTTTATAGCTGTATAGTATAAGAAAATGTGGCACATACACAGCTTTTACTTCTTACTTGTGGAGAGTTTAGGGCCTTCTTGGGTCTTTCTTGAGTATGCGCATAGCCCTATGCAAAAACATGTCTCTGCATGTGAGGGCTCTTCTAGATTCCCAGGAAAATCTCAGATCTTTCCAAAGCTTTTTTTTTTTTTTTTGAGACAGAGTCTCGCTGTCGCCCAGGCTGGAGTGCAGTGGCGTGATCTTGGCTCACTGCAGGCTCCGCCCCCGGGGGTTCACGCCATTCTCCTGCCTCAGCCTCCTGAGTAGCTGGGACTACAGGTGCCCGCCACTTCGCCCAGCTAATTTTTTGTATTTTTAGTAGAGACGGGGTTTCACCGTGTTAGCCAGGATAGTCTCGATCTCCTGACCTCGTGACCCGCCGCCTCGGCCTCCCAAAGTGCTGGGATTACAGGCATGAGCCACCACGCCCGGCCCCAAAGCTTTAATAGATGGGTCCAATAAGCTTTTTTAAAAGTGTTTTGGTCAACTTATCCTTTCACTACCTCGAGCAATTGCCACAAATTATTTCAACAAATATCCCTGGGCAAAAGTGTGTTTATACTGAAAGAGCTGTAAGACCGGTGAAATACACACAAGCATTGGGAGTAGAATTTTCCAAGGAACTGCCAGACAGGTCAAATAATAACGGTTAAGAATGGGGCTTTGTAGGAATTCCAACCCCAAAGACATTCTCCAGTGGCTGCTAGACTGCTGGTTTTCAAGATAATTACAAGGCTGTTGATTTTCAAGGCTACCACAGATGGGAAGAGGAAGATGGGGATAGGATAAGTTGAAACATCACAAAACTTAATGTTTTACTGAGAATAAGTTTGTTTTTTGTTTTTTGTTTTTTGTTTTTGAGATGGAACCTAGCTTTGTCACCCAGGCTGGAATACAGTGGCACAATCTCGGCTCACTGCAACCTCTGCCTCCCAGGTTCAAGCAATTCTTCTGATTCTCCTGCTTCAGCCTTCTGAGTAGCTGGGATTACAGGCACCCACCACCATGCCCGGCTAATTTTTCTATTTTTAGTAGAGACAGGGTTTCACCATGTTGGTCAGGCTGGTCTGGAACTCCCAAGCTCAAGTGATGCACCTGCCTCAGCCTCCCAAAGTGCTGGGATTACAGGCATGAGCCACTCCACCCAGCCCATTTTTCTTGAATAAATGTTCACAAATTATTATAAGCCTTGGTTTCTTAAAACACTGATTTTTGTTAACTTTTTCTAGTGTTCTCATTGCTTTTTATAAGAGAATTTTTTGAAAGTTCTTAGGCCACTATTTCCATTGATGTCACTTAATGTTTTCTATTGAGATACTAGACGTTGGCACTCTGTAATATAAACTTTAATTTTAAGAAGGTTTTAGTTTTTTTATGAAATCCTTGTAGGGAGCATATAGAAATTGAGCTGGATAATAGTACAATTAAGCTTATTCATAGTTACATAACTTAATATAATCAATGAGTTGATTAATAAATTGGTTTAGAACTAAAGAGAAGTCTCCAGTGGCTTGGTTTTTGCTCTCATAATTGAGCAGCTTCTGAACAATTTGGGTAAATACATAGAATATTTTTTAAATCAAACATTCAAAAGTAATTTTGATGGATTTTATTTTTTAATATTTTGATAGGCTGAAACATTCAGCAAAATAAATGTATAACAGCAAGACCCAATATAAAGTCCTGCATTTGTATTTTTTAATTAATTATATCCTGCATTTTAGCAGAAGCAAATTTAATAGCAACTTGTAATGGAGAAAGGAGAGAAAAAAATAAAAAAGGAAGAAAAGAAAAATAGTTTTAGTTGACCACCAAAATGCTATGTCCTAATAATACAGCAAGTTATGGCTGATGCACACACATACACATCAACTGCTCTCAGAAACACTGATTAGTAATTAATTCAAAAGATGTTTGTTGAGCACATGATATATGCAATCTACTCTGTTAGATACTATTGACATGAGGATTTATGAGAAAAATCTTGGCTTTGTCCTCAATGAGATCACAATTTAAAGAGATAAATGAAAACAAATCATAAAAAATGCAACAAGTGGCCAGGCGCAGTCGAGACCACGGTGAAACCCCGTCTCTACTAAAAATACAAAAAAAAATTAGCTGGGCGTGGTGGCGGGCGCCTGTAGTCCCAGCTACTCGGAGAGGCTGAGGCAGAAGAATGGCATGAACCCGGGAGGCGGAGCTTGCAGTGAGCCGAGATTGCGCCACTGCACTCCAGCCTGGGCGACAGAGCGAGACTCCGTATCAAAAATAAATAAATAAATAAAATGCAACAAGTATTATATCACAGATCATCACAAAATGGTAAGAGAACACTCAAATAGCGAGGTTAATTCTCTTTGAAAGGAATGGTCTGGGTAAGTACACTTTAGCTGGCACGCAAGGGTTTGAAGATCATTCCAGGGACTGAAAATAAATTGCGTGTACTGAGCATTTACATGGGTTTGGTCCTGGAGTAAACAATAAAAACAAAACAGTCATGTCTTCCGTTGAATACCACAATCTAGTGAGTCACCCCCACCCCCAGCAGAAAGAGCTTTCTAATCCCCTCGAAGTAAAAATTAACTTAAGGGTCTTATTTATTAAATCGGCAAATTACTTCTGCTGATGACTTTTCCTAGTTTCACACTGGTGACAGGTAAAACTTCAATTCACTCTGTGACAAGTTCTATGGAAATATAATTGGGTATTATTCAGTGAATTAGAGATGAGCAAAACGGATTACAGCCATACGCAACTACTCATAAAACCCTAATACGAAGCTAGTATAGTCATTAGACTTTTAATTAAAGCTTTGAAAGTAGTTCTACCTCGATAATATGTTGGATTCCTCTGAACTTATTACACAAGCGTTTTTCCAGTGAATTGCTACAGCAGCTCTGAGCACTGAACATGATTTATAATATCACAGATTGGATGACAGATAATGGTGGAAGCTAAAGATAATAAACAATTATTGGTACCATCTGGACTCATTGAAAAACATCCTTTTAAAAAGTGCATTTCAGAGCTCTACAAAAATAGAATTTGTGCAAAGAAAACAAAAATATTAAATTTAAATTAGATGGGAGCAAAGATACTAATTAAGAATTCACAGGGGAACATAGATCTAATTTAGAAGCAATTGACACAAAATTATTCATAAAACAGGATGGTTTTTCAGATTATCATCTACATCGATGAAGTGGAATAAGCTCTCTATTAATCTCTTCATGTCAAAGACAGTAAATGCCACGTAATCTAAGCTCTGGGGTCACCCTGATAGTTTTTCCAATTTTCAGCTGAAAAATCTGGTTACTATTGACATTGAGGCACATTAAATTCACTGTGAAAAATACAACAATTATATATGCATACAGGCTATTTATTCTATTCAGGTCTTTCTGCATCGATGGGGAATGAGTTAATCACACAAAAATGTTAGTGGATGGCTTTGTAAAGATATTAGATTTGGTGATCCTTCTAAACCTATAACAGCATTTTTTTTTCTTGGTGCCTAGCTCCTTCCTGAGGAGGGAGAGAGAACAGGCTAGAATACCTATACATATTTCCATCTGTGTTTCTCATAGAAGCAGCTCACAGAACGGAATTCCAAGAAAACAGTTTCAAGGGTGGTAGTCACCACAAGTGCATGTAAATATTTGCCAAGTGCCTATAAAATACCACACACACATTTTACACATAGCACTTTACCCTATTTTATTCAACTCACAACACATGCTCAAAGAGAATAGTATCTCCATCTTCCAGATAAGGAAGCTGACTTGCCCAAACTCAGATCTGTTTATGCTATTTCTACAACATCATGCAATAAATGAGAAGCTACAGGAGCAGTTAAATGGAGTCACTTGAAAATACAGGAGCTAGACCAGATTGGAAGCTGGAGAGCTGCAAATCGCATGCAACAATCAGGACACACTGTGTGTAAGTATAGGATTCAGGAGCACTGTTTCTTTCCTTTTAGAGATGCTTGGCAGTCTGCCAATAACATGACCTTAAAGTGGGAGGTCTATGCTGAACAACTGCCATGATCATATGTTGACAAATTTGTTACCTAATAAATCTTTATTTTACTTCTCTGAGAAATTGCTGCAACTCAGTAAATATCTTCATTGCAGTAGCTTGATTAGAAGACATCAACACCTGAAGAAGCAGATACTTTTTATTATGATAAAATGACTTTGCTGCTTTGCTAGCCATTGATCAGATTATTGTTACTGTGTGTTTAAAACCCACAACTTGTTTGTCCCTGCTAACATACCAAAACATTTTTATTCACAGTTTACTTCAGATCACTGAGCATGAACCGAGATTATGTTTGTCATCAAAGAGAAAGTAGAGATAAGGAAATTAGCAGACCTGTCAGCATGAAAGCTAAGATAGGTTTGTTTCACCTAGAATATGGATAAACACAAAATATGCCTTGCTCTGAATTTCCATAATTTATTTACATGCAAACAAATCTCAAGTGTGTGGGGAGGGGTTGGGGGAGGGAATATGTATCCAGCCCAAATTCTCCCCAGGAGTTTAGACAAGTGCTTGCTGAAAATTCTCTTTAATATCCTATGTGAATCACAATCTTGATGCACTAAAAGCTGAATTTATTTTCTTCCCTTTCTTTCTATCCAACCCCATTGCAAACACCCTTGCCTCTTAGTAACTAACACTAGTAATTTCAGGCATAACTCTGAAATTTATCCTTAACTACTCTTCTCCCTCTCCCTGAACCCTGTACACCCAAAATCCTGTTCAGTTTATGCCAATCCCTTATTCCAACCCAAGATATTTCTTCAGTCTGTCTACTTCTCTCCATCTCCATTACTGCCCTAACTTGGCCACCTTCATCTCTTAGTGGACTTTTCAACAATCTCTTGACAGTTCCTCCCACCTAAAATGATCCTTTAAAAATGTTAATACAATTAGATTCTTCTCAAGCTTAACACCCTTCTATAGCTTTCTGCTACTGTTATCATGAAGAAAATAATCTTCCTAACATTGTACCTCATATGTCATGAATCACTCAGAGATACTCCAGCCATTCAGATCACCTTTCAGTTCCTTGCTCCATGTTCTTTCTGGCACCAAGGCTATCATCCATCTGTCCATTCTAGTTAACAGCTTCATCCCACTGTTTCAACCTAGACATGACTTTCCCCAAAAGATTTTCCCTAACCTGTGTCCTCCCCTCCTTGCCATCATCAGATTTTCTTAGCTTTTGCTAAAATGCACCTAGCCCTCCCTGTATCTTAGCCATTATCACATTATATTGTAAATCTTCAATTGTCTCTTCTACTAGATAATAAGTTCTAGAAAGAGAAGGACAATGACTGGATTAATCACTGTTCTATCCCCTGTTTCTAATGTAATGCCTAATACTCAGTTAATGTTTAATTAATATTTGCTGAATAATTCAATGAATAGGTATTACTTGGCAGGCAAGGTATAAAGGAATCTAATCACATTGGACACTTTCAATATGTGGCTCTCCCTGCCTACAGAATTAAGTTAAACTCCTTAGTATGATCTGCAAGACCCTTTCAATTTGATTCCAACATTTTGGTATCATCTCCTATGATTTGCTCATTGGTCTGTTGAGAGTTCCCCAAACAAGAATTCCTTTTGGTTTCATACTTTTGTTCCTTTCATCCCTAGTATTGAAATATCTTTTCTTACTGATATAGGAGTTAAGGAGAAATTATTTAGGTAGATAGTGAGGGCATGGGAGTCCTTGGTACGGTTTTCCTTTTAATGAAAAGCAGCCCTCAAATCATTTTCTTTTCTAACAGAGCAGCCTGTAAAATCGAGCTGCAGACATAGACAAGCAAGCTAGAAGCTTGCATGGGTGAATGCCAGCAGTTGTGCCAACAGGAAAAGGCTACCTGGGACTAGGCATGTTCAAAATGGTGGCTCCATCTTCCCTTTTCCTGTCCAACCACGCGCGCAGTAGGGAGCAGACAACACGGTGCCTGCCAAGTGGAAAGACCCTTTGCATAATAAAAAGATTAGGGTGGGGTGGCGAGCTTCCCCAAGGGCTAATTAAACATCACATTTGGTCCAACCAATCTGTGGGCCCTATGTAAATCAGACACCACCTTTCAAGCCTGTCTATAACACCCGGTGCACTCCACCACAGGCCAGAATTCCATTCAAGTGTCCCTCTCTCTCGCAAGAGAGAACTGTTTTCCTTTCTCTTTCTTTTGCTTATTAAACTTCCTCTCTTAAACTCACTCCTTGTGTGTGTCCCGTGTCCCTAATTTTCTTGGCATGAAGAAAAGAACCTCAGCTATTACCCCAGACAATGTCACTGCTTTATTACCTTTTAACCTTCTAAATCTACTTAGTTTTCAATGTTCAATTCAATTTCCATTGCTTCTCTGGAGCTGTTTGTAAGTCCCTCAGAAAGACATAATCTTGTCTTACACTCAATATGCCTAATACAAACCTCTGAAAAAGCATTTCTCATTCTCTTGTAATCTGTTTGCTTATGCATCTTATTTACCAGACTCCTGGAAAAGGAATGATACTCTCTCTGAAATGCCCCCACCTCCATAGCCCCCAGAACATGGTGGGTACTTTGTTAATTTATGCTAAGGAATAAACTTCCCACCTGTGATCATTCACTGTTGTTTTTGAACTTGCACTTGAACTTTCAGTTTCAAAAGACAATAATCTTACTATATTTGTTCTTCAAATTTAAGGTAATCTAACAGGTATCTTAGGTTGTGCACAGCACGTTAAGTAATTAATCAACTCAATATTGAAGCCTGAAAGGACAACCATACTCTAAACACCATTAAAATGTTTCTTATTTATCTCCTGTATACGTACTATGTTAAGCTTAGTCCTAGAATTTGTATTACCACTCTAGTACCTAATATCAGATTTAGTAATAGAATCTACTGTCAACTACCAAACTTTACCACTGCATGAAAATTTAAGACTTGTCATTAGCATTGCTCTTTTGTAGATTAGAAAGATGGATCATTTTTCTGCTGGCTTAATTTATCAAGATTCAAAGAAAATTGTTCTTTCTTCATTTTTCTTGTGTTAGTACCAATTATTATGAAATATATTGCCAGAAAGTAGTAATTGAGGTAGAAAACACACCTTTGAAATATTTCTGTCAAGTAAGCAAACATGTCTGTCAAGTAAAAGTTGTGCGAAATTTCTTTCACACAACTTATTTGGCAACTTTTCCTATATGTGTGTGTATATATTAGTAAATATGTCACATGACTTTTTAAATACACTCCACCCCCCCCCCCCAAATATATTCTGATCTTCCCATTCTGGTCACATAATGGCAATACCAGTTAGTGCACTTACCTCATGCTAGAAGCAACTGTGAAACAGGACAAAAAATATAAAGCAAATGTTTTCAGATACTGGATAGCAGGCAACTTCGGACTCTAATACTTGAGAGAAGGAAAACGTGTCAGCCCCACTACCATCACCACATTCTTTTTGCTTTCTGCCACTTATAGGAGTTCCATGCTAGGCACTGCAGTCTCACTGAGCTGAAGAGGCAAAGATAAGAGTCTAGATCTAATGAAGTTGCTGGAATTTAGGGCTGTAACGTGGGAAAAGTTTGGATGGGTGGCAGAATTTTATGTGTAGTTTCACCACACATCAAGATCAAGAACTGAATTTAGCAAGACTCTGTGGTGACAAGAATGACTACTGCAAAGGTGAGAGCCGAACAGAAATTTTAATAAAATTTAAATCCCAACAGCACTGGGAAGTGTTAGAATTCCAGCCAAAGTGAAAAGAGCTTTCTGAGCACGCCAGGCATTCAGTTGATGGCAGAAAGGCCACATTTTAGGATTAAAGATTACTTTCGAGAGCTGTTGTTCTCAAAGTGAGTTCCCCAGCTTCCAATGGGTCACTAGAAGCTTGGGGGATACACAAAGTCATTATAATATTTTTATAATAATACTAACACATTATTCCCTTTTCTCCCATGTTAACATTTACACTGATGAAGGAAATAACAGGTGAGTAAAACTTCTCACAATTTAAAACCAACCTCAGCACCAAAATCTGCTAATAGCATTATATTCCTTACTGCAATGAAGTAACAGTACAAGATTATTATTATTATTATCATCACCATGTACATTTTTTCAGTTCAACATAAGAATATTCTTGATGAAGCAGTATAATTTCTTAACTGTATTAAATTTTGGTTCTAGGTATATGTATTTTATTAACAGTCTTTGTATATGCACAAAGCACTTCTGCTACATGCCAAAATACAGTAGCTATCTGAAGAAAAAGCATTCAGACAATAATTTGAGTTGCAAGTTCACCTAAATGTTGCTTTTAAAGAACACCATTTTTACTTGAAAGAATAATTAACCAAATAGTTGATTATTCAGATTTAGATACTTTGTAGATGTTTTCTCAGAACTTTATAGAGTAAGTCTGTATCTTCAGGAAAACAACTGATAGTACTTGTAGTCAATGAAAAATATTCAGCTTTCAAGTAAAAATTATAATTTAGGAAAACTTGTATCTGCTTCTATAAGCATGACAACTTCCCATACTTAGTGATTTTTCTAATGACATTGGTGAATATAAATTTCTGATATTATATAATAAAATATGTCAACATTTGGAAGATCTTTATAACTAATGAACTAATGTTTACCAAATTATCAATACACAGTGTTACAAAATCCTGTATGGGGAAAAAGCTATTAAAACTACAAGACAGCCCAGTGGATTTTAATATGTCAGAAAACCAAAAGGTGTTGATATAGTTTCATATTCCATTTTGTAACCAACTTCTAAGAAATTACTACTTGTGATGTTTTGGTTGATATCAAAGGGAAATATCTTCATTTATATGGAAAAGCTATTAAAATTCTCATCACTTTTCAAACTACATATCTATATGAGTCTGGATTTTTTTTCACATATGATAACCAAGGCAACAAATCGATGTAAAACTAGATAGACTACTATTTTCCATAGAGCCAGATATTAAATTAATTTTTTAAAAAAATGAATGCTACGTTCCCCACTAAATTTTTGTTTTGGAAAATATAGTTACCTTTCATTAAAATATTTGTTAACATTTAATGCATTTATTGCTGTTATGTATAATATATTTCCAATGAAGTATTTCCAAATTTCTCAGTTTTAATTTCTAATATAGTACATATTGGTAGAGATAACCCACATAAAAAAGCTCTTTCAAGTGCTCAGTAAATTTTAAGAGGGTAAATGGATCCTAACATTAAGATGTTTGAGAACTGCTGTCCTCAAGTAAGGTCCATGTCCTAGAATTAATGATAAAATGGAAACATATATTGTCTAACGAGGAATAAAACCAAGCTTTTGGGATCAAGATAATTTACCAATAATTTTAACAGCCTTTCAGAGCAAAACCCAATAACTTTTAAAGGAAGACAACATAAAGTAGACACACATATTTTAGTCTACAGTGTCCAGCATAAAATAAAAAATTACACAATCTAAGAAGCAGGAGAAGTGGCCAATTACCAAGAAGATAGCAGCAATAGAAACAGACTAAGAAGACTAAGATGTTGGAATTAGAAGTCAAGAGCTTTAAAAGATCTATCTAAACATAGTCAATAACTGAGACAAAAGAGACCTAATTAGTGAATAAGAGGGAAATATCAGCAGAGTAAGAGAAACTACAAAAACAAACAAATGAAACTATTGTGGAAAAGTACAATATCTAAATTTTTTAAATAGATGGCTTTAATAATAGATTAACGATGGCAGAAGAGAAGGTCTATAAATATGAAGGCAGATTAGTATAAATCATCCTACCAGAAGACGAGAGGGGAAAAAATAGAAACACAAAAGGAACAAAGTGTCACTGTAGACAACAAAGGTGGTTTAATTACCCACAACTGGAGCCTTGAAAGTAAAGAAAAGCTGGAATGGAGCAGGAAAAAAAAAAAATCAAGGTTGCACTTGCCAAAATTTCCCAAATTTGATGAAAATACAATAATCTATGGATCTTACAAGCAGAAAACCACACCTTATTCATGTCATAAACAAACTGCTGAAAACCGAAGATAAAGAACAGAGTAAATCATAAAAGCAGCCTAAGCAAGGGAACACGTATATATTACAATCAGGAGAACAATGACAAGAATAACAAATAATTCCTCATTAAGGAGGAAGAAAGGAAGCCAGAATAAAATTAATGGCATCTTTACAGCAACAAAGAAAATGAGAAAAAAAACACTGTGAAGCCTAAATTCTAATGAAAATATCCCTCAAAAAAAAAAAGATGAAATAACATATTTTAAGGCAAAGAAATAAAAGCTAAGAACACTTTTCATCAGAAGATATTCTAAAAGAAGGTCTTCAAACTGAAAGGGAAAGACACGGGATGGAAATTCAGATCTGAAGGAAAGAAGACAGTGCCAAAAATTATAGATGTGGATAATTTCAAGACAATATTATTTTACTTAATTTTTTAAAAGAAAATTGGTTGTTTAGAGTAAAAATAACATTGGGCTATAGGGTTCATAGGTAGGTAAAAATAAAGTATATTATAAAAATATTATTAGTTTGGGTAGGTATATTTATGCTACTCAATGTTCTTATATTTTAAGTGGTGAGGTACAATAGTAACTATAAATAGATTATGATTTTTAAAAGAGTGCATGTTATAATATTTAGAGTAATTAGTAAAAAGGGAATAAGAGGAATAGATTATAAGTTAAAATGTAATAAAGATATTGAGATAGAATATTTAAAATATTCAGTTAAAACAAAGAAGGCAAAAAAGGCAGCAGAAATATTGACACAAATAGAATGATGACAGACAAAACTATCAATAATTAAATAAACACAAAAGGTAGAAATAGACTGAATACAATAATCAAGACCTAACTATATGCTGTCGAAAAAAATCTGCACTTTAAATATAAGGACACAAAAGATAAAAGGATGGGAAAACATATATTATTAGGTCTTTAGAAAACTGGTAAGCATATATTAACATCAAAAAAATAAACTTAAGCAAGGAGTACTTGTAGTGATTTTTTTAAAAGAGATATTGTAATGATAAAAGAGTTAATTCATCAGCAAAACATAACAATCCTGAATACGTAAACATCAGAGCTTCAAAATATATAAAGCAAATATGACTTAAATAAAAAATGAGATTGCCAAATGCATAAGTTCATGATTATAACACTCCTGATGAGCAACTGATAGAGGTAGAAAAAAGGATCAAGAGGATTTCAAAGATTCGTATATTACTAACCAAATTCATCTAATTGACATTTATGGAACACTAAAACAACTTTTCCTTTTCAAGTTAACATGGCATATTCACAAAGAAAGACTGTATTCTGACTGATAAAACATGTATCAACACATTTTAAAGTATTAAAAATCTATGGAAAAAATTCTGACACTAAAGAAATAAATTAGAAATAAATAATAACATACCTAGAAAGCTTCAAATATTGGAATATCAAACAACATAATATTAAGTAGATAATTGCTTAAAGAGGAAATTAAAAATTAGGGAAATATTTGGGTTTATTTCTGAGTTCTCTGTCTGTTCCATTGGCCTATGTGCCTATTTTTATATAAGTACCACACTGTTTGGTGACTATAGCCTTATAGTATAGTTTGAAATCAGGTAGTATGATGCTTCCAGATTTGTTCTTTTTGCTTAGTCTTGCTTTGGCTATGCAGGCTCTTTTTTGGTTCCATATGAATTTGTTTTTTCTAACTCTGTGAAGAATGATGGTGGTATTTTGATGGGAATTGCATTGAATTTGCAGATTGCTTTTGGCAGTTTGGTCATTTTCACAATATTGATTCTACCCATCCATGAGCATGGGATGTGTTTCCATTTGTTTGTGTCTTCCATGATTTATTTCAGCAGTGTTCTGTAGTTTTCCTTGTAGAGGTCTTTCACCTCCTTGGTTAGGTATATTTCTAAGTATTTTATTTTTATTTTTTTGCAGCTTTTGTAAAAGGGGTTGAGTTCTTGATTTGATTGTCTGCTTGGTCACTGTTGGTGTATAGAAGAGCTACTGTTTTGTGCATATTAATCTTGTATCCAGAAACTTTGCAAATTCTTTAATCAGTTCTAGGAGCTTACTGGAGGAGTCCTTAGGGTTTTCAAGGTAAACTAGCATATTGTCAGCAAACAAGAACAGTATGACTTCTTCTTTACCGATTTGGATGCCCTTTATTTCTTTCTCTTGTCCAATTGCTCTGGCTAGGAGTTCCAGTACTATGTTGAAGAGGAGTGGTGAGAGTGGGCATCCTTGTCTTGTTCCCCTTCTCAGAGGGAATGCTTTCAACTTTTCCCCTTTCAGTATTATGTTGGCTGTGGGTTTCTCATAGACGGTTTTTATTATATTAAGGTATGTCCCCTGTATGCCGACTTTGTTGAGGGTTTTAATCATAAAGGGATGCTGGATTTTGTCAAATGCTTTTTCTCATCTATTGAAGCTCAACATGGAATAAGGACTTAAACCTAAGACCTGAAACTATAAAAATTCTACAAGATAACATTGGAAAAAGCCTTCTAGACCTTGGCTTAGGTAAGGATTTCATGACTCAAAACCCCAAGGCAAATGCAATAAAATATGCTGCAGTATATACTGTTCGGGTGTTGGGTGCACCAAAATATCACAAATCACCACTAAAGAACTTACTCATGTAACCAAATACCACCTGCACTCTAATAACTTATGGAAAAATAAAATAAAATAAGAAAAATTTAAAAAAGGAAAAATTAGGAAAATATTTGTTGATATACTGAACATGCGCCATATCAAATTTATGAAACACACCTAAGGAAGTACTAAAATAAGTTTAGTTTCAATGCTTATTTATTCAACACAAAGGTCTAAAAATGTGTTTCCACATTAATAAGTGAGAAAAAAAACAAACATAAAGGGGGTAGAAAAAAAGAAAATAACAGCAGAGATCAATGAAACAGAAAATTCATAACAAAGAAAAAACAAAAATCATTCTTTTAGAAACATTAGTGCAATCAATATACCCCTGTAAGACTAATAGAAAAAAAAGAGAAAACACAAAATAAGAATTTAGAGAAGAACATCATTACAGATACAAAGGATATCGAAGAAGTATTGTAAACAATATTCTGCCAAAACTTAGAAGAAATAAATTAATGGAAACATTAAACTATCAAAATTAACACAAGAATAAATAAAATCTGAATAACCCTACATATACTAAGGAAATTGCATTTATTAAGACAAAAACTAAAAAAAAAGACACACCAAGTCCAGGAAATTGATATTTTGCTATTTAATTATATCAGTTATTCAGGAAAAAAATAATATTTACCTCACAGAAGTCCTTTCAAAATAAAGTATGATAGATGTGTTTTGTGCAATATTATGCAATAAATAAACCTAAATATAAAGGTTTAATTTTGGAGTCTTTTCTAAGATACCAAACACTAATATATCAACGGCATTTGGTAAACAGAGATTTCTGAGAGATGCTCCAAAAAGCTTGAATCAGTTATTAATTAGCGTTTATTCAAATTAAAACTTCTGCTCACCAAAATACACCTTTCAAAAGCTCAAAATGTAAGCCTTACACTTGGAGAAAACATTAAGATGCTTCTATCTGACCGAATATGGAAAAAATTTCTACAAATCAATAAAAAAACACAGGCCAATGTTTTAAATGGGTAAAAAATTTGAACAGATTCCTGACAAAGGAAAATATCCAAATTATTAATAAGAACATTAAAAGATTCTTGAACTCTGTTGACAGGAAAACTCGAATTAAACTATAATATGATACTATTTCACACTCACTATTATAAAAGGCCCACGACACCAAGTATTGGTAAGAATAGGGAGTAAGTGGAGACTGATTCATTGCAAATAAGAAATTAAAATGGTAAAAGTACTTTGAAAAACTGTTTGGCACTTTCTTATAAAGTTAAATATGCATCAACTCTATAGGCAAGGCATTTATCTTATGTTGCCAATAATTAAAAACTCTCAAATGTTTATCAATAGGAATATGAATAAACAAATGAAATACTAAGAACATAAATGAATTTCAAACCCAATATGTTGATCAAAAATCCAGACACAAAGGAGTAGATACTATATAATTTCATTTATACAGTACAAGAGCAGGAAAACCTTAAGTACAGTAAGAGAAAGCAGAATAGTGGTTTCCTGTGGAGCACTAGAAAATTTTCCAGAATGGAAATGCTCTACCTAGACTGAAATGCTTGTTACATAAGCATACACATTTGTCAAACTCTACATATTGTATATTTATTGTTGTTTTGTAGAGATTTCACTTCAATAAGAAAATTACCTTTGTGCAAGAAGTGTCCTTTAGTTGATTCTACCCAACTCTAAATAGACAACCTGAAATTATCAGTTCCTAGTTCAATTTGCAGCTCTGCTGGAACTTAAAATTATGGTTTCGTGTGGTTTATATATGTTTCCTCATGTATGAAATTATATAATTGGAGCATATGGTTTTATGGTGTAACTTGCAGATATGAAATTTTATATGTCTATACTTATTTTGATTCAAAAATTGAATAACCCAGGTCATTTTTGATTGAAAAATTGAATTGAAAGTTCCCACAGTGTCAGGGTTGATCATATATGCTTTTAAATACCCATAATACTTTTCCCAAATAAGGTTTTTATAAGAGAATCAATAATGAAGTTTGATTACAGTAGATTGTGCATTTTCATTTGCCTTTTACACAGCATCAAGATGATGTCGACAAGAGAAATAAGAGGGGAAAAAGAAATATATCCAAGTCAGGGATGGAAAACCAGGTTTTATATTGGATATAGTGTAACAACTACCACTTTAATGAAAGATACTTTTCCATGATCTTGTTGATTTCAGGGGAATATTTAGAAATATTCCAAAATTATCTTTTTAACACTAGTATCAAGTCCTGAAGTTTTCTGAGGCATACTTGATCAAAGTGTATATCTCTGTAAATGTTTGACTGCCCAAAAACAATTCAGCATAATGTTAATTCTATGAGATTCGGTGTGATCCTACATTGCAATTTGGCATCAGTTTAATTTCAATTACTGTATTCAGGACAGCATAAATAATCCTATTTACACATTTAATTCAAGTGTACATAATACACTGTAGAAAGAAATAAAATTTGATAGAGGAAATTATCTTATGTTTAAACACAAAATTGAATAGAATCCTCATATTTTGAAAGATGGGGTTTTTTGCCTCTAGGTATGTCCTGGTTGCTTTTTAGTGAGAAAAGGGCAATCTGTCTGCATATCTCCTGTATTTTTGTAGAGCTCCATTAACTGCATGCCTAGAATCATTTTGATACATTTTCATATGAACACTTCAAGAAGGAAATGGAGGATTTTTGCTTTATTTTAACTTGGAGACTATTCCTAAGATATTGGTATGCCCTTTCTAAATAAGCTCTAATTGGAGTTCTTCCTTAGCACTTTGGATGTCCTCATAATTAGTAGAGTCTGCCTTCAACCAACCAATGAAGAAAGTATGAAAAGCTCTTTAATGTTCCCAGCCTCCCAAGCCTGCTATCTCCTTGTGATTCCTTTCCTTTTTCTAAATGAACCACTTTCTCCTTTTCAGGAATTCAAGATTTTTCTACTACTTCCTGGTATTAAAACACAATAAAAAATCTTCAGTAAAATACAAAGGAATAAAGCATATATCACCCAAGAAGATGTATCATACGATTCTCTATCTCATTATCCTGCCATATACTCCTCCCCAGCACATTTCTGTTTGTTTATTGCATGCTTCTCACACTAGTACGTTGTTTTATCTTTCAACTGTTTGTGCCAGTATATACAATGGAAATTAACTTTTGGATATTAAATCTGTGAGCAGAAAGTTTGCTATATTCATGTATTAATTGTAATAGTTTATCTATAGATTTTTAACTATGTATGCATTCATAGTGTCTGAATAATGAATTTTATTTCTTCCTTTTCAATCTTTGTAACAATTTTTCCTTGCCTTGTTGTACCACCCTCAATCATCTAGTAAAATGCTCAGTAGAAGTGCTGATTGATATGCTTGTTTCATTCCTGTTCTCATAAAAAATCTTCCCCTTACCTTTACATGGATACCCTTTATCATATTAAGTATAGAGAAGTCTGTGATATCACAAGCTTAGCCAAGATAACTTTCAATAAGAGTAACTTCTAATAACAATCATACCATCTCTAGCTTAGGAAAGAGGCTATCTGCCTAATTTTTCAAACACTAGATAAAGTTCTGAAAACTGTAAGTCATCTTTTTCTATATCTCTTATTACAGTCCAATGTGTCTGAGACATCAATTTTATTTCTAAATCAATCCCATTCAAAGCTCTTGGCTAAAAGTATTGGGAGAGACTTGCCTTAATTTGTCAGTCCATCATAGGATGGAAAATCACTTCTTTTTCTGTTAAAAGGTAGCTGAGCTCTTCTCCAGAGTTGTGTATCACTGAATAAATCTAATGACACTTTGTAAATCAGCCAAATACCGTGAACTGACAATAAAATTATCTGAATAGGAAATAGCCTATGTTTTACTAAGGAAATAATACGACTAAGGAAATGGTATATAAGAAAATAATAATGTGTAGCCAAGTTCTCTTGAAAAAAATGGTGTAATGATAGGATCATTTCTCCAACTTTTATGTCCTACCACAGGCAATGGCCTATCAGCTTTCATCTTTCTCATTAATGGATGTGAATGAAAAGAACCAAGTGATCAATGTACTGTTGTTCACTTCAGTAACCAGAGTAATTCAGAATGGCTCCAAAAGACAATCATAAAAACTTAATATATTCTTTCTTTACAATTTTTATTTAAAGCTGCAGCATGGAAATTTGGCCTATAATAGTCATGAGAAAAACAATTACTCTCTCCAGGGCTCTATGTCAATTTTCCATCTAAATATGGATTTTTATTAATGTTCATTATAATTTCACATAAGCATGAAGAAACTAACATTTTATTCCAATTTTCAAGGGAGAGAAAGTAAAAAGTAGTGTCTTATTCCAAATGAACTAAGAGGTACTATGAGGAAAAAGTCATTTTCTAAAACTATGAACTTATTCTCCAGCTTCCAAATTCATGACCTGGAAGCACAGGTACTCAGTAAAGGCTGAATAATAATGATGATGTTACATGTCAAAGAAAAGTTACTGAATTAATGATATATACATAAAAATGTGTGTGTGTGTGTGTGTGTGTGTGTGGCTTGTATAAGAATATTTTATCAGATATAGGCTCTAAATAGTCAGATGAGATCTTGTCTAAGAGGAAAAGGTCATATTTTTACTTATTTTATTCACAATACAGTTTCTTTAAAGAAAATCTCTACCAAAATAATCTACCATGATGGAATACATTCATAGTCAGAGCAGACTTTCAGGCTAAAAAAAAATGCAGTACTAACAAACATTTTCACTAATAGGTTGAATCTAAGGAATATATTTAGTTTCTGAATGAAAATGGTTTATTTAGCAAATGCTTGCCAGCAGGTGCCCATTCAACTCATAAGCAGTGGGGTTGAAATAAAAACTAATTTTTCGAACCCAAGTTCAAATTAAACGCATTAAATTACTCAGCCTTTGCAAAAATCCTGACTTCTTGAAAACACAAGGAAATTGATTTACTTAAATAGAGAAAGAAATAACATATTTATTTACAGTCACTGTTTTGAATCCACTCCTCCCAGGCCACTCCTAATTTTAGGGGGTAAAAGTCAATAGCAGTTTCAGGGACTTTTCTATTCACAGTGATAATAAAAGAATGAACCTGGGGCACAATGGCTATCTGTACTGCTGCTGTTACAGACAGTGCAGTCAAACTCTCTTAACTCTTACCCTACTGCTAAGAGGTCAAGTCCCAGTTTACTTAGAATTTGACAATGCCACCATCACTCTACCCCCAACTTTCTTAACTATCTCTCACATAACTATCACCTCTACCCCCAGCCCCACCACCCAACTTATGGTTTCTCATAGATTCACAGAAAGCAAACTTTGTGTTCTCAACCACCTGTGGGTCAACACCTAAACAGGAGCTTTGTAGTTTCACCAAAAGGATGCTTTCTCTAATTTTATTTCCATCAGTTATAAAAAAAAAAATCTGGGATTAAAACAACAGAACAATAGACAACTTCACTTGTGGACACCAAAATTTGATTTTCTTCCATTTCCATGTGTCTCAAGATTAAACAAAAAGACAATTCCAACCATAGGAAGTACAAAAGCCAATCTTACTCTGAGGGCTTACGAAAACAGGCAGCAAGACAAAGTTAGCTATCAGGCTTCAATTTGCCAAACACTGCTCCAGAGAACAGATTGGAGATAAACAAGTGATGAATCAGATAATCCATGTAAAAGACTACCACAGAAATCCACATAGCAGATAATGGTGGCTTGAACTCATGTTTTGCTATAGGGATAGAGACAAGTAAATGAAATTTGGATATATTTCAGATAAAACCGATAAGACGTGGTAATGTATTAACTATAAGTACACCATATTCTGCACTCTTTCTGATGAAGATTCACATTTAGAAATAAAATAAAATTTCTTAGAACACTAAAGAATTTTAAGTATTTTGTTTTATTTTGTTTGCAAATTGCCCCTGATACCTCTGGGCTTAAAACTAGGGCCATGTTTCTTTTTTTTTTGTTTTGTTTTCTATTTTAAAATTTATTAGAGCTATAAGAGGTTTTTAGACAATTGACAAATTTATAAGACAAATAAAACATACTAAATTTATAAACATGGTTTAAAATCTTTCCATGAGTTTCATAAACTAAATTTGTAAGTAGGATCAAACATTAATTAAAAGCCCACTCAAGGTCACCCTTCTGCACAGAAAATATTGTTCAGAGCTACTTTGATTTTTACAATTTAATCTTCAATCTGTTAAAGATAAAATTTTTAAAATCTAGCTATCTTTTAGGTTCAATCTGCAGATACGATCAGTCTTTATAAATATAACAAATATTACAGCCATATTTTCTGTTATAAACCATATAGGGTTAGGATTAGTATTAGAGAGAGTAGGCTGGGTTGGGGAAGGTCTCACAAGGAAGATGTCATTTGGGTCTGGAAGGCTCAGAGGTATTTGTCTGTCAAAGAAGGACAAGGGAAAGCCTTGGAATTAGAGAAAATAGGCTAAGAAAATGTGTTGAGTTATAAGAATATGCCACATTGGGGAATTTTCTAGTCCTAGAAGGGGAAGAACTATAAAAGAATGAGATATGAAAGAGAATATTGAACTTGATTATAAAGTGCTCTCTTTAAAGCCATGCCAAAAAATTTCTATAGTTCTCTTAGTTTAAGTCAAGTTTAAAGTGTGGAGATACACTAAATACAAATAAGGAAAGAAAAACTCTTCCTTCCCTAACTATCTACTCTGGTAAGCTAAAAATTCACAAAGCTCATAGCCTGCCTGAAGGCAATAATAAAGTAGAACAAAAAATACCAGTAAGACCTTATTATAGCCACTCTAGCAGTTAGGACCTTATTTCATGGGATGAAAATGCAGCATTAAAGATTTACCAGAACAATCTATAATGCTGCTCTTTTTAATTCCATTTAATGCTTTTCTGACTATTTCAAAAAATAAACTAGCTGATCGATTCGTGATACCAGTTGTCGTAATTTGTAATATCAACACATCGGCTCTGCATAAAACATCCCCCCAACCCAAACTGAGCAGAGGGATTCATACTGAGGAGTCATGGAAAATACGAGAGACATGAACCAGTGCATTGCGTTTAGCTGTGCACTTTTTCACAATGTCTCGATATTGACCAAGAAGATCTCACCTGGTAGTCCTGTCACCCTTACAGCAGTTTCTGTTCAGAGTGTTTGGATATACAGGAGCCTGTGCTTATGCATTTGGCCCCAGAGATTCTGCTAAAAACTACACACCCTGTTGCTCAAAGAACAGCAACTAAATGTCAAAGACAAAAAGATAACTTTGAACTTACAGATATCTGTGCTATGGATAAAGAATTCTGACCGTGCCATAACTTCTCAAAGAGCAAGTAAATTACTCTCAAAATAATCAAAATTTAAGTATATAGATAATGACAATTCTAACCGTAAAATTAAGTAATCCTAGCAATGAATAAGAACAGAATATAGGATATAGGACAGTATCATGTGTTGTAAACATAGAAATAAGTTCAGGATAGCATATGTAATCTTAGCACTTGGAATAAATCTCTGGACAGGAAGCCTTAATACTGTTCCTTTTGAGCTTTCTATGTGTTGTTCCATTCAAGGTTAACACTCAAATTTTTAAAATCTAGAAACACACCTCTCTTCTCATACACACACACACATAAATCCCTTCAATATTTAGTTGTCCTTCATATAGACTATGAAATTTAAAACAGATATTTATCAGCAAGAAAGATGGAAAACAGTGTGTGTTCGAGTCACAAACAAGCATTCTCAATTTTATTGTCCCTAAATGTCAAGCAAAGGGACTAACTGGAAAGGAATGACTAGTGATGATGCAAAGAAGCCAGGGTGATTTGTGGGGCACAGAGAGATGAGCACAGCTCTGTCAAATAAATTATTTAGGGAGTGAAGTGTTAACAATTTCATGTCCAAAAAAGGAGTATTTTGACCATTGACAGAAAGGAGAAAAATTCAGAATCTAGAAATAAAAATAAATTTCTAGGTTTCAACTTGGTCATATATACTCCAAATTCTAACTACAAAGGCCAATATATGCATTTTTGTAATGTCCTGTATTTTCAAATACTGCTTTCTGTTATGCTCTCCGAATGCATATTTTTAAGTTTCCATGGTAAACTTCTCCTCCTTTTTGTATGTTTTGTTTTTCAATACATTATAATGATTTGCAACCAAATAAAGGCTTGTTTTCCAGAGTATAAACTCAGTATCAAATAAATATGTATCTATTCCAAAACTACGTTCCAGGAGGCTATAAACTGGGTCTTACATACTATACGGATTACATACAAGAAGTTGCAATGCATACTGGAGTAGTGATTCTCAACTGGTGGGACAGTTGGGGAAGAGCAAAAACATTCTCTAGCAAAGGAGATTTTCCAAACATGTGAGTGTACACACACAAACACACACACACACACACACACACACGAAATTAGGGAACATAACCTCACTGTCAGTCCTTTCAAGTCTACTGACTAAACACCTCCAGGGCAAGGTAATTCCTCCTTTTTATGAACAGTTTTAGTAATTACCAAAAGAATTACATGTTATATGCTCGTATGCCCCTTTTTCAAGGCTCACTATTGGTACTATTTCTATATTATGGGTCTACTTGGAAGGAAATCATTCTTTCTTTTACATGACTGTATCAGAAATTTTAAGAGAACAATCAGAGTGCAACAACTGCCAATTCCATCCAGTTTATTCTTTAAATATGTTAAAGGACATCAAATTATTTCTCAAAGAAGCATGGAAAATAACTTTTGAGATCTGTATCAGTCAGAGATCAGCCAAAGAAGAATCAGATCGATCTAGCTATCTACCTATATACATATTTATATATCTATATATCTATCTGTCTGTGTATATGTGTATATATCTATAGATTTAAAGAGAGATTTGACCTTATGTAACTGTGGAAGCTGGTTACATGGTGCCTGCAAGCCTCATGCATCTATATTTGATGGAGGAGTCTGAAGTATATATATATATAAGGTAGTAAGAAAGCAAAGACAGACATTAAGTAAAAGAATAAATAACTCACTCTGTGACGATGTCTTGGAATCCACAAAGATGTACTGGAACGTCTATTGATGTCTTGTGATCTCAAAGTTTTCAACTTCGATGACAGGTTGATCTTCAGGAGAAGCTGGCATCCTTCATCACGTTGCTAAACCATGGACCTGGCCTAGGAGCTGAAAGAGGAGATCCAGCAGGAGCCGAAGGAGCTTGGTCCAGCTGCTGCCCATGCCAACAAGGTAAACCAGCAGATAAGTCTCAATGCAGCTTATGGCTGGTGCTTCACTTCCGCCTGCCAAACCTCTCCCAAAACGTCTAGTGGCCCATACTGACCAGAAACAGTTCTGGAAAGGGAGCTGTTGGAAAATAGTTCCAGCTGAGCAAGGCTGAAATGATATAAACCCACCATATTGTTTAGCCATTTTTATCATTAAATAAAAGCATACATTCCTTATACTGAAATAATTATGCATCTATCTTGTTGCTGATTTTTACAAAAGGAATAAAAATTATTTCATGGATCTTGAATGCTGCATATTCCACAAATGGCCCCTGTGTGCAATATAGTGTCCCCAAGTCACAGAGTAGCACGAGGGACAAGGAGACCTAGAGGAGACCATGAAGATCATGTATTCATTTTACTATGTCTGTTTTATAGTTAAAGAAACAGACTCAGCAAGATTAGTGGGTGGAATCAGATACACAATCTTTCTCAGGCAAGAGCCAGAGCTAGAAGCCATATCTCCTTTCCATCAGTCTGGTGTTTTTATATGTAATTCATATATTTGTGTAATTTATAACAAATAAATGTAAAAATAATATTATTGCTCAATATTGTTATTATTCACACTGCCATTTTTCTTTTTCTTTCACTTGGGAAAAAGCAGAGGTTGAATTTTAAGATTGCCTTTACATAGTCTCCAAATCTACTATGATTCTCTTAACTTCCTCTATAATAGCTTCTTCTTCAAGACTTCACAAGTTTCTGTTTTCTGTGTATTTCATTTCCACAGTTAGTTGAATTTATCAGCTAAATTGATGCATGCATTTCTGTTTTTAAATCCATATTGAGACTGAATTAGAGTCAACAAAAGCAGTATGATTTATTGTTTATCTACAGAGTGTCTACTTTCTGATTCAGATAGAAGTTCAGCTTTCTATTGCTTTAGGCATAAAATTAAATTGGAAAGCAATACACACCTTAATTAAGTGATCTATAGTCATTCTCCTGTACGAACTGTTTCAGCACCAACAGTGTTTTCTGCTGTATAAGCTGCATCACCATCCTTATTCAATGTAGTCTTGATTGAAGAACTACCTAAACTTGACAATGCAGAGAGACATAAATGTGTGAGTAAATAAGATAACATCTAGGAGAGAAGATAAATCCTATATACAAAACAAACTATAACCAATATGCTTTTGTTATAATAATATAAGAAGATTCTTATCAGTGTTTGCTGTTTTGTTTCCAAATCCATTCTTGTCCCTGTCTACCAACATTTAAAAAATTAGTTGATAGTGTACTGCGATTGCAAAGGTGAAATGAATAGATTAGGAGTTGCACAGCTGTTTATGGTTTTGGTTTATAGCTCTGGGACATCCCATTCTGGAGACATTCCGTTCCAGTTCATTTTAACAGTAATTAGAAGTACCCCCATAACGAGTAGTTTGCTGTTGGAAACAACTTCATTAGTCTGGGTGATTTTATTGGTTTCCTTTAGGGTGAGGAACTAGCACTAATAGTTGTAATTTAATAGGAAAATTACTGAAGCAAGAAAGATTCCACTGAATCTTAAATGAGGCATTAGACAGAAGTTTCCTTTCCAAATAATGAAATAAAAGACTACCGCCTTTACCTTTAAAATGTAACTGCATATAAACTAGCATGAAAGGGCTATTTGACTTAAAAGCCTAACTATTGCTTAAATGAAACATTGAGTTCTCATACAAAAAAAAAAAAAAACAGGTGAAATTGAGATAAATTGAAAATGCATGTGTCCATATAAGGCATTTTTCTTCACAGTTTATTTAAAGTGAGGTAGAGTCAACACAGTTGGCCTTCGTGGAAAGGATTTATTTTCCTTTGGATAAAGAGGTTAATTCACTTTTCTAAGCTTGTTCTTTTCTTGTTTCCATCCTATCCCCTCCTGCTTTTCCCCTCACACATCATCTCCCTAAGTAGCAGGATTTTATTTGTCACAAGAAGGATTAATGGGACAATATTATCACCTCTGGTATACACATGATTCTCTACCTCCAGAACACTTTATAATCATTTAGGAATCCTTCCTCCCACTTCCAATGAAATATGACTCAGCATTACTTTCAGTATTTTAGAGATGACAAAACAGAAATTTATGCAAGATTTCAAAGCAGATTAGCAACAGGTTAGTAATCTGAGATGTAAGTGTCTATCCTTTTTCTTGGAGACTGTATTTTGACACCTCCATCATTTGGAAATAATGATCTTTTACCATAAAAAAAGTTTTAATATTTCAAAATGTGTGGAATTTATAATGCCTGGGTGCTAAAACAAGGAAGCAAATATAAGATTAAATGTCTATTTTGGCTTCAAGCTGATTGTTCAGGGACGAAATGATAGTCTTCTCATGTCTGGGCAAAGATATGCCTCAAAATCTATGAACTGTACATCCACAGAGTAGGAACTATGTCTGTCATGATGACTTCTGCAGCCCAAATACAATGACTTTTATAGCTCAAATACATAACACAGTGCTTGACAATGGGGAATTTTCCATTAAAAACTGGTTGAATAAATGTTGGCCCAAAAATAATAAATAAAACAAAAAATGGTCTACCCTACTGACCTTTAGAAACTGAAGTTTCTCTCGCATTGTTGAAGAGTTTGATGTTTATGAACATTCTTCCCACTTTGTTTCTGCAAATCATTTCTCTTTATACCAACCAATTTTCAGCTTCTCCATCCCACCCCACTTATCTATCCAGCAGAGCTGAAAAATAACAGACTCTCTCTCAACCACTCTTTTTCATTTCTATTAGGTGATTTCTCACTTTTGAATTTCTCAGGTCTGGGTTAATGAACATCACTGACAATTGGTGGGAATCCAAGGAAAACATTTTAGATTGAATGACTTAAATCTGAAAAAAAGAAAACATAGGGAAAAGAGTAGGTATTGGGAGGGAACTAAAACCCTCCCTAAATAATTGGGTGGATGCATGTTCTCACTTATAAGTGGAAGCTGAACAATGGGAACACATGGACACAGGGAGGGGAACAATGCACAGTGGGGCCTGTCAGAGGAGTTGGGGAAGGAGAGCATCAGGATAAATAGCTAAGGTGCATGTGGGGCTTAATACCTAGGTGATGGGTTGATAAGTGCAGCAAACCACCACGGCACAAGTTTACCTATGGAACAAACTGCACGTCCTGCACATGTATCCCAGAATGTCAAATAAATTTAAAAAACAAAAAAGTGAGTGGAGATTTGGAGTCATGCAAAAACCTAAAGAGAGGAGAATAGAAAGAACTGGCAATCAGGAGAAGATACATTTTGTGAAGATATTAATTCCTCAAATATTTCCTCCGTGAAATGCTGGGTGAAGGACTATGTTTTCTATAACTTCAACTATTTTATGTCATGTTTTAATCCTCTTTGAAATTGACACATCTTCAATAAAGACTTCATAAAATTTCAAATACTTCTACACAACCTATTACAATAGTTCCAACATGTTCAAAGGAGGAAGATTGTAAATGGGAAAGGAAAACTTGCCCACCCCCAAGTCTACAATGGCCTCAATGGAAAAAGGATATCATCCTCAAGATTAGTCTAAGAAACAAGTGTTAGTCAACACCCTGGAAAAGGCAGTCCTCAACACAACTGGAAGAATTTCTCCAGTGTGTAAAACACAAAAGAACTGATAGATATTCATAGTTATAACTTCAAAAAAAATGATATCCTCCACCCTGTGAAAATGGTGGCACTGTGTAGACCACATGAAAGAAGAAAGTTCCAAGTCTGAAGACAGAAGAGCAAAGAGAATTCACCTGCGGCATTCTACTTACTCAGAAAACAGGAGATTGTGTATGCAGTGATAATAGTAATAAAAGCTCACCGCAGTATGTAATTTAACACGGCCTAATGTAAACTAAGAATATGTTTATCAAAAAAATAGGCAATTGTGTGCAATAAGTGGCTCACAGTAAGTTCATGTGGCTGTTGAATAATATAATTCTACCCTTAATTGCTGAACCACTAAAAGTTAGGTAGTAAATGTATAATTCATTGTCACACCAGACATTACAGAGCATGAACCTAAAATAAATGCCATACAAATTCAGACATTGTGAAACCATATTTCAAAGGGTCAATATGGTAGGCCTGTGTATTTATACGTGTGTAAGAATCTGAGAAGTTTAATAATAAAAAAGTACTAAAACTTTTCATTTCCTCAGTCATTCCTCAGATTAACCAATAATTCCAAAATTCCTTAAAATTCCATAGATGAAATAGACTAGTCAGTTATTGCTACAATAATGTAGCAAAAAAAAACTTTAACATACAAAGAAAGTAAAGAAATTATATCCAAATAATATGTAATAAAGATTATACAAGGTAGGATTTTGCTATTTTAATAGCAAAGCTAGGCTGGAAAAGAAAAAAAAAAGATCAGAAGAATGATCTTTGATTTTTGCCCAAAAGAAGAAAATAAGAGAAATATGCAGGTCTCCTTTTGGCAAATCCTTTGAGCCTTGCAAGTACACACAAAATGTGATAATTCATGTCCAACATGAAAAGAACTGGTTCAATAATAGTAGTAGTAATAATGAGTTACCCCCAAAACATACTAACATAGAATAATTGCACATTTATTTCTTATGCACAAGTCTACAGGTCAGCTGGAGTTTGGCTGTTCTAAACTGAACAGAGAGGGCTTGTTTCCAAGCTATGAATTGCGTCCAGATCGGCTCCATGTGTCTGTCATCTTCACTTGGCAAGTGGTGACCTGAGTCATATTCTTCTCATGGTAAAGATCAGGAGCCCAAGACAAGAAGCCCAACCTTGAAAGCCCTTTTAAGCTCCCATCCCACGTTTCATTTTCTAACATGTCATTGAACAAAGCAAGTGACATGACCAAACCCAGTATCAATGTGGTGGAGAAGTATATGCCTTCCATAAAGTGAACTTTTCCTGATTAATAACTTGATATCCCAAAGACAGGGAAGAATTTAGTCTGGTGGAAAAACCCATGTTTCTAGCTCAGTAACTGAGGACAAATGGAACTGCAGGAAAAGAAGGATCTTTGAAAATGTCAGAGAGCAATTTACTCAAAATAGGCCTATTTCGCTTCAGAAACATCCAAGAACATTTAGAGTAAAGGTTATAAAAGAGTAAGTAAAATAAAAGTTGGGCTAATTCAATGCATATGCAATGAGCACTCTAGTATGTGTCAAGCACTGCACCAGGCCCTGAGGAAAGAACAAATGCACAGAAACTTCTCTACGAAACTGAGAACCCAAGAGAACAGTGAACTGTGATTTCAGGTCCTGGAGCCTAAAGGGGCAAATAACATGTCTCAAAGAGTGGACGAGATCTAATGGCAGCATCAACATTAATTCTACATGGCTCTCACGGCAGAATCAGGAGATTCTGCTTTTGCGATAGGATAGATGTGAGACTATCGAAGGACAAGGAAGATGGCCTTTGTTACTGTAAGAAGCTCCCACACACAAGTCTTTGAGCCACCAAGAGATATTTGAAGAGGCTACAGTTCCAGGAATTTGTGGTTGCATGAGGTCCTATTCCACTTCCCACTGGGGAACAATGAAAATACCCGTTGTTTATTTTAATTTATATCCAAAAACTATTTCTAATAATTGACTTGAAAAAGATTTCAGGACAGCTTTATTAGGAGAAAACTAGAAGAGAATGTTTATCATAAACATTTAAGCAATACATAATCATTAAGCAATTTTCCTAGGCACAGCATGAGTTTGCTGCACTAAACCAAAGGCTCATTTCCTGGATCCTATGTAATGCCTTTATCATTGTCACCATCATCATCATTACTACTGACATTTTCAAAGTACCAGAAACTGTACAAAGTGCCTGACCTATATTACCTTATTAAATTCTGAGACAACCACATGAAAACAGGTATTAATTATATTTTATGACGAAGCTGTGTCTCAAAGTAACTTGTCTGAGATTATGCAGCTGATAATGGGAAAGTTATACTTTAAACTCAGGTTTACTCTGATACCAAAACATTAGATTTTAATACTTATTAGACATTTTGTGAACATATATGATACAATTTTGCTTGATATTGCTTGGACTTGGTTGCTTGACCAAGGCATCAGATCAACCTTTGACTAAATCTTCACACTTCAGTTGGGGGAGTGAGAGTTAATGTACTTTCTTAATTTAACATCTGATACTAACAGAGATTTTAAGACTATTCAATGGACAGTGAATCCACTTAAAACAATGACCATTGTTTTTCACTGAACAAAGAATATGTTGTGATGATTTACACAGGTGTCATCATGTGTTTTAGTGTACAATAAAAGTCAAGTCAATATTCTATTGAACAGCTCATTTTGATGGCTACCTCAATAATATGAATTTCTCAGCCCCTTCAATGGATATAAAATACCAGAATAAACTGAAATAGGCCAAAACTCTAACATACAAAGAAAGTAAAGAAATTATACCCAAATAATATGTAATAAAGATTATACAAGGTAGGATTTTGCTATTTTAATAGTAAAGCTAGGCTGGAAAAGAAAAAAAAAAGCTCAGAAGAATGATCTGTGATTTTTGCCCAAAAGAAGAAAATAAGAGAAATATGCAGGTCTCCTTTTGGCAAATGCTTTGAGCCTTGCAAGTACACACAAAATGTGATAATTCATGTCCAACATGAAAAGAACTGGTTCAATAGTAGAATTTTAATTGTTTTACTCAGGCAGCAAATAATTAACATCTTTACTCCAAAAATACAATGAGTACATTACCAAAAAATTTTTTTAATTACCCATTAAATCGATTTTTAATGCTTACAGAGATTTCAGTAATAAAATATACTCATAATTCTGCTATTTGCCACTTGTCTTCTTTTTCTTTACCATTCCTTTCTTAGCCAACCTCTTATCACCATAGACATAACTGTTACTCGAACTTCTGATCCACTTTTT
The DNA here is from genome assembly GCF_009828535.3 of Hylobates moloch. NCBI lineage: Eukaryota > Metazoa > Chordata > Mammalia > Primates > Hylobatidae > Hylobates > Hylobates moloch. The sequence continues at coordinate 69,264,686 of NW_026652286.1, read as the reverse complement.
CACATTTATCTTTCCAGTAAACATATTTTCTGAGTTTAACCCTCAGGTATGCTCTTCCTGATGTCTCCCCCAAATCTTATTGTTCCTTTCAGGACCACTAACCAACAACTCTAATCTTCTCATGTCTCTTTACGCCTTTTTTTCATACATAGGTTTTCCCAGTGACAATTTTTCTTGCCAACCTGAATAAATTCCACTACCATCTAGATCAAGTATCAAGGAAATATTTTTCTATACCACTTTTCTTATTGTCTATGGATTTTCTTGACCTAAATAACTTAAAGCTACTTTAAGGTGAATGTTTCTCATCACTACACTTCTTCCCACATACAAGTTATAAACAGACAATAAATAATCCTAGACATTCTTACAATCACGGAGTTTTAGGTTCACCATTTATAACTTTCTGTATTAATCAAAACTTATTCAGCGGCAAATGACAGATATTCAGACCATCTTAATAAAAAAAAATGTATGGTATTGTTTAGCTGAGACATAGGGGGCGCTGGCTTTAGAAAAGCCTGGAACCAGAGTTCAAAAGATGACTTAAGGGAGCTCCCTCTCTTTGTCCATTTTCTTTTTTTTTTTTTTTATTGTTTTTTGTTTTCTTGTTTTTTGGGACAGAGTCTCACTCTCTCGCCCAGGCTGGAGTGCAGTGGTACAATCACAAATCATTGCAACCTCAACCTCCTGGTCTCAAGCAATCCTTCCACCTCAGCCTCCTGAGTAGCTGGGACTATAGGTACATGCTACCACGCCTGGCTAATTAAAAAAAAAAAAAAGTTGCAGAAACAGGGTCTCACTACATTGCCCAGGCTGTTTTCAAACTCCTGGGCTCAAGTGATCCTCCCACCTCGGCCTCCCAAAGTACTGGAATTACAGGCATGAGCCACCATGCCCAGCCTCTTTCTCCATTTTTAAGCTCTACTTCACTCTCTATGTTGGAATTCTTTGCTCTGACTACAGATGGATTTCATTTATGCAGCTAATGAAGATGGTCATCAGTAGTTCTTAATTTCCATTATTTATATTAACAAAAGGAAATAGAAGTTTATTTTATAATTATTATCAGTCTGCTTGGGTCAGTGCTCACATTTTGGACTAATTTCTATTGCCAAAGACACAAGACGTTATAACTGGCCAATCTTAGGATCCATGCCTGGTGAGGGCAGAGGACATATAACACTAACTGACAATCTCATTATACTTACGGAATGCGGTTTATCAGATTCCCCACAAAAGAAATGCTGAGTTTACAAAAACCCATGTTTCCTCACTACATTCCACCTTAAGCTGCCAAGCATCTACGTACATTCCTTCCTATAAATATAGAATATTCCTGTCTATAAAAATAAACTATCACCCACAAAAGGTAACAGCAACTAAAGGGTGACAACACCAACTCTCATCCATTACTGCATCCAACGGAAGTCCTAGCGTCACTTATGTGTGTAATTTATTTGTCCCTTCCTGAGTTTGAACTCAGCTGAGAGATAGACACAGGAGTCAGACAGACAAATATCAAAATAAACATTATTGCTAATTAAAATCAAATTAGGAAATGCAGCTTTAGCCGTGAGTCAAGGACTTGCTTTACGTCTCTCCTGAATTAATCAGTTATTCAGAGTCCCAGGGTGGGGCAGGCAGCAGCAGGCCTTCCCTGGCAGGTACAAGGCTTGTTTTCAGCTTACCATATGGCCAAGAACCAACCAAAGCAGATGTTCTCCAAAATAAAAAAGCATCCTATAGAGAAGAGAGGGAAGAAGACGAGCCCTGCATGCTCAGTTTCTTCAACCAATCTCATTTTCATAAGTTGGTTCTTCTGCCCATGAAGAAAGTCCATGATTGAGGAGACAGAAAAACCAGGCATGTTTTACTCTAACGACAGTTTTCCACATGGAACTATGGAAGTGAGAATAAAATTGTTTCATCCTGAATAGTAAAGAACAGATATTTCTCTTCCAGGAGTATCAGCCTATGATAAATGATACCTGGAAATCAAAAGTAAAGGGAAATTATAAAAAAGGATATCAAGTGGTGGTAGGTTGTTATATGGTAACAGATAACCTGAAAATCTCAATGGCTTACAACAGTTTTTGGTTTATTTTTTGCACTCTCTGAATTTCCATCAGTGGTCATCTAGGGAGTATGGGGTTGCTCTGCTCCCTGTCACTGCTATGGCTATGGGGCCCTAGAAATTACCTTACATACCTTATATGTTGAACTTTCATAGGCTCTTGTTCTCCCAATTAAGGATTTCTCTGTATTATGACTCTATTAAAAGCATGTCAGCCCATCAGTCTGTTTAATTTCTTGCATTGACATTAGCTAATAATTAAAACCATAAATCTTGGAGGATCCTGACCTTAGCAAGAAGCCATAACCTTATTCTCATAATCCTAGGCTTTAGGATAACTACTTCTATCTTGACCTTCCACAAAATGTTGCTGTGTTGAGGCAGAGCCAATCTGCTCCTCCGTTCCAAATTGCATCCTAGTGAATGGTGCTTTATCATGAGGGTGATTATAAACTGTACCATGCAATGAGTACACAGAAGAAGGCTCTTTCTTTGTGAAAGGTTCTTTAATTTATTTGGCTCTTTCTGAGTCCCATTCTTATTTCCTATTGTGGTTTCCATCTTCTATTTATTTGCACCAGCTTCTGAGTGCTAGAGAGAATTTAAATTTTGTGAATTTTGGGGGGCTTGTGATATATGACATGCAGTAGTCTGAAATCACTGGTCACTTGCAGATAAGGCTTCTCTTTATAAAGTTAAAAGCTTCGATACTCTTTTTTTTTTTTTTTTAGACAGTCTTGTTCTGTCACCCAGGCTAGAGTACATTGGCCTGTTCTTGGCTCAATGCAGCCTCCTCCTCCCAGGTTTAAGCGATTCTCATGCCTCAGCCTCCTGAGTAGCTGGGACTACAGGAGTGCACCACCACACCACACCTGGCAAATTTTTGTATTTTTAGTAGAGATGCGGTTTCTCCATGTTGGCCAGGCTGGTCTTGAACTCCTGGCCTCAAGTATTCCGCCTGCCTCAGCCTCCCAAAGTGCTGGGATTACAGGTGTGAGCCACTGCACCAGGCCACTTCTTCACTCTTCTTTCAAGAGGCTCAATTGTACTAAAGCTTGTTTATTTCTTAGTGGAACTTACCCAAACTTTCAAGAATTTGCCAAAACATGCTAGCAACTCAAGGTTTTTGTAACATATACTTCAGATCTCTGGTCTCTGTAAGCCTAATTTCAAAATAAGACAGGTGACTGCTTAATCTACTCCTTATTTTGTTAATCCAAAGAAGCAAATAAGTTTCCAAACTGAAGGCAGCAGGATGGGATCCTCATTGTTCATAACCCCGGCTCAATTCTGCCAGTTCTATGTTTCAGATTCTCTTACTTGCAACACTTTTACATATCAATTTGTAAATTTATTTATAAGGGATATAAACATAAGTCCAATGATCTAAATAATGAAGGGGGTTTTGTTTCTTTGTTTTGTATACTCAGAAATTCAGGGTATTGGCAAGACTGGATCTAATTGCTCAAAACCTACCAGGGCCTCTCCATCTCTCCATCTCCCTCTCTCCTGGCATCACTTTGCTTGGTGTTGGCTTCATTCTCTATGCAGAATGACTCCCTTTGAAGCTTGGAAAGATAGCCACCGGCAGCTCCTGTAGCTTCTTAAGACTAGCAGGTGAATATCAATTCTTGGGAATGGTATGGTACTCATTATCTTACCGTGGAAGGCAGAATAATATCCCCCCAAATATATCTGAATCACCAGAACTTATGAATATGTTACTCTGCAGAGCAAAGGGGACTTTGCAGATATGATTAAGATTAAGGACTATGATATAGGGAAATTAACCTGAATTATTTGTGTGGGCCCAATATAAATCAAATGAGCTCTAAAAGTGGAAGAGGAAGGTAAATAAGTGGATCAGAGGGATGACAGCATGAGAAAGATATGATGTCCCTTTGCTCATTCTGAGTTATAGGGCACTATGTGCAAAGACTAGAAAGAGTTCTGTTGAGATAAGGGCAGCTCTCAACTGACAGCTAGCAAGGGAACAGAGAGCTCAATGTTACAATCAGATGAAACAGAATTCTGTTAAGATCTGAATGAGAAAGGAAACAGACTCTCCCCTAGCCTATATAAGAGAACACCTTAATTTTAGCCCAGTGAGACTAATATTGGATTTGTCACCTACAGAATTGTAAAATAATAATTTTGTGTAGCTAAATTTGTGTTAAGCACAAGCTGTGAAACTTCTGTAATTTGTTACAGCGGCAGTAGAGAATGAATACACTTGCTTAGGTCACAAGCCCATCACATGGGCAATTACTGTTTGCCATACAGATTGCCCAAGCCTAGATTACCTGCACCAGAAAGAGGAAGAATCTTATTACTGACAGTGTGACTAAAAGTACAAGGAATGGGAAAAGTAGAGAAGAAACAAAGCCCAAACAAAATCAGGAAATATCTCTCCACTTTACTATGTTTATGTTGTCACATATTTTAGTGCTACCTTCACAGTGTTTTTTTTTTTTTTTTTTAAGATAGCTTTGCCTTTTCATCTCTACCAACAAACAACTGGTCTGCCTTTGTTAGCAGTGTTTTTGCTTTGGAGTGTGTGTGTGTGTGTGTGTGTGTGTGTGTGTGTGTGTGTGTTTAGAAAAGGGGTGTCAATGTATTGCCTAGGCTGAAGTACAGTGGCTATTCACAGGAGCAATTATAGGGCAATACAGCCTCAAACTCCTGGGCTCAAGTGATTCCTCCCACCTCTCGCCTCAGCCTCCCAAGTAGCTAGACTATAGGCACATACCACCATGCCTGGCTGATTAGCAATGGTTTTTAAAAGAGCATGAAAATAATGGTCAAAAGACAGAGGACTGTTACATAGTATCTAATTTTGGTCCTAGTTTAATATGTAAAACAATCTTCATTTATAAATATTTTATCTATTCTCAGACACCAAAGCAAAGCCTTAAAGGTAGAAAAATCAATCTTGCTTAGTCTTAGATCATTCATATTTATGAAGAAAACACAGGCCTGCCGATACTAAAGCTCTTGTTGTAGATCAGCTTTGTCAGTGGTTAAACATTCAATAGTGTGCACCAACCATTTGCTATGCTTCATTCCTGGTGCACAGTTTACACAACAAGGCCAAATAGAGTGATACAAATATAGCAGGAGCTCGGCAGGCACAGAAGATAAAGATAATGATGGTAATAATTATAAAAATCAAAATAGTCATGTCTGCCATATTGTTCCTTAGCTGCAGCTGCATTTTAAATTCTAAAAAACTTGAAGTCTTGCCTCACTGGAAAAATACACAGCTATGGATTTCCAACTGGAGAACATCAAAAGAATTATCGTCACTAGGGCAGAACTTTTTTATGTTGTCATAAAGCTAAAAGAAGTCAATTAGGTCTAGTACTTCATTAATGATGTCCACAAATCACATTTATAGCCAACCCTATATCCAGCGTGATACTAAGAAACGCCATTTAGAAAGGCAAGTTTTGACACCCTTATATTATGATATTGTAGAAACTGTGGGGGTAATTAATTTTTACTTATACTGCAATGAATCCAAGCAAAACTCTAAAAGCCATTTGGCCAATTACTGACTCTTTAGGGCAATGAAGCCTTTGCAGAAAGCTTGAGTTTGTATTACTGGTATGATCAAAGCTTTAATGAAATTACTGCGTGGCAGAAACTACTGGACTATTAAGAGAAAACTACAAAAATAAATGAGTGCCTAGCTCTGAATCTACAAAAACATGGGAGCCTTCTGGTTTTCTTTGATTGTCTTAATTTCTCATGATATACCCCATGTGGCATTCCTCTGACAAATTTCACTGAAGCATGTTTTCTCTTCTGCAAATTAGTAAAGCAAAGTCCTGCATGTGATCTTCTTAATGGGACTTCGTATCCCACTGTTCTTTATTATTATTTTAAGGGGAGTAGGTGTTTTCTCTTTCTCGAGAGTAATGACTGGACTAGCTGGAATTCTTTTATGGATACTGCAGTATATAACCCAATAGGTGTTAGGAAGAATTCATGCTGTGCTGCAGCTCCACAAGCATTCATCCACCACTAACGCTTGTGTTGCGATGTTGTAAAACTCACAGTGATATTTAAATGGTACAGTAAACCAAGAATTCAGTGAAAGGCTTAACTTTCTATTCTTCCTGAGTAAACTATTACTGACTTGGATATCGCATAACTCTTCAACACAGGCATTTAACAGCTCATTCACAGGCCCAGCTTAATCAGTCATTTCTATTCTCATGCTTTCATTGAGAAATACAGGGGAAGTATAATTAAGAAAGCAAAACAGTGAGAGGAGAGTATGAACCCATTCACTTGAATTTGTTTATTAAAGCTCTAGGTTTCTCTTGGCTGTACTTTCAAAACAGATCCAGGATTTTGCCATTTTTCACTACCTGCTCAGATACACCCCAGGTACAAGCTGCCATCATCAATTACTCGGCTTGTTTCAGCAGTCTCCTAACAGATCCCATGCTTCTGCCCTGCTTCTCAACTCAAACACTCTATTCTCAGCAGAGCAACCAGAGTAATGCTTTTAAAACTTAAATCAAATCATGTCTCTCCTTTTCCCAAATCGTATGATGGCTTATTATTTCACTGGGATAAGAAGCCAGTGTCCTTAACTGACCTGCAAGCCTCTATCTAATCCAGCCCACTTTAACCTCCTATCACTGTCTTCTTCAGTCCATCTATTCCAAGCAAACAGGTCTCTTTCCTGTGTTTCAAACAAGCAGGCATGTTTCTGCCTCATGGCTCAGTATTTTATTTTCCCTGTAACTAGGAATTTTACACATGGCTCATTCCCTCTCTTTCTGAAGATTTTTGCTCAAATGACTTCCTTCCAATAATTAAGGTACTCCTGTGCATTCCTTTAAATTTTTCAGCTTCCAGCCGGGTGCGGTAGCTCATGCCTGTAATCCCAGCACTTTGGGAGGCTGAGGCAGACGGATCACTTAAAGTCAGGAATCTGAGACCAGCCTGGCCAACACGGTGAAACCCCGTCTCTACTGAAAATACCAAAAAAAAAAAAAATAGCCAGGCATGGTGTTGCATAACTGTTATCCCAGCTACTCAGGAGGCTGAGGCAGGAGAATCGCTTGAACCCGGGAGGCGGAAGTTGCAGTCAGCCAACATCGCACACCACTGGGTGACAGAGTGAGGCTCCATCTCAAAAAAAAAAAAAAAAAATACAGCCCCCTTCTTTTCATTTCATCTCCCTCAACTCTGCTTTAGTTTTCTCCATAGCACTTACCACCACCTGTCCTACTATGTACTTTATTTATTCTGATTAGTATCTATCTCCCGACTGCCCCACTTGCATGTAAATTCCACAAAGGAAGCGTTTTTTGTCTATCGTATTTAATGTTATTAATTCTAAAAGTAGATGAAATATTTATAAATGAAGAATGTTTACCTATTAAACTAGGACCAAAGATAGGAAATCTGTAACTATAGCTTCTTCCTAAGTGCAGACTTCTTCCTTCACTGAAGATTTGTCTATGTACAAGATAAAAGCAGTCTAAAGAAAAGCCCAACATTCAACCTAAGTATTAGCTAATGCCTACAATGTACTCAACAGTCCAGAAATGCCATGGTGAGAAGGGTGAAGATGATGTAGTATGATCTACTACGTGTCTTCATGAAAACAAATGCAATGAGTTAATACTTTGGTAGGAAAATGCACTAAATTTTTAATATTCACTTCTTGTCATCGAACAAAATACAAAAGAGTAAGAAATATTTTTCCTTTATATATGCTAAAAACTCAAGGTTCTCTCCTTCAGACACTGTTATTAACTTTTGGATTGGAAGTGAAAAACAGAAGTTACCAGTCACCCAAAGGAGATATCTGCTCTGTTGTTTAAGACTAGGGTCCTCTCCTGCAGAGAAGAAAGTGAAACAGCCTGATTCTAGGAGTTGAGAAGCAAAAGGAGATTTAACCCTGAAGGAAGGGATGAGTTTGGGAAATTTGTAGATTTTTATGAATAGTAGAGACCTAAACCCTTTTTATATTTAGTCACCAACTGTAGGTATCAGATATTAGCTGTAACCAGTAATTAAGCACTGAAGTTTGAGAATCAATGAAATTCTCCACAGCCCAGTCATCAGGCAAGGGAGAGGACTACCTTAAGCACTGTTTGTGATTCTACCCAGGGATTAGTGCCCAGATAATGGCAAAGAATCAGCCTCGACAGTAGCATCAAACAACAGATGGAACAAGACACCACCAAGGACTAACAAGTCTCTCCTTTGTTTTATAAATTCTCTGCTAGCTGCCTCCAACTCCCATAGTATTATGAAGTGTAGACTGTGAAAAAACATTTCCAAAAATAAAATTGAGATTTGACTTATTTCACCATTTCAGCAAATGGAGTTTTAGGAACAAATTTAAATTAATTTAGAAGAAAATAAACTATATTTCCTCTCTTGTCCTCAAAGATTATGGAGAATTTTATACTTGCTACCAGTTGAGATCTTACTCAAAATTACTAAAAATATTTTTACAGATCATGGCTGCACTATGTACAGACTATACAAAACTCCAATAAATCAAGCTTATTGGTTTTAAACCATAGCCAAGACTCTGTAGAGAAAAATAGCATAGACAGATAAAAAATGTTAATAATCATCTTTAACTTTAAGGATAACAACAATAATGAGAAAAACAACAGTGGGCCATACTAAGTCTACATTTATGGAGAGATTTTGCAAATGTTTACAAACACTCCTAGATAGATAGAAACTGAGTGGCAGAAGGTTCAAAAAGAAGAGACAGCAAACATATCACAGAAGGATATTTTGAAGGTCCTTTTTATCAGGCTCTGAACTTCTAAGAGAGAACATTTTCCTGAAAAGGGAAGGGCATTTGGTAGCAGATATGGGAATATTATAATATCCTAAGCTTGACTATAAACTCAGATATGGTCTAATGTTTTCAGACAATTTGTTGCAAAAATACCTTCAGCTTCCAAAAGAAGCAATGAACTCCTTGAAAATGAAGGTATTTTCTAGGGCTAGAAAGTTTTAAAGAAAGAGATACTAGAATTTTGGAGCAGGTCCATTTCTCAGGTGCTATAGCAGCAAATCTTGCCCCAAACCACGCAGATCCTACCTTTATAAAAAGATCACTTGAGGGACCCAGTCCCTAAGAGTATTATGGCACTCAAAGTGCATGGCTGAATTACCTGAGCACTTTAGATTAAGCTTTGGCTATGTTGAAAACCAGAGAGCAATACAGATCAGCTTCTTGAATATCCATCCAAATGAAAATGCAAATGTGTCTGCATTTAACTAAAGCTAAAAACTGGTTCAGAAGTCTCTGGCCACAAAACACTCAGAACTGTTTAGCCAGAGAAAGAAAGGATATGTGTTTGGGAGCAATAACCCAGATTCTGCCAGCTACAGCAGATGGCAACTGAGCAGGGCAGTAAAAATGCATGGCTACTCTGAATGTCCTTCTTCTGTAGGTCCCTTAAGAGCTCACTACAGAAGCAAGGCAAACCTGATACCCTGAAAAATGAAGACTGTCCGTTAATCTGCTATCAATATTGTGCCTGGAAAATACAGGCAAGGATAGGGTTGGCACAGGGCATGAAAGGAACTGGGCTGGTATTGCTATGGGAGATGCTTTTGGAGTTCTGCATTGAAGATACCAGGGTGAAGTGCACTGCCCTGCAGGCTCCCACCATGGGCTGAAGAGAAAAGAGTTTGATGACACAGACAACTAAATTTCTTTGTTTGGAGTACACATTATGAACACTTTCCAAAGCACATCTACAATCTCTGTACACAAATGATCTGATGGTGAAGGCATTAATGGGGGATGTAAAAATCAGTCCTCCTTATACCACTTCAAAAAAAAACCAGCTGCCTTCTATTCCCAAAAATGCTTTTTTTAAAAAAAAATAACTAAGCCTGCATATCCTGCCCCATCAGCACAGTCAACAAATGGCACATGCTTCTGAGGGACTGTTCTACCTGAAATACTCACTTCTTGCAGAAATTGCTGTGGGTGTGCAGCAAAAGTCCAGGTATCTATGTGCAGCCATCTTACTGTGTCCAGAATTGGTTCCTTCTGGTGGGTTCTTGGTCTCACTGACTTCAAGAATGAAGCTGCAGACCCTTGTTCTGAGTGTTACAGTTCTTAAAGATGGTGTGTCCAGAGTTTATCCCTTCAGATGTTCAGATGTGTCCAGAGTTTCTTCCTTCCAGTGGGTTCGTGGTCTCGCTGGCTTCAGAAGTGAAGCTGCGTACCTTAGCAGTGAGTGTTACAGCTCTTAAAGGTGGCACAGCCGGAGTTGTTTGGTCCTCCTGGTGGGTTCATGGTCTCACTGACTTCAGGAGTGAAGCCGCAGACTCTTGTGGTGAGTGTTGCAGCTCATAAAGGCAGTGCGGACCCAAAGAGTGAGCAGCAGCAAGATTTATTGTGAAGAGCAAAAGAACAAAGCTTCCACAGCATGGAAGGGGATCTGAGCAGGTTGCAGCTGCTGGCTCTGGTGGCCAGCTTTTATTCCCTTATTTGGCCCTGCCCACATCCTGCTGATTGGTCCATTTTACAGAGTGCTAATTGGTCCATATTTACAGAGTGCTGATTGGTGCATTTACAATCCTTTAGCTAGACAGAAAAGTTCTCCAAGTCCCCACCCGACCCAGAAGCCCAGACAGCTTCACCTCTCATTACCATTCTGAGTTAATGTGGCTCAGATAAATATTGATATATGACATGGACTTCTTCAAGAGGGCATATTTATGTTGACAGTTTATATCCCCAATAACTATTCAGATAGTGATTATCTATGATTGGTGTTTGATATTCCTATCATACACTGCTAGTTGATCCCACCTCAGGTGAACTGGATATAAAGAGAGCATTTGCAAAATAGAGGTGGAGCCATAATTATATTTGGCAAGTATTAATGTGTGCAAGGAGAGTTTTCTACAAGACAGATATGGAAATCTCCCAAATCCCAAAGCTGCAGTATTATTTCATTTTTTGAAAGGAAAATGGTTGACAGTGTTAAGGTGTGCACTATTCCTTTGTTTGACTAACCTACTGTAAAAGACCACACACAATTAGCTTTCCTCCTTGGAATCCTTATGTACATAACAAAACCAGAGAGAAATGCTGACTCAGAAAAAGCCTGAAGAATAGCACAGTAAAAGTATTCATGTTACCAGCTTGGCATGGGTGAAGCCTGGCTCAATACAACCTTCAGTAAAGAAGACAACAACGGCAGCTTAAGAGACGGTGAATCTGGTGCCCCATGCAGCTTCCTGCTAGACTCTGGCCTAAAGCTGACCAATAGCAAAGGACTGCCTGAAGAGTAAAACCGTGTGAACAATGAGTGATTATCAAAGTTTTCTACATATGTGTAGGTTCTAACAGCAGGTTTGGGGAACCTGTCTTTAAATAAGGCATTACTTCTGTCAGATGTGTCTTAGGGTAGTTATCTAATTCAGTACTTTAAGTTATTGGAGACTTTGAGGCTTAAGAATTTTTCCGAATATAATGCTAAAAGTAAATTGCATTTATTTAAACTAATGGAGCAGAGTCTAGCACTATTTAGTAGTTTTTAAATCAGTGCTTTTAGTTGTACATATGTTAGGATATGGAGAAACAAAGCATAGAGAAAGCCAGTTCCATAGCTCAGTATTTTTAAGGGGAAGGTCATTTGAATCTCAGTCTTCAGCCTACTGTCTTACTGGTTTACAAACTGTTATTGCTGAGGTGCATATTAGTTTAGTTAGAGGAAACCATAATGTTCTTTTACAATTCTTTTTAAAGCAAGGTACTTACCATATTTTTAATGGCAGGAGAGAGAAAAGTTTTTAAAATAGTTTTTAATAAAGTCAGATATTTAAATGATGTTAAAAGAAAAACTTTAGACTCATTAAACAGACCTTATTTAAGCAACCGGCAATTCACATATAGGGCAGAACTCAGAACCAAAAGGGATTTAGAGAGCTCCACCCAGCAATGCGAGCAGCTAGCTTTTGTAAGAGCAACACAGAAGCTAAATACAGAAATCACCTGATTGGCTACAGCTAGATTTCTGCCTTATTGGAACATGGTGTGATAAGGTATTTGCTTTATTTGAGCATGGTCTAATCAGTTGGGTTGCCTTTGAATGGCTGAGCTCAGATGTTACCGATTTGCTGAAAACCAACTATCTGTTACAAAAAATATACTTCTAAGATAGGTTTCAGTTTGTTTACCTACTCAGTGAGATTGTAGCTTGTTACATAAAAACACAAAGCACAAGACAACCTCAAGTTAATGGCCTCCTGTTTATTTAATTTAGCAATGATAATGACTAATGTGCTCAGTAGAGACTAAATAAATTTAAGATGAAAAAGAAACACATATACAGAAATACACATGTATGCCCACAAATACACACCTATGAATCAAAAGACAACAACTGAGGACAAAATGAAGCTAGAAAGAGTATTGCCAGGTGCAAAGGTTACAAATTTCAGAGACAACCACGTGTTTTAAAAAGATAAAGCACCTCTTTGGAGTTGTGTGCTCATAAACAGAACTTTAAATAAGCACTGACAAAGTTATGACACATTTGATGGATTTTGATAAACCAGAGAGGAATAAAGAAAATGACCCAAGCTGGTCTTAAAAGAAATTAGACTTTCTGACACAATTCCCCTTGTAAGTATAACCCAAGGTGGCTGTGACCAAGGAAATAGAAAAGGAAAGTGCCAAAAGGCTCATTCATTTTTTTTAAACTGCCAATTTGAGATAAAGACCAACAATGGCAAAGATATTTCCCTCTGGCAATTCGATTATGTCAAGACACTTAATGTCAGAGTCTCAGAGGATAAGAAATGAGGTCTTCAAATACAAGCAAAAGCCCAAAGAACTTAAACAAGGTTAATGAATATGAATTGGACATAACCAGAAATTGCATCTTAATTTTTTTTTTATGGTTTTTAAGCCTAAGACATCCACGATTATGAAGGAGATCTCTTCAAAGGCAATCAGCTTGCCTAACTTAATTATTGAAAGCAAGCTCACATGAATGCTCAGGGAGAATATAAAAAATATCTGAGACGCTGATTGAATTATGAGAATAACTGCTTAGGGAGAGAAGATACACAGGTACATGAGCCACACTTATAAATAGACACTGCAATGGGGAAAAATATTTCTTAAAAACAAAAATTTGCTGGAGGAAGAAAATTCAGAGGATTATTTATTTAGACAATAATTTGTGGAGGTTTTCTTTTCTTCTGTTGTAAAAAAGTCAAAGAAAGAAGTATTGGACCCTTCCCATTCTAAGACAGTGGTTATGAATCCAGAATCTAGGCTCCCTGTCCCAAGGATTGTAATGACTTATATGACAGAACCTGAAATAAGAAGTCGCCAAACGCATGGAAAACAAAAATTCCCCCAGTTGCTGACATCAAATCTTGAGAGGTAGTAACTCACCAAAAGTATCTGGTATAAAAACTATTTAAATTTTATGGAAGAAAGGACCTCAAAATTGGAGAAAAAATGTTGTGTTTCTCTAAGACTGTGAGGAAAGAAGGAACTAGACTTCCAGGGAGTAATGAATAACCACACACACCCTCTCTGCAGAGGTGAGAGGCCATTGTGGGAGACTGGTGAGGACTTGCTCCTAAACACAAGGTCTTAAGCATATTCATGGTCTCTTACAATAAGGAGTGTATAATCCCTGGAAAAGACGTCTTTGAAGCATACCTTTAAGTCTACCATGAGGAACATGGAAGATTCACTGAACCATGGCACCATCATGAAGGTCAGAGTATGGTCATATAAGTACAATAACATATAGGTTACAGTACCTGTATGGCCACTGCAGACTAGCAACCAGAGACTTTTCACTTTCCTGACACATTCCAGTACAGCCTCAGAAAATACAAGGGAGAACCTTAAAACATGAATGAACAGATCAATTTTTAAACTGTTGGTTGATTCCCTCCTCAAGTAGGGGACAGTAAATGGGTAACTCATTCCCCATATTCTGTAGATAATAGCTCCAGCTTTGGCTAATATATCCCTCCCTAATAAGGGTGTGGGACTTTCAGGCATAACAAGAAAGGCATGTGAAAAGAGCAAAGTCTCCCAATTACAACTGAGGAGGTGGGAGAAATACCTGGTTACAGGTATTTCCGTACCATTCATCGGATTGTAACAGACCTTGAGGACAGTCTTCCAAGACAGGAGATTAACACTGAGAAGGCTGCGCCAGTGTCCAGGAGGAAGTCAATTTCCTGGCCCTCAATGGTTAAATGTGCCCGGGGCTCAGTGAGGGTGATGACATGAGCTGGTGCTTGCCCCGGGCACCCTCAGTCCTGTTGTTGGATCATCTGGTTGGGGGCTTCTGACCCAGAGAACCTTTCTCTTCTGGGGCAGTGCACCTTCCAGTGATTGCCTCGGCATAGTGGACATGGACAAGGTGGCGGCTTGTTTCTTGTTGGACAATCTTTTTTAAAGTGTCCTTGTAAACCACACTGATAACAAGCCCTACTGGATGATTGGCCTGCTCCATTTTCTGTCCTCTCTGAACCACCAAGGTTTGTTTGTCTGAGAGCTATGACTAAGGCTGCAGCCTTTCTCTGATCTTGCTTTGCCTTTTGAGCCTGTTCCTTTTGGTCCCTATTATAGAACACCCAGATTGCCAGGTTTAATAGTGCCTCCAAATTTTTTTCAGGGCCCAGGGTTTGCTTTTGGAGCTTTCTCCTGATATCTGTGGCTGATTGGGTAATAAACTTATCTTTTAGAATCAATTGACCCTCAAACAATTCGGGTGACAAGGGAGTATATTTTCTTAAGGCCTCCTATAGCCACTTGAGGAAGGCAGAAGGATTTTCTTCCTTTCCCTGAGTTACGGTGGACATTACTGAAAAATTCATGGGCTTTTTTGTAATTCTCCTTAGTCCTTCTATAACACAGGTCAACAGATGTTTATGACTCCATTCCCCATGATCTGAGTTGAGATCCTAGTGGGGATCCATACTAGGGACAGCTTGCTGACCGGAAAGGAATTTGTCCCTTTCTTTGGCTGTCATTCTGTCATTTACTTGACTAAGATACCAGGTATCTCCAAACTCTCAGGCTACATCTAAAGCCACATTGTTTTCATTAAAGGCCAGGGTTTGATCTAATAGTAGCATGACATCTCTCCAAGTGAGATTGAAAGTTTGCCCCAGACCCTGTAGGACATACCTATCAGGATCATCGGAAAACTTCCCCAGATGTGCCTTGATCTGCTTTAAATTAGAGAGGGAGAAGGGGACATGTACCCAAGTTGGGCCAAATTCCCCACCCCCTACAGCTTGAAGAGGACATAACCAATAGCCCTGGGGGGCGGGGGGTGTGGTCCTTTGGAGATTTATTTGCTTATTCTTGGTAGGGGAGATTAGAGGAGGCTTATCATTAATACGAAGGGGAGCTATAGGTAGGATAGGATATAGGAGTAAGCTGAGAGGTCCTCCTGTGGGATGTAAATTGCAAGCTTTGCATAGTTGTGTATTATCCCTCAATGAAAAGAAAGCTTGGACATAAGGTATTTCACTCCATTTGCCTTCCCTCTTACAGAAAAGATCAAGCTGCAGGATAGTATTGTAATTTGTACTTCCCTCAGGTGGCCATTTTTCCCCATCAGAGAGAGAATATTGGGGTCAAGCTATAGTGCAGAATAACATGAGCCACCTCTTTTTCAGGGTTTGTGGGTCAAATTGGTCCCAATGGCTTAGGATGCATTTCAAGGGTAAGCCTGTTGATGCCCGAGTGTTTCCCATCTGAAAGACAAAACCACCCATTGTTGTGGTTTGTTTTGTTTCTCCCCCTGCCCAAGAACCCACAACAGTCCCTGGACCCTACTGATCAGAATAGTTGTGCTCACCAACACAGCAGCAGAAACAACCCCTGCCCAAGAACCTGCAATGGTCCCTGGACCCTGCTGATCAGAATAGTTGCGCTCACCAGCGCAGCAGCAAAAACACTAGTTTTCCTCCCAGACCACAAGGAGGATTGAGGAAGGTCAGATTTAGTGGCCCTTACTGACACATTCTCAAAAACCTGTTAGAGTCCTAAGCATTCTCCTGTTAGTATTGGGACCTTACCCCTGACCTATAAAGATGTTATGCCCTAAAAATGAAGTGGAGGGCCATACCATGTGGGAGGAAAGGGTTCTCCAGGGTTGGAAGAGTGACACCTTTTGTCCTCACTTATATGAATAGGAAGGATACAATTTCTGAGGCTCCCCATATCCTAGCTTCAGGAATAGCTTTTGCTAGGCCTGCTAGTCTGAGAAGGGATACTAAAATTCCAGATTGTCCCCACTATGATGGGGCTTTGGGCAAAAATTATGTCTTTCTGATTAGTGAACCCAAGTGCCTACAGAAGGTAACAAAGTCCTGGAGTTTATACTAGAAATCATTCTTATAGGAGAAACTAGAAAAGCACCAGAGACAGGGAGTGATTTTTATAAGGAGGACTAGCCTCGGGGAAGAGAGATGAGAGGACGTTTGCCTGGCAGGCATTAGGACCCAGGAGGGTCAGGGTAGATAGAATAGATGGGCAAGTCTCACTTGGGCAACATGCCTTTGAGAGTTCTGCTCATGGCCGCAGGGTCAACCAACTTGTTGTTGGGACCCCGGAGCTGAATGGCTTTCCTGTCTGTCGACCCTCGCCTCAGCTCGGAAGTACAGGAAAAGTGGAAGCTGGTTCCAGGCAAACCAACGTTCCCAACTCTGAAGAGTTGGGGTTTGTTAGAGAGCCCTTTCCCAGAAAGCCTGACACCCGTGTCTTTAGTCCAGTGGCCGCGCTAGTTGGTTTTAACTGGCCAACAGGTGCCCGGTATTTAGCCCCCGAATTCTAAGGAAAAATAGGGCAGAATAGCAAGTGAAACAGGTCCGATGGTACTTACCGCTTGGCAATAGGCGATAGTCTTATCGCTTAGCAATAGGTGATGGTCTCACCACTTAGCAATGGTCTCACCACTTGGTGATAGGTGATAGTCCCATCTGGGTCACCAAAATGTGTCTGGAATTGGTGGGTTCTTGGTCTCGCTGACTTCAAGAATGAAGCCGCAGACCCTCATGGTGAGTGTTACAGTTCTTAAAGATGGTGTGTCCAGAGTTTGTTCCTTCTGATGTTCGGATGTGTCCGGAGTTTCTTCCTTCTGGTGGGTTTGTGGTCTCACTGACTTTAGGAGTGAAGCAGCAGACCTTTGCAGTGATTGTTAAAGCTCTTAAAGGTGGCATGTCTGGAGTTGTTCGTTCCTTCCCGTGGGTTCGTGGTCTCACTGGCCTCAGGAGTGAAGCTGCAGAGCTTCATGGTGAGTGTTACAGTTCATAAAGGTGGTGGGTCTGGAGTTGTTCATTCCTCCCCTCTGGAGTTGTTCATCCCTCCCCATGGGTTTGTAGTCTCGCTGGCTTCAGGAGTGAAGCTGCAGACCTTTGCAGTGAGTGTTGCAGCTCATAAAGGTGGCACAGACCCAAAGAGTGAGGAGCAGCAAGATTTATTGAGAAAACTGAAAAAACAAATCTTCCAATGCGTGAAAGGGGACTGGAACAGGTTGCCGCTGCAGGCTAGGGTGGCCTGCTTTTATTCCCTTATCTGGCCCCACCCACATCCTACTGATTGGTCCATTTTACAGAGAGCTGATTGGTCCGTTTTACAGAGAGCTGATTGGTCCGTTTTACAGAGAGCTGATTGGTCCGTTTTGACAGAGCACTGATTGGTGCATTTACAAATCTTTACCTAGACACAGAGTGCTGATTGGTGCGTTTACAATCCTTAGCTAGACACAAAAGTTCTCCAAGTCCCCTACCCTTTAGCTAGACACAGAGTGCTGATTGGTGCGTTCACAAATCTTTAGCTAGACAGAAAAGTTCTCCAAGTCCCCACCCAACCCAGAAGCCCAGCCTGCCTCACTTCTCAGTGGTACTCACCATAGGACTTTGACGCACCTAGCCAGGCACTCCAGCAGCCCAGAGGGAGTTCGTCCCCCGATCGAGCCCAGTAGGCACCAGCCGGCTGCGCTGAGGGGCCCACTGAGCCTGCGCCCACTCAGAACCTGCACCAGCAGCCCCGGCTCCCACCTGACCCTCTCCCTCCACACCTCCCCGTGAGCAGAGGGAGCCAGCTCCAGCCTTGGCCAGCCCCAGAGAGGGGCCCCCACAGCACAGCGGTGGGCTGAAGGGCTCCTCAAGCATGGCCAGAGCGGATGCCACGACCCAGGAGGTGCTGAGAGTGAGTAAGGGATGCTAGCGCATTGTCACCTCTCATTAGGAAAAAATAGTTAATGTATGTTGAGCTTGTAAATACCTAGGTGATGAGTTGATAGGTGCAGCAAACCACCATGGTACACTTTACCTAAGTAACAAACCTGCACATCCTGCACATGTAACCCAGAACATAAAATAAAAATTTAAAAAAAATGAATGAGATGGAATTTCCCACTACCTTGGAGAGTGCAGAATAAAAAGCAAATCTCATTTGATTCAGACCAAAGAAACTCTTTTTCTGAGTTTTGAATAATAAATTCTACCATGACAACATTGATCGTCATTCACCTTGAGGCAATAGTCAAGTTTATTTCATATTTTTAAAATTATTTTTCTTAAAATTATACTTTTCTAATGGAAGAATAGCCTTAATTGAGCATATATATATATATACACTTTTTTTTGTACAATGAATGATTTTAAGCCGCTTCTGTATGCCAGACATTGTGCCCCATCCCAAGAATAAAGGTGTGGGCAAAACATATTTGTCATCTGCCCACATGGTGCTTTCAGTCTTACTAATTGCCTATCCACATGAAACTTCATGGTTCAAATTTCTCAAACATTTTTCACGAATGTTTCCTTCACTTTTATTTTTTAATTGGTGAGGTTGAATGGTGCCTGCAGGGCTTTTGGGTCCTTACCATGAATAATGATTAAAAAACAAAAGCAACAGTAAATGCCTCTCAGTTCCTTCAACATTCAATAAATAGTTACAGAGAAACTACTTAGTGACAGGTACTGTTTATGGACAGGAGGTAGACAATGAACAGCATGAAATTCCATTTCTTCATAGGGCTTATATTTTAGTGGGAAAGTACAGATGTTAAAAAAAAATAGGCAGGATGTGGTGACTCAGATCTGTTATCCCAGCACTTTGGGAGGCAGAGGTGGGAGGGTCACTTGAGTCCAGGAGTTCAAAACCAGGCTGGGCAACATAGTGAGACCCCATTTCTACAATAAGCTTTTTTTAATTAGCCAGGTATGGTGGTGCATGCCTGTGGTCCCAGCTACTTGGGAGGCTGAAGCAGGAGGATCACTTGAGCCTGGAAGGTTGAGGCTGCAGTGAGCCATGATTGTGCCACTACCCTCCAGCCTGGGGACAGACAGAGACCCCATCACAAAAAAAGGGAGAAATAGGTAAAACAAAAGAGAATATTAGATGGATTAGATGGTGGTAATTATAAGAAAGAACAAAATAGGGTTTTGACTTTTAAGGGGAGAGAGGTCTGGGAAAGCCTTTCTTGGAGGTAACATTTGAGCAATGATCTGAAAACAAAACAGGGCCTACTAATGCTGAAAATGTGCTACTGATAGTGGTAAATGCTACAACACTTTATATCAATCTCTTGTTTCCCTCTTCCTTCACTGATTTTTCTAAATAAAAATATTTATTTATTTAACAAATATTTATTGAGAGTATAATATATGCTATATAATACTCTAGGCACCAGGATGTATCAACAAGAAAAAAAAATTGTCTTAGTGGATCTGACATTCTAGAAAGTTGAAAAAGTTTAAGTACCTCGACCAAAGGTGCCTAATAAATAGCAAAGTCAGATTCAAATCTGGGTATTTCTTTTTCTTTTTCTTTTCTTTTTTTTTTTTTTTTTTTCTTTGAGATGGAGTTTCATTCTCGTCACCCAGGCTGGAGTGCAGTGGTGCCATCTTGGCTCACTGCAACCTCTGCCTCCCAGATTCAAGCAATTCTCCTGCCTCAGCCCCTCGGGTAGCTGGCATTACAGGTGCCCACCACCAGGCCTAGCTACTTTTTGTATTTTTAGTAAAGATGGGGTTTCACCATGTTGGCCAGGCTAGTCTTGAACTCCTGACCTCAGGTGATATGCCCACCTTGGCCTCCCAAAGTTCTGGAATTACAGGGGTGAGCCACCACGCCCAGCCCAAACCTAGGTATTTCTTATTCTGAAACTACTCTTTTCTTCCTAGAAGTATACTTCTCTTATTCTTTTTTTTTTTTTTTTTTTGAGATGGAGTCTTGCTCTGTCACCCAGGCTTGAGTGCAGTGGCGCAATCTCGGCTCACTGTAACCTCCGCCTCCCAGGTTCAAGCAATTCTCCTGCCTCCGCCTCCTGAGTAGCTGGGATTACAGGTGCACGCCACCATGCCCAGCCAATTTTTTGTACTTTTTTAGTGGAGACAGGGTTTCACCATGCGTGAGCCACCATGCCTGGTGGCTTCTCATATTCTTGATGATATGGAGAGATAACAGGAACATTTGAGATGTGGCAAATCCTTGCAATCATCATTATAATATTTCTTGCTAAAAATGGAATTTATTTGTTAAATGTTTGGTAAATAGTACATCAAAGTTGGTTTATGATGTAGAGAAAGCATTAGAAGAACCAGTCATAATGATACCTTGTTTAGGTGGATTTTCCACTGGAGCAAAATGACATTTGACTATTTTTCTGTATCCTGTAAGTCACTACTAGGAGTCCCGCATACTTAGAGATGGAGGATCATTTTGTAATCCATAAAGAGTGAAGTACCATAAAGGAATTTATAGGGACAGAATGCATTTTAGTTAAGAGTTCACAACTGTCTTTACCTCCTCTGCATCATTTTATGTACTTCTCTTTTCTAATAAAAGTTTGATTTCAGTCATAGTCTTGACAGATGTGATGAAATTCACCTATGTAAATAAAATTTGTTAACTAAATCATAGGAGAGAAATCAATGGTTCTAGACTCCAGTTTGCAAGCACAGAAAACCTAAAATGGAAATTGAATCAAAATCTTCCAGTTGTAACAATGCATTCAAACTGTGTACAAATCAATTATTCATTCATTCATTTACCGAAAGCACTAAGCCCTCTTGAGTTCATGCTCCTCCCCTGAATGGCAATTCAGGGTTCTCACAGAGAGTTAGCTCGTGATCCCCATGCTACAGATATTTGTCTACGGTAGCACAATAAGGATTTGGCTTTTGATTCTTTGTTTGAGTACTCTTTCAGTTTGATTTTGCTGCCAGGTTTGTTTAATCTCTGTACTACAGAAAATTTTCAATCCATTTTTAAAAACCTCTGCCAATCATAAACTCTCTCATTAACAATTCAGTCCATTATTTCTGAAATTGGCTGAATTTAACTAAGGACAATTTAGACTCCGATGGGCCCTTTGTGGCAGCCTTGATCTCCCTAAACTTGTCCAGTTATGAGATGCCCTTGAATTTCAGGGCTTTAAGACCTCACCACTTGTCAGCTAATTTTACTTGGTACAAAGAAGCTTTAAAAATAAGAATATGTCCCTAAAATATCTCAAACTGTACAGCCCCTTAAAGACTGTCTATCTTACAACGAAACTCTTCCTCAGCTCTTCCTTTATCCCCCCAAATGCCCTCAAAACCCTTGTCTCACTGATAGCTCTCCATGGGTACCACCATACCCATTTTCCATACACGCTACTCCTGACTCCCTTTGGGCTGCTAACTCAAATCTGAGAAGCTGACCTCTCAAAGAAGAAATATTCCGTTCCATGCCATTCACAAGATGGCCACAATATTCTCTAAACCAGAACCCCTCCAAGATCTTCAATTATAAGTCAAGGTCTCTGACAAGGACTCTTAGGCCCTGCACCCAATCCCTGTAATATCCCTATCCTCCCAAAAAGTAAGAATAATGGCAAAGGATACCAGTTAGTCCAGGACTTGAGAGCAATAAACAAATAGTCATCCCAGATTTGCTCTAGATTCTAACTCTAATACATTCTGGCTTCTAGCCAAATTAATACCTTTCACTTTATAGTCATTGACTTATAGTCTTTTTTTTTTTTTTCAGTGTAGCTCTTCAACCCAACTCACAGTATCTTTTTGCTTTCATATGGAAATCAATAGTTTACATTATGCTTCAGGGGTTTACTAAAGCCCCGATTTGTTTCCCTCAAACCCTACATGCAAATCAGAGATATTGGACCTTATCCTGAAACTCTTATTTAGTACATAGATGACCTTCTCTGCTCACCTGATTTTGACACCTCGCTTGTCTACAGCCCATAGTCACCACAAGCTCTTGCCCATAAGGGATATAATGTCTCCAAAGACATGCAATTATGCAGGCCTCAAGTGCATTACCTAGAACATGATATCTTCCTTGAAGGGAATAATTTATTCACTAAATGAATTAACACCATCATCAATTTTCTCATCCCTGAGACCAAAAGAACTGCAAAGATTTAAAGGATTCATTGCCTATTGCCAGAACTGAATTGCTAACTTCTATTACCACCTCCCCTTTTGAAGCCACGGCTAAGGAGTCCATTTCCAAACCCCTTAACTGAGATTCCCCTCCCATGTTTGCATTTCAAAACCTCAAATCCTCTCTATCATTTCCCCCGACTCTTGGACTCTATAGTTACTCATTGAGTTTTTCCATTTTGTTATGCATAAAGGAAAAGGACATGCTTTAGATGTCACCATCCAAAAATACAATGGAAGCCAAAGTCCTACTGGATCCTTTAGCCTCACTTTTGACCCTGTGGCTCAGACATTTTCAGTTTGCTTTAGTTGCTGTTGCTACCAAATTGGTTAAGATCAATACTAAATTCTGAGTCATGCATTCAACCTTTATGTGCCCCAAGTAGTTAAGACCCTACTACTAACTGCAAATATTCAACTCTTGCATTTCCATCCTCATGTCCTGTGAGATCCTACTACTTTATTCCTCTCATATTACTACTTATCACTGTCTATACCTAAATCCTCTGCTTTTCTTCCCCTACTATCTGAGGAAGAACCTGATGACTGTATCACTCTCACCCAAACTTCACCAGAACTCCCAAATACCCAGATGTCACCTTCTTTGTGCACAGTTCTTACCTCAGGCATACAAATGAGGAATTTTATGCAAAATATACTATCCCAGATTTTGAAACATTTGTTGAGTTCAAATTTAAGGTTAAATCAGCCAAGCAGTTAAACTGATAGCCCTTGCCAGACTTGCATACTAGCACAAGATAAGAAAGCTAACATTTGCACAGGTAGCAGATATGCAATGGAACTCAAGTAGCTAACATCTCAGAAGATTTGCTACCCAAGGAATTAGCTACCCTCAAAGCTGAAGCTCACACTAGACAGACTCCTGATGCTAAAGGAAACCCGTGGGCAGACAAATATGTCAAGAGAGCCACTTTGCAAGAAAATTCTTCCTCAGTTGCCTGCACTACTCCCCTTGGTCAACCTCCTTTAAAGATAGAAACTCTAATTAAGGAACTTCTGGGACAACAATTGCTAGCATCTAAGGCTGAGAAAGCTCATTGAAAACAAGCTACATGTTTTGTACATGTGAAGACACCCAGATGGCTACTTTTCATTCCTTGGTTTCGTATCCAAAATTTAATCCACAACCTCAGCAAAGCCCACAGCAAAGAATATCTTTAAAATATCCTTCAGAAATATTGGTAAGGTCACATCAGCTTCACGGTAAGCAAATAATCTCAACTTACTCCATTTTCCATAAAAAAAAAAAATCCTAGCAAAAACATAAAAGTAAGGCAAAGATGAGAGACAGTTTCCTCTGTTCCCTTCCTCATTGGCAAATGGATTTTATTCCACTTTTAAAGTATTATAAATATGAATCGGTTCTACCATAGTCTGCATGTTTTCAGGATGATTAGAAGCTTTTACCTACACATAGGATACTGCCACCACTACATTTAAGTTGCTGCTAGAAATTATTTTCCCCACTTGGAGAATCCCTTTTTTCCTGTCTATCAATAGAGGAAATTCCTTCACTGGTAAGGTTACTCAGAATATTCAAACACTACTTCCACTCTCATAAGAACTCACTATTCTTACTACCTTCAAACCTCTAGAAAGATATAATGGTCCAATAGTGTTTTTAACCTCATAGTAGCAAACTCTTTGAGGAACCTAACCTGTCTTTGCCCAAAGTCTCTCCTTTAGACCTAATGATCCTTTGATCTCCTCACCAACCAGTCAACTTTATCCTCCTGTGAAATTATTACCAGCAGGACAATCAATGAGATATTACTCTGGACATTGCTTTTGAATGAAGCAGACATTGCAATCTGCTACAATATATTATCCCTAAATACTGCCAAGCAATTGTTAAGTGCACTTACACTTTCCCCCAACAGGTCAAGTTGTTTCTCCCAAGATATACCACCACAGCTTTAACATCATCTTCAGATGGGAGACCCAGTCTTCTGGAAGACACTATTGAAAGACCGATCCTGAACCCAAGTATAAGAGGCATTATGCTGTCTCCTGACTATCAATACCACTGCAAAGCTACAAAGAGAACAAGCTTGGGTTCATGTTTCACAATTTTAAAAATAAGCTTTATTACAAATGGAAATCCACATCAACAGAATACCATAAACAGAGGATCATTTAAGAGTCCCCAGAAGAAGATGACAACATGAGATACACTGCATTCCCAAGAACTTGGCACCAAGCAGATGACATCTCAAAGTGGTCAGCTTCTACCCAAGGCACTGGATCAAGATCCGTTAGGATTCTTATACTTAATTCCTTCTATAAACCTCCTTTGTAACCTACTCATCATCCTTCTTTTATTTTTCTTATTGAGATATAATCACCATGAAGTTCACCTTTTTAAAGTATATGATTCAGTGAGCTTTAGTATATTCACAAGATTGTACAACCATCATGACAATCTAATTCCAGAATATTTTTGTTAGCTTAGAAAAAGTCCCATTCCCGTTAGCAGTTACTCCCCACTCCCCCCACCCCACCCCACCCCACCCAGTCTCTGGCAACTACAGACATAATTTTTGTCTCTATAGATTTTCCTATTCTGGCCAATTTATATAAATTGAATTATACAATATGTGGCATTTTGTGTCTGGCTTCCTTTACTTAGCATCATGTTTTCAAGGTCCATCCATGTTGTAGCATGAATCAGCACTTCATTCCTTTTTATAAATGAGTATTTTTTCATTATATGGACATACATATTGGATATCCATTTGTCAGTCATGGATATTTGGTTTGTTTCCACTTTTGGGCTATTAGGAATAATGTCAGTATGAAAATTTGTGTATATGTTTTTGTATCAATATATGTTTTTAATTCTTCTGGATAGGGACCTATAAGCAGCACCTCTGGATCATATGGTCATTCTAAGTTTAACCTTTTGAGGATTTGCCAAATGGTTTTCAGAAGCAGAGGGACCATTTAACATAGCTGCCAGCGACGTAAAAAGGTTCTGGATTCTCCACATTCTTGCCAATACTTGTTATCTGTCTTTTAAAATTATAGTTATCCTACTAGGTGTGAGGTTGTATATTACTGTGCCTTTCATTTGCATTTTCCTAATAATTAATAATATTGTATGACTTTTCATGTACTTATTGGTTACTTTTATATTTTTTAGAGACTAACTTCTTTTAATTTTCTATCATTCGTCAGTTTCAAAATTTCCTTCATTCATATCTTTTCCTTTTCCTTTTGGCCTTCCCTACTGTGTCCTTTTTCTATATTCTTCATTTACCTGCAAATATTTAGGACCTCAAAATAATTTGAATGGCATCCGCAGAACTGATTAGTCTTGTAATCTTTCCTATAAGTGTTGGTTTTGTTGTCCCTTTTCTCTTGGTTCCACCATCTTTCTCAAAATTCCTCTTCTCATCCTTAAAACCTTTACTGCTATTAATTTAGCTGTTTTCCCATACACAATGTTGGGAAACTCTTCTTATAGTTTATTTAGGTTAAATGAAGATCTAAATTCAATCTGGACCACTTTTGGAAGAGGCAGTGTTTGCTTCTCCTGCAATTTTACAGATGACCTATTTCTCAGTTCTTGTTTCTGCAAATACACCTTTCATGCTGCCAACTCTGATTACAATTACTTGTAATATTCATTATTTGTTTCACAGAAGATATAATTTTATATCAAACAACTCCACCATGGGGTGTTGCCAACAGAAGGTACTAAAACATTACATATGGAAAACTCCCAATCAGCATATTACAGCCATATAGTAGAAAACACAATCTATAGCATACAACTACTTCCCTCCCCTTTTGATAGTTCTAAAAGACACCTATTTCATTCGTGGAAACTGAGTGTACTTTCACTTCAGAAAACTGAACAGACTTATGTTATTTAACCAGTGTTGCCAGTTCTTATTAGATCTTTAACTCAATTCTCTTTTAAACAATTTAAATTAGTATCTATCTCCTTTAATGCCCCATCATCAGTCTCAACAGTACACAAGTAAATGCCTCCCAAACACGAAGACTGACACTAAATATGGGCTGCAGTCTTTTCTTCACTTTGGATCTGAAGACAGCTGCAAAAAGGAAGCTAAGTGCTTGAGAAGAGCTGACTGCTGCATCCAATCATATTTGGACCCCCATTGGACATGGAGGAGCTGCAGTATTGTAATATGAACTACTCAAGAAGTAAAATAGAACTCTTGCATCCCCTATGCCCCACTAGAGGAGATAATTATAACTCTGGACAATGTGACAAAGAACACTGACTTCCTCACCCAAACTTCAAGAGCCTCAATGTGCAGGTCTCCACAACCAACCAGCACTTCAGATAATCTGAGCATTGAGAAAGAGAACATCTATTATGGTCAGAAGCAAAGGCTTTGCCACAGTTGTTCACAAAAACTTCTCTGACCTCTGCATCAAACCAAGAATATTTTATATACTAACCAAATATTTGCTGCATCACCGCCACAGTTGTTATTCTATCATCAAAGGACCTTTCCACATCAATCTCCTAGAATTCACTAGACTCATTGCCAACTGGCTGTTAAGTCTTGATCTTACTCCTTAAGACAGTCTCTAATAAATATTTTTTGCTTATTCTTATAGGTATGCACCTAATTAAATGCTGTGCAATCAGAACCCTTTCTGAGTTCCAGACAACCTTCACATCATAACAGATGGTTGAGTTAGTTCTCCAAGAACAAAGCTAGCAAGAAACTGCTGACTCTATGGACTATAATACAAAGCCTTGGTATAAAACCCTACTGAAATTACTCTCATGCCTAAGATTGTTTTAAGACAACTTTTGTCTTGAACAAAAGAGTGGGGAAAAATGAGGCCAATACATTTCTTTCTTCTTTTCCCTGAACCTACTGATAAGGCCTGAGGTACGCTTTCCAATTTCCCATACTTTGTCTCATAATTGATTAGTTAAGATTACAATGGCATGTCATGGTTGAGTCAGAAAGTTTAGAAATATTTGTTCCCTAAACATGGAGTAAAACACTTTCTGTTCAAATAACTTACTGAGACTTCCCCTTCTTGAAAAATAGCCCCAAATATAAATTTCCCCATCTCCGACTTGTTTACCCCTCCTTATAAAAATCTAATGCAAAACCACCCTGCTGAGACACTCTGATTGTTGGATCTGAGATATTCTCTTTATTGCAATAGCCTGAACAAAATCAATCTCCTTACTTATCTGATTTTGGTTTTATAGTTATAATACAAAATTCAACCAATATAATTAATCAATGTAAGTGATCATACCCATTAAAAAACACTTTCTTAACTTCAATCCAGTTATAACTAAGTAAGAAGTTGGCTCAGAAGAAGAGCAAACTCATGCTACCACCTAATACAATTCATTATAATGGAGTAAAACTAAAGCATACTATTAAGATGAACTAAGTTGGGAACCCAGGAATATTAAAACTCTGCCTTGACCATCTCATCCCTCTTCCTCCAAAATCCCCAATGATGATACATTCATATAGTAAGGAAACCAAAGCAGAAAAAAATATTATTATCAGAGGAATGTTTGAACCATACTCTATTTTAAAATTCTAGTAGTTTGGTTGACTACATAGAAAGCTTCTTGTTTAAGTATAAGCAGCATCATAAACCAAAGTAGGCCCTAAGGCTGCTGTTTTGGCCACCAATGCCTAAATCCTACTCTCTGAAATTTCCATTCAAGTGGGACACCCACAATGCATGAATCAGTGGAAGAGGGAAAATAATTGTCTCATAAAATCTTATTTGTAACTTTAAGACTGCAACACTTTTAAAATTTAGGTAGAACAAGTGCCCTAGAAATGAAGTAAATCCAGATCAACACTTCTTTTTATAGGGCATGAAGAAAAGGAAAGTAAGGCAAATAGGATCTTCACTTTCCTCACACCAAAACCAGCAGTGAACAAGAATGGCTCCTAAAGACGGACTAGAAAAGAGTTCTACCACTGAGCTTCTAGCTGCCAAGTCAGTAAAGTTAACAGGATGATCAATACACCTGAGAAACTGAAGATTCTTATAATGTAGTGAGAACTGCAAAGTCTAATATAGTCTATATTGTTTCGGCTAAGAAATTATTATTTATATATTACATATTATGATATACATTATTAATATAATAAACATGTGTTACTTTTATCAGATATCTAGTCAGTTTACATAGGAATTAATTTAACTAAACTGTCATCCTCATTGCTTATAAAGACATACACTTATGAAAAAAAGGATAAAATCAATAGTTTTTTATTTTCCTTCATCTAAAAAATGGTCTTTAAAAGGCTACAAATCCATAAATCAGGTAAATAAAAAGTATAAAAAATCCCATTGTATTTTTTTTTTTTTTTGAGATGGAGTCTCTCTCTGTCGCCCAGGCTAGAGTGCAGTGGCGCAATCTCAGCTCACTGCCAGCTCCGCCTCCAGCAGCTGGGACTACCTCAGCCTCCCCAGCAGCTGGGACTACAGGCGCCTGCCACCACGCCTGGCTAATTTTTTGTATTTTTAGTAGAGACAGGGTTTCACCATGTTAGCCAAGATGGTCTCAATCTCCTGACCTCGTGATCTACCCGCCTCAGTCTCCCAAAGTGCTGGGATTATAAGCGTGAGCCACCACGCCCAGCCAGATTCCCACTGTATTTCTTAAAGAAAAAAAAAATTATTGTAATTCATCTTCTTTTTATTGATCTTGTTATTTATTCATTATATGGTCCTTAATAGGAAAAATTATTTGCATTTTAGAATTTGTTATATTTTTAAGTAATCATTTTGGAGTTTTTAGGGGATTTTGTTGTTTGTTTGTTTTAGTTCTGGAAGTCATGTAGAACCAAACATTAATATCCATTCCATCTTGGAACAAAATTTGGACGAGAAAAAGCAAGAGAGTTCTAAGTTTCCCCTCACCCTAGGAACCATGTAGAAGAAAGTCTGAACTCACAGGGACGTTTACAGCAGGAGGCTCTTAAGGGCTGTTTCTAATCCAACCAGCAAAAAAACAAGTTTAAAGCCCAATGCAAGACTTTAAGTGTGATGGGATGATATAGAATAAAAAAGGATTTAAGTAGAAATAGAAAATGGCAACTGAGCTCCTGAGGCAGTAAAGAAATTTTTCTTTGCAGATGAAAGAGGATGTCTTATATCCTGTCACTTTTCAAGTGGTATTCATAAAGCAAAAGCAAAAAACACTCAAAAGGAAAAACAGGAAAATGACCCCTGTGCGGATGGAAAGACTCTTTTGTAAAAAAATAAAATAAAAAGCCTTTATTCCCCTCTAAATCAAAGTCAGAAAAGAGAATCCCATAACCATGTAGACTATTCAGATTCATACCTTCATCCAAATGAATCAGATACTAAGAAAAAGCAGTCTTGTAACCCTGGTAACTCTGTAAATTGGAAATCTAAAATTCTGTCTCTGAAGTTTGCTCTAACAGAATATTTTAGGTGCTACCATTATACTCTAGTATCTTTACACTCTACATGTGGTTCTACCTACATGTACACCTTTAACCACCTCCATGAGGAAGTGAGGCATCATCTATGCAGGCAAATGGCTATTAGCCCCCTTCATTTTTTTTAGGAACACTTTAAATCAGCCCTTTACCAGCTAATTACCAAAGCATATAGGTAATCCCTTTATACACTATACAGAATATTTGCACCCCAGTTTCTTGTGAGAAAAATGTAACCCCAAGTTATCTGCAATTTAACCCTTATCAAAAGCCAGAATGCAGGCACGTTGTTTCTGGATGATGGTCTGAGAGCAGGCAGTCCATCTACTTCTTCATCTACTCTAAATTGGCACTGAACATCAATATCAATCTTCAAGACTGGAGAACGTGCACCACATTGTTCTGGACCCTTAAATAACTGCTCTAACTGAATTGAGCTTTTTCTCAATATCTTTGAACTATTTAAATAAATAGCTCACTCAGAGATAATCCTGCATCTGTCAGGGACAAGAGAAGTGATGCTTTTCTAATAAACTGATTGGTTTTAATTTATGGATATTCTAAACCTTAGAAATTATTTTATTCCATCTTTGTTTTGCCTGATAAGTTTTAAAGCCAAATTTGCATCTCACTTCTAGCAACTGCACAGAAGCATATAGAGTTGTCTCTCGGTATCCAAGGGGTGGGGGAAAGAGATTGGTTCCAGGATGGCCCACGGATACCAAAATCTGCAGAGGCTCAAGTCCCTTGTTTAAAAAGGTGTAATATTTGTATATAACCTATGCACATCCTCCAATATACTTGAAATCATCTATAGGTTACATGTATTACTTAATGCAATGTAAATGCTATGTAAATAGTGTTATACTGTGTTTGGGCTATTTATTAGCAAGATTTTTATTGCTTTTTCTTTTTCCAACTATTTTCAATCCGCGGTTGGTTGAATCCTCGGATGAAGAACCTGGGGATACAAAAGGTCTGAATGTACTAATCTGTAGTAATCTAAATTCAGCGTTTATTATTTTTCTATTCATTTGTTTCTCTTTGGCCCTATTCCTCTTACTTTTAGGTATAAGGTGCAATATGCTCCTTAATAGTAGAATTATTATTATTATTGATATATCCTTCATTAAATGACATATTGAATAGTAATTAAAGAAGATTTCTGGCAGGGTGCGGTGGTTCACACCTGTAATCCCAGCACTTTGGGAGGCCGAGGCAGGTGGATCATGAGGTCAAGAGATCGAGACCATCTTGGCCAACATGGTGAAACCCCATCTCTACTAAAAATACAAAAAAATTAGCTGGGCATGGTGGCGCATGCCTGTTGGCCCAGCTACTCGGGGGAGCTGAGGCAGGAGAATTGCTTGAACCCGGGAGGCAGAGGATGCAGTGAGCCGAGATCGCGCCTCTGCACTCCATCCTGGGGACACAGCAAGACTCTGTTAAAAAAAAAAAAAAAAAAAAAGGAGAAGCTTTCTAAAAATGTAACTAAACTTCATGGAAATATTCAGAAACACAACTGATAAATTATCATTACTCATGTCTATTTTCAACTTTACCCTTTAATTAGCGAAGCACTTAGGTCATGCTGATTATATTACGTTGTTTTAATGCCAATGCTCTTGTGCGATTTATATTTCAACACACTGAGAATAAAGGTTTCATCTTTAACAGTGCTGAAAATATTGTTTTCCTGGTGACATAATTAATGAGCCACCAGAAAAGCATGCCTATAACCAGGAAGGATATTAAATAACAACTGACAGAGTCATATGATAAATTGCTATATTTTGACATGTAAAGGATTATTTTCAATTATTTTTCTTGGACAATTCAGCTTATTCAAATTCCATAATGGGTTGTGTCAGTCATCATCATACATAAAACACTTGATGGTGTACACTAAGTTTTTTCTCCTCATA
This sequence comes from Hylobates moloch, assembly GCF_009828535.3. Taxonomy (NCBI): domain Eukaryota; kingdom Metazoa; phylum Chordata; class Mammalia; order Primates; family Hylobatidae; genus Hylobates; species Hylobates moloch. The sequence continues at coordinate 69,232,755 of NW_026652286.1, read as the reverse complement.
CAAGTATCTTAAGATCTGCAATTACACCTCATTAAACCTTGGCACCATAATTTGGAAGTCTCATTCATAATATTTAGTCTAAAATTGTACTAAATAAAGAACATGTATTATCTCTAAGCATTCATGAACTTGTCTGCAGCAGAATATTTAAAATTGCATAAATTAGGTAGGGTTTCAAGTGCCAGTAGAAGTTGATAAAATAAAATGATGAAAATTTTTTCCTTTTTCTGCCATAGAGAACGTGTACTAGATCAATTTATTTCTGTTTTTATTGATGTATAATAGTTACACATATTTTAGGGGTACCTATGATATTTTGATACATACATACAATATGTAATCAGACTAATTGGGATATCCATCACCTCAAACATATGTCTTCACTTTATGTTGGTAACATTCTAATTCTTCCAGCTATTTTGAACTGTACATTATTGTTAACTATATACCATACTATCAAATGCCGAATCTTATTGCTTCTAACTGTATTATTATACCCTTTAAGCAACCTCTCTTCCTACCTCCATCCCCACCTTCTCAGCCTCTGCTAACCACCATTCTACCCTTTAACTCCATGAGATCCACTTTTTTAGCTCCCACAAATGAGATGAGAATGGCAGTATTTCTCTTTTTCTGTGCCTGGCTTATTTCACTTAACATAATGACCTCCAATTCTATTCATGTTGCATCATATGACAGAATGTCATTATCCTTCATATTTTTGTATTTCTCTAAAACAAGTAAATAATTAAGAAGCGAGAGGAGGAGGACAAGAAAATAAAGACAGGAAGGAAGGAAAAAAGAAAGAGAAATTCTACTATGTTCCATGTCAGATAAGAAATACTAAATTTTTCTCTTTGTTTTAGCTACCATACAAGTTGGCTAGTCTACCCATTCTAAAATTGCATTCATGTTCAGAAACTCTCTGAATGATAATAGCTTGCAGAACTTTAAAAAATGCAGGTTTCTGAGTTCTATGCCTATTCTGTTACAGCAGGACTGTAAAGGGACCTGAGAATCTATATTTTGAAGTTTTCAAGGTCAGTAAACACATGAAAAGGTGCTCAATTTCATTAACTATGAGGGAATACTAACTTGAAAAAATGCAAAACCATTATATATCCACCAGATTGTTTCAAAGAAGACAAAAAAAGATAGAAACCAGAACTCACATACATAGTTGTTACAAACACAAATTGGAAGGACCAGTTCAGAAAACTGTTTGGTAGGATCTTCTTCTGAACACTGAAAATGGCAATTCCCATGACACAGCAATTTTACTCTTAGGTATGCAACCACAGAAATATGAGCCAATGTTTTCCAGGAGACATAAACAAGTATAATAATAACAGCACTATATGTAATAGCCAAAAACTGGAAACAACTGAAATGCCTACCAAGAACAGAATAGGGAGATAAGTTTTAGTAGTACATAGAACGATATTCATTAAAAATGTATATGGCAATGAATAAACTGAATGAACTACAACTAAAAACAAGAACATAGATGAATCTCACAAACATAATGCTGAGTGAAATAAGCCAGATGTTGAAAAACTACATATAGTATGATTCCATTCATATCATGTTCAATAATATTTGTAGAAAATATGATGTAGAGGAAATTACTATTTATAATTTATAAATGTATATTTTTTATCATTTTAAATTTATATTTATTTTGTAGTTTATATTTATTTTAATTTTTAATTTAATGTATACTTAGATTTAGAAATTATAAATTTATAAATATATTTACACACAAAGATTTCTTACCAATCCAGTAAGGAAAAACCTAAAATGTCCTAATATAAATATGTGATTATGCAACATACAAAAAAGATATACAAATGAATAATATACCCATAAAATGTACTCAACATCCATCAATGAAATGTGACTAAATATCTGAGAGATCACATTTCTCCCATCAGGTTTGGAAGGATTTAGATATTTTACAAATCCTAGAATTGTTTAGGGTAAACAGGTACTATCCTGTAAAGTTGGTAGATGTCTACATTAGCATATGTCTGTAGAACAGTTTAAGAATATAAAGCACATGCATAATGTTAATCCACTAAAGGCAAATATTTAGATTGCTATTCTGCCACAGTATCTCAAACAGTGACCAACACATGGTAGAGGCTAATATCTGTTGAATGAATGAATGAATGAATGAAAGAAAGAACTAAGAATAGTACAAGATGAAAAAATTACATTTGAACAAAAATTTTTCTACCACAGTCTTTATATCAGAAAAAGGAAACAACATATATATCTATCATTAGAATCCTTCTTCAGTACAAAGAAAAATTAATCAAATATTAGATGCAATGATGTTCCCTTATTCATTAATATAGAAAAAGACCAGGAGAATGGAACCAAGACCAGGAGAATGGAACCAATAATGACATATTGAGTTAAAAGGAAATTAAAGTATCATATATAACATTATTTTATGTAGAATTATTTGTAAATATTTAATTGTATATGCTTACAGAGAGATGTGTTTGGAAGGATAGTCACCAAAATATTAGCAGTGGTGCTTTCTGAATTATGCAACTTAGTGACATTTATATTTTCTCCTTTTCATGTTATATTATTTGAATTGCTTAATCATGGGCATGCATAATTTTAAAGTAATTTTTTAAAATTAAAACTAAATTATATTAAAATATACACTTATAATCACCTTTTAAAGCATCTCCTATTTGCCATTGAGTTTTAACACTGACAAAGATTTACTGGGTGTAGAAATTTAAACAGCCCTAATAAAAACAATGCCTAACATTAACATCCATCTATTTTATTTTAGAGCTTAATTTACCATCTGTTACATTCAAACTTCCCATTTCTTTACAATTCAATGTATGTTGTGGTAACTAGAAATCCAAATCTGTATCCAAAATAGACCATAAATGAAATATCCAAACATAAATTACATTTACTCAAACTGAATGCAAATACCCACAGACCTCTTCTTGGATTAGCATCTGTTTCCTGCTTTGTTTTCATCTGGAAATATGAAAACTAAGTACTCCCTACTTCAAAATGGGCAAGAAGCCATTTTTATTTGCCTCAGGATAGTAAAGGGAGTTGCTAAAGAAACATTTGCTGCCCCAGTCTATGCACAATACTTCTAAATGGTGTTTCTGAGACACTAAAATGGATATTGACAAAATAAGTAGATTTTTATTGCACAGAGTGTCAGGTGTCTTATCAATGACTTATTTAACAAATATTGGGTGTCAAATATGTCCTCAGCCTTGTGTTAAATGCTATGAAGGGCAAAGAAAAAAGCATAAGAAAAAACTTTGTTCTTGAGATGTTCTCAATTATTTAGGAGTGATTCTCTTAGATAAGAAAAGGATTGAAACAATTTTAGATAGCCTATAATCAGGTGATAGACAAAGCGTGTGTGCGTGCGTGTGTGTGTCTGTGTGTGTGTGTCACTGAGAAAGTGGATTAATATTTCTTGAAACTTAAGGTCTAGAGATGCAAAAGCAAAAATAAAAAGATGTAAAGGATGACTAACTATTTAATAATGTACAGCTGACACAGATCAAAGCAAGTACTTTATTGATAAGTCCCACACCCCACACACTAAATTGAGTTTGTACTGAACTTAAGAACAAAATCCATCACTCAGTATTCCCAAATGAATATTCAAGTTTCCACCAACAATATACTATAAAACTATGCATTATTTTTAGAAGCTTACTACCTGAATTTATGTAAAAGAATAAAAGGCTTAGGAAGAACATAATGTTGGAACAAAGTTATCGTGTACAACCTGAACATTTACATCCCACTGTGTTCTCTTTAGAGGGACCTTAGGATGCCTAGTTAACTAAGGTATTGAGAAACTGACAAATTTCTTAGTGAGAAAAGTATTGCATGCATTGGAAAGCTGTGTAGTTGCTGTTCTATGAGAGCGGGCATGATATTAGGAGATGCTGCCATTGTAACCAGCATTCTGATTGTAATGAGAATAGTGGCATCTCAGAATGGTACAAGCTCCATGTCAGTATGCAACTCCAGAGACAAAGGAGGCACAATTGACATAATAGGAAATAAAATCACAGTGAGAATCAAAAGGTTTTGACCTATGGTCTTGGACCTTTGGTTATGGAAAGTTGTTCACATTACTCCTAGAAAGAAAACTGGCAGGAATATGACTAAACTATTATTTGATCCAGGTAACCTAAGGAGCTCTAGTTCAAGTGTGTACTATAATGGAGACTCATGGCCTGTAGCTCAGTTACCCATATTAGCAGAATCCCCTTAAGGAAAGTGCCTGCGATGCTGCCCAAGAACACAGTGTACATATCCAAGCTTGCCCAGAAGAGACCTATGGCTATTGTTTGAAGTGACTCTCCAGAAAAGAAAAGAAATTTCAGAAATTATTGGATGCTGGCTCTGAGTTTATTCCAGCACATGAGTACGAAAAACATCAGAGATGTTCACCAGCAAAGCGAGGAGATATTGGGGACAGGTGATAAAAGTTATTTTGGCCGAGTCTCACAGAGAGAACAGTAATTCCACAAAATCATTGTGCACCATTTCTCCACTTCCTAAATTTATGACTTCAATTTTCATATTTGACAACTGGACAAATGGAGTGTAGTAAGAGCCGTTATTGTAGAAAGGTTCAAGTTAAAAGTCCTAATTTTCCTCCATCCAGGAAGCCAAAAACAAAATGTCATCTCTGAAGAAATTGCTGCAATTAGTACAACCATCAAAGTCTTGAAAGATGAAAGAGAAACGATTCTTATCACTAACTCATATTGTTTGTCTATTTGTTCTAACCATAATAGTAGTTTTAACAGTGAATTTTTTAAATCAGCTGGCAAACTCAAATTCAGCTGCTATTTCAAATATGGTAGGTTCCCGGTAAGAAAATCAACATAGGTCTTGGTATCTGATATATTTACCTGTTAGCCTAAAAAATGCTTTTTAAAATATCAGTTTCCCAAGACAAACCACAAAAAGTTTATTTTCATCTGGCAGAGACAGGAATACACATTGTTTTGCCTCTATCAAAAAAAAAAAAAATGCACCAGATGGGGTTTTAAAAGGCAAGGAAGACTTTACTCAAGCCTATTGCAAAATGGGAGAGAAATTAAACTCAACTCCACTGAAACAGAAGCTGAAGGGTTTTTAAATGCTGGAATAAGCTAATGGGAAAGTATTGGAGGGTGTCGTTTGTATATGTTGGGGGGTGAGGGAGGATGTTGGTCAGTGTAATTAGGCCACTTGTGTTTGCCAATTGGTGCTTATCATAGTTAGACTTCTACCCTCCCACAGAGACTGGGAAATAAGAACTCTATTATTCTTGATGACTGCATTTCAAAGAGTCCATTTTCAGGTCCTTGATAAAGGCATTCCTGAGTTGTCCATCTCAAATGAATAGAGGAAGAATTTACAATTCCAAGTTTTCTAAAGTAAATGCTCTAAGAAAATGGAGGTTAGGTGCCTATAGTCAAGAAGAAACCTGTCCAAAATTTTAGTCAAGCTGAGGGGACTGTTAGGCTATCTTGGTCACCTCAGGGGTATATTTGTTTATTTAACTCTTCTATTCTCCAGAAAACAATCTATAAAAACCATAAGAACTTTAGTAGTCTTGATGTCTCACAGATTAGACCTGGTGAACAGAAAAGAGTACATATAAAAGATACATTAATAAAACACAATTGTTCCACAGAATAGGAGATAAATTCTATGAAATGCATAAATTCACCACCTTGGTCCACTTTCTAGAAATCCAGTGGTCTGCAGAGTGCCATAATTAATCCTCAAAAAAAAAAGGAAGAAAGAAAGACTATGTCTAGAACTCTGGGAATTCTGAAGGATTCTCACTACTTCAGTAAATGAAAGTTAATGGAAAATTAGATCCTGAAGTCAGGGCTGCAGAGGGCTCAGACCATTCCGAAATGAAGTTTTAGTTCACTCTACCAGAAAAAGAAACTTGACCCCAGGTTCTTTCACCCTGAGGCTTCAGGGCAAAGGATATAATATGGTTTGTGGAGGAATAATGACCAGTCACATAAATAAAAACATCTGGTACAAAAAATATGTTATTCCTTATTTATTTAGTATGTATTTCATTGCATATTTCCCTTCTTCTTTTTCCCTAATATGCAATATAAAATTTATCAATGGTAATTAAGTTTTTTTAGTTACTAGTTTACTGAATATTTAGGTGAAAATGTGACTGAATAAGAAGAATAATTTGCTCCAGTGTTCCATTTCCTTTGTTCCAGGAACACCTAGGTGACTTTACCATAGCCCCTGTTGTCCTGTGACCTGCAGGTACTGGGAGAGCCATAGGGAAGACACTGGAACATCTGCAGGCTGGAAAATGAGTGATGTGTCCTCAGCCACCATCCTGTCTTTTCCAACGGTTTGGGGATGACCTGAGATGCTCAAGAACCATAACAATGTGCGAATCTTGCACCCTGGCAACCGAGATATCCAGGTTATATCATCAGAACTAACTAGGTAGCTGGCGTGACCCACAGAGAGGAAGGAAGAGCAATGTGGTGTGGCGGCCCACCTGACAGCCACATAGGGCAGGGGAGCCCCCACCCCCCAGCCAAGGGTGCAGTGATTGGGCATGCTACCCATCCTGGGAATCCATGCTTTTTCCATGGAACTGTGCAACCCACAGATCAGAAGATCCCACTCATGAGCCCACCACACCAGGCCTAGGGTCCCAACCACAGAGGCTGGCACAGATTCTCAACAGCCACTCAGCTAGAATCTGGTTAAGCCTGCTGAGCTCCCTGGGGAGACGGAAGTGGAGCTGGGGGAGAAGGGGCTGGGATAACAGCTGCAGCTGCCTGTTTTTTAAGCCATTTGAGCTCCTTGGAGGAGGAGTGGCAGCCAACACTGGAATTGATAGCTGCCTAACACACTAAGCTCCCAGTGCAGTGGGGGAAGGGCAGTAGCCATCTGTATAGCTCCAGGCTGTGCTTTTCCCTTGCTGGAGCCAGGGAGGCTGAATGGTTTGGTCCCAAGAGGTATCCTTCACACCTCAACACACTTCCTCAGGCCTGACCCTGACCCATCCCTCCTCACTGGGTGGGGCCACCCTGCAGGAACTCCAGCAACTCCAGCCAGGGGCTCAGGACAGAATTCTGATCTCCCTGGCCCTGACCCCCTGTGGGGAAGTGTGGCCATAGTCTCTGCAGACCAGCAGACTTAGTCTTTCCTCCTGCTACTTCTGAGAAATCTAGGCAGCCCAGACAAGTGGATTTCCCCCCAATGAAGCACACCCCATCCACCAAGGGACAGTCAAAGTGTTTCGTGAAATGGGTACTGCTCCCTGTGCCACCCAACTGGGTGAGACCCTCCAACAGGAGTTGTCAGACACCCTATACAGGAGCATTCGTACTGGCATCAGGTTGGTGCCCCTCGAGGTCAGAGATTCCAGAGGAAGGAGCAGGGATCCCAGAGGAAGGAGCATCTTTGCTGTTCTCCAGCCTCCTTGAGTGACATCTCCAGACACAGGAGCAAACCAGATGAATAGGGCCTGAAGTTAACCCCCAGCAAACTGCAGCAGCCCCACAGAAGAGGGACCTGAATACTGAAACAAAAACAAACAAAAAGCAACAGCAACAGTATCAATGAAAAAAGTCTCCACAGAAACCCCATCTAAGGATCGGCAGCCTCAAAGATTGAAACTAGACAAACTCATGAAGATGAGAAAAAATCAGTGAAAAACTGCTGACAACCCAAAAGGCCAGAGTGCCTCTTCTCCTCCAAATGATCACAATGCCCTTCCAGCAAGGGCACAGAACTGGACAGAGCATGAGATGGATGAATTGACAGAACTAGGCTTCAGAAGGTGGGCAATAAACTCCACTGAGCTAAAGGAGCATGTTCTAACCCAATGCAAGGAAGCTAAGAACCTTGATTAAAAAGTTGCAAGAGCTGCTAACTAGAATAACTAGTTTAGAAAGGAACATAAATGACCTGACGGAGCTGAAAAACACAGCACAAGAACTTTGTGAAACATACCTATATATCAATAGCTGAATCAGCCTAGCAGAAGAAAGGATATCAGAGTTTGAAGACCATCTTGCTGAAATAAGGCATGAAGACAAGATTAGAGAAAAAAGAATAAAAAGGAACAAACAAAACCTCCAAGAAATATGGGACCATGTAAAAAGACTGAACCTACAATTGATTGGAGTACCTGAAAGAGACCAGGAGAATGGAACCAAGTTGGAAAACACACTTCAGTATATTATTCAGGAGAACTTCTGCAACCTAGCAAGACAGGCCAACATTCAAATTCAGGAAATACAGAGAACATCACTAAGATATTACATGAAAAGATCAACCCCAAGACACATAATTGTCAAATTCTCCAAGGTTGAAATGAAGAAAAAAACATTAAAGGCAACCAGAGAGAACAGGCAGGTCACCTACAAAGGGAAGCCTATCAGACTAATAATGGATCTCTCAGCAGAAACCCTACAAGCCAGAAGAGAGTGGGAGTCAATATTCAACACTCTTAAAGAAAAGAATTTTCAACCCAGAATTTCATATCCAGTCAAATGAATCTTCATAAGCAAAGGAGAAATAAAATCCTTTCCAGACAAGAAAATGCTGAGAGATTTTGTCACCACCTTACAAAAGCTCCTGAAGAAAGCACTAAATATGGAAAGGAAAAGTTGGTACAAGCCACTGCAAAACACACCGAAATGTAAAAACCAATGGCACAATGGCACCATGAAAAAACTTCACAAACTAATGTGCAAAATAACCAGATAGCATCATGATGACAGGATCAAATTCACACATAACAATATTAACCTTAAATGTAAATGGGCTAAATGCCCCAATTAAAAGACACAGACTGGAAAGTTGGATAAAGAGTCAAAACCCATCATGTGCTGTATTCAGGAGACCTATCTCACATGCAAAGACACATATAGGCTCAAAATAGAGGTATTGAGGAAAATTTACCAAAAATGAAAAGAAAAAAAAAAAAAAAGCATGGATTACAACCCTAGTCTAACCCCAGTCTCTGATAAAACAGATTTTACACCAACAAAGATTTTTAAAAAAGACAAAGAAGGGCATTACATAATGGTAAAGGGATCAATTCAACAAGAAGAGCTGACTATCCTGAAAATATATGCACCCAGTACAGGACCACACAGATTTATAAAACAAGTTCGTAGAGACCTACGAAAAGATTTAGACTCTCACATAATAATAGCGGGAGACTTTAACTGTTAATATTAGACAAATAAATGAGACAGAAAATTAATAAGGATATTCAGGACTTGAACTCAGCTCTGGATCAAGTGGACCTAGTAGACATCTACTGAACTCTCCACCCCAAATCAACAGAATATACATTATACTCAGTGCCACATGGCACTTATTCGAAAACAGACCACACAATTGGAAGCAAAACAATCTTCATCAAATCCAAAAGAACTGAAATCATAATAAACAGTCTTTCAGACCACAGTACCAAATTAGAACTCACTCAAAACCACACAATTACATGGAAATTGAACAACCTGTTCCTGAACGACTCCTGGGTAAATCATGAAATTAAGGCAGAAATCAAGAAGTTTTTTGAAACCAATGAGAACAAAGAGAGAAAGTACCAGAATCTCTGGGACACAGCAAAAGCACTGTTAAAAGGGAAATGTATAGCAATAAATGCCCACATCAGAAAGCTGAAAGATTTCAAATAGACAACCTAACATCACAATAAAAGGAGCTAGAGAAGCAAGAGCAAACAAATCCAAAATCTAGCAGAAGACAAGAAATAAGCAAGATCAGAGCAGAACTGAAGGAGACAGAGACCCAAAAAAAGCACTTCAAAAAATCAATGAATCCAGGAGCTGATTTTTTGAAAAAATTAACAAAATAAATTGACTGCTACCTAGGCTAATAAAGAAGAAAAGAGAGAAGAATCAAATAGAGAAAAGAAAAAATGATAAAGGGGATGTCACCATTGACCCCACAGAAATAGAAACTACCATCAGAGCATACTATAAACACCTCTGAGCAAATAAGCTAGAAAATCTAGAAGAAATGGATAAATTCCTGGACACATACACCCTCCCAAGACTAAACCAGAAAGAAGTCGAATCTCTGAAAAGACCAATAACAAGTGCTGAAATTGAGGCAGTAATTAATAAACTACCAACCAAAAAAAGCTCAGGACCAGAGGAATTCACAGCCGAATTCTACCACAGGTACAATGAGGAGCTGGTACCATTCCTTCTGAAACTATCCCAAACAACTGAAAAGAAGGGAGCCCTCCCTAACTCATTTTATGAGGCCAGCATCATCCCGATACCAAAACCTGGCAGAGGCACAACAAAAAAAGAAAATTTCAGACCAATATCTCTGATGAACATCAATGTGAAAATCTGCAATAAAATACTGAATCCAGCAGCACATCAAACAGCTTATCCACCATGATCAAGTTGGCTTCATCCCTGGGATGCAAGGCTGGTTCAACATATGCAAATCAATAACGTAATCCGTCACATAAACAGAACCAATGACCAAAACCACATGATTATCTCAATAGATGCAGGAAAGGCCTTCGATAAAATTCAACATCCCTTCAAGTTAAAAACTCTGAATAAACTAGGTATTGATGGAACACGTCTCAAAATAATAAGAGGTATTTATGACAAACCTACTGCTGATATCACGCTGAATGGGCAAAAGCTGGAAGCATTCCCTTTGAAAACCAGCACAAGACAAGGATGCCCTCTCTCACCACTCCTATTCAACATAGTATTGGAAGTCTGACCAGGGCAATCAGGCAAGAGAAAGAAATAAACAGTATTCAAATAGGAAGAGAGGAAGTCAAATTGTCTCTACTTGCAGTCGATATAATTCTATATTTAGAAAACCCCACCATCTCAGCCCAGAGAACACCCTAAGCTAATAAGCAACTTCACCAAAGTCTCAAGATTCAAAATCAATGTGCAAAAATCACAGATATTCCTATCCACCAACAATAGACAAGCAGAGAGCAAAATCATGAATGAACTCCCATTCACAATTGCCGCAAAGAGAACAAAATACCTAGGAATGTAGCTAACAAGGGATGTGAAGGATCTCTTCAAGAAGAGCTACAAACTACTGCTCAAGAAAATAAGAGAGGACACAAACAAATGGGAAAACATTCCATCCTCATGGATGGGAAGAATCAGTATCATGAAAATGGCCATACTGCCCAAAGCAATTTATAGATTCAATGCTATTCTCATCACACTACCACTGACATTCTTCACAGAATTAGAAAAAAACTACTTTAAATTTCGTATGGAACCAAAAAAGAGTTCATATAGCTGAGACAGTCCTAATAAGCAAAAAGAACAAAGCTGGAGGCATCACCCTATCTGACTTCAAACTATACTACAAGGCTACAGTAGCCAAAACAGCATGGTACCGGCACCAAAACAGATATATGACCAATGGAACAGAACAGAGGCCTCAGAAATAACACCACACACCTACAACCATCTGATCTTTGACAAACCTGACAAAAGCAAGCAATGGGGAAAGGACTGTCTATTTAATAAATTGTGCTGGGAAAACTGGCTAGCCATATGCAGAAAACTGAAACTGGACCCCGTCCTTATACCTTATACAAAAATTAACTCAAGATGGATTAAAGACTTAAATGTAAAACCCAAAACCATAAAAACCCTAGAAGAAAACCTAGGCAATACCATTCAGGACATAGGCATGGGCAAGGACTTCATGATGAAAATGCCAAAAACAATTGCGACAGAAGCCAAAATTAACAAATGGGATCTAATCAAACTAAAGAACTTCTGCACAGCAAAAGAAACTATCATCAGAATGAACAGAAATTCTACAAAATGGGAGACAATTTTTGCAATCTACCCATCCAACAAAGGTCTAATATCCAGAATCTCCAAGGAACTTAAATTTAAAAAACAAAACAAAACAAAAAAAAAACCTTATCAAAAACTGGGGAAAGGATATGAACAGACACTTCTCAAAAAAAAGATATTTATGTCTTTTTACTTTAAGCTCCTCCTCAGACAACAGGAGCATCCAACAAGCATATGAAAAAAAGTCCAACATCACTGATCATTAGAGAAATGCAGATCAAAACCACAATGAGATACCGTCTCACGCTAGTCAGAATGTGATTATTAAAAAGTCAAGAAACAACAGATGCTGGCAAGGCTGTGGAGAAATAGGAATGCTTTTACACTGTAGGTGGGAATATAAATTAGTTCAAACATTGCAGAAGACAGTGTGGTGATTCCTCGAGGATCTAGAACCAGAAATATCATCTGACCCAGCAATCCCACTACTGGGTATATACCCAAAGGAATATAAATCATTCTACTATAAAGACACATGCATACATATGTTTACTGCAGCACTATTTACAATAGCAAAGACATGGAACCAACCCAAATGCCCATCAATGATAGACTAGAATAAGAAAATGTGGTACATATATATCATGGAATACTATGCAGCCATTAAAAGGAATGAGATCATATCCTTTGCAGGGACATGGATGCAGCTGGAAGTCATCATCCTCGGCAAACTAACACCAAAACAAAAAAAAACCAAATACCACATGTTCTCACTCATAAGTGGAAGTTGAACAGTGAGAACACATGGACAAATGGAGGGGAGCAACACAGGGCTAATAGGGAGGTTTGGGGGTGAGGGGAAGGGATGGAAAGCATGAGGACAAATAGCTAATGCATGCAGGGTTTCAAACCTACATTGGTTGATAGGTGCAGCAAACCACCATGGCACACGTATACCTATGTTACAAACCTACACATTCTGCACTTGTATCCAGAACTTAAAGTAAAATTTAAAAAAAAATAATAAGAGGAATTTACATCACTCAAATATTAATAGTGTCTGTTGGAACTTTTGTTTTTGAGGAAAGTATGACAACTTCTTTTAAAAACAAAAAGTTGCATCTTTTTAAGTGGAAGCATGAGGTTGTAATGATTGTTATATATTAGTTGAAATATGAATAGAAATGTGTGAGCGAATGCCAAGCACTGAAATGGGGTAAAGTGTGCCAGTTACTTGCCTATCATTTTTAGTCTCATACCAAGCCTTCTTATCCTTCTGTATCATGATGGGTCTAGGAGTCTGTAAACTGCATTTCCAGACCTCCTCACCAGATCATTTCTCATTAGGTTTGGCCCCTGGGAGCCTCTTGAAGAATTTTGGAAAGAAGGAGAAGAGAAGAAACTCAATTTCAGCTTCCAATTTCTGTCAGAATCCTTTCAACAGCAGTTGATAACTATAGCTTCAACATGTTTCATCCCTCCCAGAAAAAGCACATGGCATGATCTCAGTCGTTCCAACAACAGCAAAGTGGTACTCTCTTAAATGTCCCAGCACAGCCTGGCACTCACTCATATGTCAGTATACCTTCCATTGACCCAGAGTCTCTGAAACTGTGGTAACTTACCCAGTGTCTTAGATCCCGAGATAGTGGAATCTCCTAAAATTATGACAACTCCTCAGACAATGGGAGCTTTTGAGGAAGTGGCTTCTCCTTCTGACTTATGAATTGTGACAACATCCCCCTGTTGCTTTTTCACACTTACAGACAATAGCAGCTTCATGCAGTTACCAATCTCTCATTCTTTTAGATTTTTCAGCTTTTCAACACCTGCATAAACACTTTGCTGAATTAGACTCCCAGTTCTTGAAACACCTTGCAGAGTTCCTTTTTTTCTAAGTAGAATATGACTAAAACAGTTCCCCAAATGGCAGGGTGCTTTTCGTGAGATGAAAATCAGTGACTTATGCAATAACTATTTAATATATTTCATTATCTGACTTGTGCTTCCAAAAGCATCCCTACACTACTTGAAAATAATATTGTTAAGGCATATTACCTTGTAATACAGTTAAACGTACAGCCATGGTGCACCAACAGCATTATTCCCCTTGTATTGTGCAACGTGACTAAAGAGTGTTGGGATTTCTTGAAGAGACAAAGCATCTCTAAGAGCCCAGAAGTAATGCTCTCAATAGTAGAAATAGAATAAAATGGAAGACCTTCTAGAGAGGGAAAAATTAAAGAGGCTTAAGAATACTTCAATAGAATTTGAGTGAGGTTTTGTAACATGTATTCCTTTATGTGACAGAAATTCAAAGCCAACATGCTCAGGAAAATATTACCTCTTTCTGTTCATCTGGATAGTGCTTTCCTAACTCTGGCATCCTGCCTTCCCTATGTATTTTATTGTCTGCCATTTGATACAAGGGTAGAGTTGGTGAAATATTGGATTCTTAAGAAGTTTATAATCCTAATATTTTCAGAATGTTAAGATATTGATGTAGACATAAAATTAACACAGATGGGGACATAGATAGAGACATATTTAATACTCAAAGAATGATCAACCATCCTTATTGGACACTTGAGGAGCTTCTTGATGGATACAAACTTATCTGAAAAAAGTAAACATTCCTCATGCAGTTCTTTTGGGCAATTGATGAACAATTTTATGTAGGCTTTTAATTTTTTACATAGGAGAAATTGAGTTAGTCACTTATAATCCACTAGATAGTAAAATTTGATATTTTCAAACTAATGCTTGTGTATAGTAAAATTTATTAAATGATTGAAATTAGTATTCTAAATAGTCTGCCTAGAGATGTCCTTCCAGAACACCTACTGAAAGATAGTTTTAAGAACTTGAGGTTTGGAAAATACTTAATTACTTGTTGTTATCAATGTTGTCTTAAGCTGGTCATGGTCTATATTCTCGCTTTTTGTTTTAATGTTGCCATTATTTTAGCATCATTGATGCCAATTTAGTTTTTGGGATAAGCAAACAAGGCCAGCATGTTAATAAAGTAGCCAGATGCTACTGAAGTTTATTATATATTGCATAAATGGATGGTTTCATGTAAGTTTTATATTCATGAAAGTATTACAGGCTTATAATTTGGATAGAGGGACAAAGAAAGAGGAACGGAGAGACCATGAGAGTTTCATCTTCAACAAAGGCAAAGAGGCAGCTGTTTCCCCATGACCAATTCAGGAGAGCTTCACAGGTTGAAGAAGGCTAAGGAACTTGCCAGGGGAGCAGTAGCACTGCAGACAACCATCAGAGTGTAGTGGTCGAGGTTACTCCCATTCTCTGGCTGTTTGAGCCTTGTTTCTTTTACCATATGGGGCTGACCTATCTATGTGTATATGAGTATCTGTCTATAGTGTAGGTTACTATACTATATATGTAGGTTACTATTACTATACTACATATGTATAATTCCAACAAGAAATTATTGAGCGGGATGACTGTGTTCTGATGTGGGTCTGAATCTGTCGTGAACAAGGTATTAAGTGGGAGAAAACCAATCCCTAAGCTAGAGGGCATGGGCCAGACTGCTACTATATTTCACATAGCACAAGATAATGTCTCAAAGAGGCAGAATAAATTAGCAAAAGCATATTTGATCATTTTTAGAGTATCAAACGAATGCATTAATAAGTAAAAATTTTCAAGAAATATTCTCTCTTTAATTCATGAATCATATTAACTATTAATACCAAGAGGATAGAAGAAGGGTACAGATTCCAACTAAAATGCATTCGGTGCAGAATTCATGGTGGTATAGGTTCTTCCCGGAGCCTTTTACAGTCATAAGGCTCCCCTGCCCGCTGGCACTGCAAACCAGTCAGCCCTGAGCTGTCTCTCCCTCTGGCCAGATATTATTGCTGAAAGAGATGAGCATTTCACTACCCTAGCAACACTATCCTCTCCTGTTTCCTTGGCAGCAACAGGGAATCCAAAAAAACTAGCCAGAGGGCAAGAGCCAAAGCCTGGAGAAGGTAACCTAGGCTTCTGGAGCCATTAGAAAGCAAGGGTCCATGGTGTATTCAAAGGAATTAGGGGTTTCTAAGCAAAAAAGAAAAAAAAAATTAGTGCATATCCCTTGTCAAGTACATAAAAGGTATTATATGTCTCTCGAATTACAAAGCTGAAATTTCTGTAAAGAGCTGGAAATTTAGTCCTGCACTCAGCTGATTTGCTTAATTATAGGAAATCTAAAGTATCCCATTAGTTCAGGTTCTACTGTATTATTAAGGGGAGCTTTTTAGGGATAGAAATATCTCTGAAATATGAGAAAGCTTTCTTGATGCTGTAGGTGAACTTATCTCCCAGTCATCATCTTCCCAACTCAGCTTTAACGTCTGGAGTAGTGTTACCCCAGACAAAACAGTTACTTAATCTCATTTCATTTTTCAATGTCAGGGCACATTAATATTTTATAAAAGGAAACAAAGTCCAATTCTAATTTTTTCTCTTATAAAGAAGGCCATGTATATTTTAAAGAGACATGATTACTTTTGATACTATAATTTTATAATTATGAATCTAATAGGAGTCTAAGATTCTTCTTTTGCTCCCTTCATTTTATCAGACTCTCCAATAATATTTGGCATATAGAAACCAACTATCTTCTCAATGCATTAGACAAGAGAAAATGCCAAATGTAGTGCTGCAAGGATATTTCACTAAAAAGAAACTGTTGAAAAGAATGACTTTCTATAAAGAAAAATTTTTAAAAGCTGTAACTTAAAACAACTCAGGGTAAATGCATACAGTCACAATGCTCTATTTACTCTTTTATTATTTAACCAAAATGCTGATGTTTAAATGGATTTTTGGTTGTCAAACATTAATAAAGTAATTTTTAAAAGGACCATCAACTAATAATTGCAGAGGACTTAACTCATGTGACCCAGTTCCAAGTTTTTTTCACTCCGTGTGGGAGACAACTTAGTGTATTTAAACAACAAAAAAAAATTCTTTCATGGGGACAAATACATCTCTCCTGAGTTGTTAGTTCATAGCACCCATATCAGAGGAGGTTGAGACAGTGTGGATCACTGACACACACAGTCCAGATTGCATACAGCACGGTTTTATTTCACTGTACAGTCATAATTCAGGGATTTTTCTCACACCTGCCATGTGCAAATTTTCTATCACTCAGTCCCTTTCATCACTGAATTTTTTCTCCCAAAGTACTCTCAATATTTTAACAAACAAATAAAGGAAAGCACCACTATCCACCAATGAACATAACACCCTTCTCCACAAGTGTTTTTAAACATCTAGTACTACATCTTCTCGTTATGTTGGTGAGAAAAAATACATTAGCAATAATCTAAGACAGGTAATCCCCAAGTTATTTCTCTAAGCCCATCAAAGACCTCAGTATCCACTAAAACGGGTGGATCCCTTGGAACTGGAATGCAGAATGTCTAGATTCTTGTCTTTATCTCTGCGCTTCAACCACATTCATCATTCTTTCTTCCTCTTCACTTTGGTGTTTATCATTCTATATCATTTAAGAGAAAAATAGTGGCTGGGTGCAGTGGCTCACGCCTGTAATCCCAGCACTTTGGGAGGCCGAGGCGGGCAGATCGCCTGAGGTCAGGAGTTCGAGACCAGCCTGGCCAATAGAGTGAAACCCCATCTCTACTAAAAATACAAAAATTAGCCGGATGTGGTGGCGGGCTCCTATAATCCCAGCTACTTGGGAGGCTGGGGCAGGAGAATTGCTTGAACCTGGGAGGCAGAGTTTACAGTGAGCTGAGATTGCGCCACTGCACTGCAGCCTGGGCAACAGAGTGAGACTCTGTCTAAAAAAAAAAAAAAAAAGAAAGAAAAGAAAATATGTACATTGTATCTGGCAAATAAGAAAACGAAGGCAGATGAGTATAAGTATGTATTAATCATTTACTGCCTAATAGACATTATTGTCTTTTCACAGATAAGTTTTAAGTTTCAGGAGGACAGAAACACTATCCATCTTGTTAATCTCCAGAGCACTAATGCAGTGAAAAGAAGAGGGGAATGCTCGGGAAAAATTAATTGGCTTTTCCTACCTACTTTTTTTCTCCATCATTATTAAAATCATCTTAAATTCAGGAATGATGCTTATTTTTGGATACATATGCTCAAACACCTGGGAACAGGAGTGGGATCTACTTTCTGGGCAATTTAAAGCACTCTTTCAACAGGATCGTGAGAGTCAACTGTGTTTTATGCACAGTGAGTGAAAATCAATGGTCTGTCTATGCCTGTCACAGCGTGTCACATCTCTGATTGAATCTTTTCAAGCTGCTTATCAGACATACAGCATAGGGATAAATTTATCTTTATACACTTTATATGTGTCACCAAAAATAGCCTCAGGATCACTATAACCTAATGACTCTAAGAATGTCTCATAAATAATTAGGCTGTGCTTGATGGTGAAAGCATACACTCTGTTATTCAAAGTCTAAAGTAAAATATTTCTAAAAAGAACTTAGTTTCCAAAAAGTTGCTCCTAAAATAACACCTATGATACTTTAACACTAGCCAAATGAAATGTCTTCAGCTTTTACTCCTAATTTTATTCACATTTTCTACAAAGCACCCACGAAGGTCATTTGAATCACAGTTATGGTGTTGTTTTGTTTTCTTTCAAGGAATGATTCCCTAAGCAATCTTATTGTTCTTGCTGAATTAAAATTATGTCAATTTGGTGATTTTAATACAATAGCTGCTACCAATGTGGTAAAGAGTAACATCTAAATATTTTGAATCTATAAATACCTTTAGATCAATCATTTTCTGAGTTTATGAAACACAAATGCTACACTCTACTTGTAAATTACTCAGAAATCTTCTGCAACTCAATATAACTAATTATGTAAATGCACAGTTGAGGAAAATCATTTTATTTAAACATATATAAAACACAATTTTTTTGACAATTCAGGAACTACATTACCTTAATTTAAATCTATTTTCTACATCTATGATGATATTGATGTGCACTGTCACATTAACCCTAGAGACTTGTCTATAATTTATTTTCAAGCATAATATAATGGTGTGGGAAAATGGTACCCAAACTTATATATAAAGTATGCTGCCCCATATGTGAAGGTATAGTTATTGGCTCACCATTGCTGGTATATGTATGTGAGAGCTGTTGCTCCAGGATTGGAAACCGATTTGAGATGATCCACACATACTTTCTCATCTGATTCTCTTTATAATCAAAATTATACATCTGCAGCTCAGGTGGCCAAAAAGCATGTGGCAATCTCTGCTTGGAGACACAAATGAAGCTAACTGGTCCTATAAAGGTGAAACTTACTACTTAGCTCCATCAAGGTAATGTTTTCACACAACCCTGCAAACTAATTTGACTCAAGGATACATACACATGCATAATACGAAGAGAACAAAAAATCAGTTTTTTATTGCCAACTCTCTAAGGAGCTCTGATCATCTAGTAAAAAAATGTAAACTACTAGCAACATGTAGAAGACCCACCTCGAATTGATAACTTTTTACATATCACTTCAACCTCAACCACTTTCTCATTCATTTAACAAATATTTATAGAGGACATATGCTAAGCCAGCACTGTAATAGACAGAGTGGGCACAAATATAAGCAAGTAATAAGTTCTTTCCTCAAAAAGCTTTCAGTTTAGTGGGAGAAAAGATAAGCAATAAAAAAAAAAATAACAGCCACATTCCTAAAGGGGCCTTAATAAGATTGGGGGAAATTCTCTAAGAAGAAACAGTCATGATAGATGACTAAGAATCAGCCATGCAGAGAAGGTGTTGAAAATACCAGGCATTCAGCTATCTGTTTAGACCTTCAGCCTTTCCTAATCCTTCAAGCTCAAATTGTGCCCTCCATGTGTGTTTTTGCAACACTTTTCAATTCCTGTGATAACAGTATAATTGTAACTTCTTTATTTACTTCCACCCATCCTTCTAGAAGTATATTTCTATGTGTCTCTTTATTTGTTTTCAAGTCCCAGTAGTCTATAACCTACATAAAAGGTAGGACTGTATTTTTATTTTAATAGGTGTCAGAACTTCCAATATCTTGAAATGCCATGGCATAGAACAAGAACTAAGTAAATCATTGTTGAATTACAGTTGAGGGAAAGAATAGTTTGTATGAAAGCACAAATGTGTGAAACAACATGACAGAGAGTCAGTATGGCTGGAGGAATATACAGTGGGGTCCAGGATAGAGATGGTTCTAATTCTTCCCAAGAATGGTGACCCTTTTGCAATATAAATTAATGGGTCAATTACAGCTTTGAAGCCGAACTTCTTAGATTGTGTCCTAACTCTAACATTCACTATTTTATCTTGGAAATGATACTTAATCTCCCTATGCCTCATTTCATTTCTCTGTAAAGAACCTAATTCCAGATGCTTTTGTATGTTAAAATGAATTAATGTATATACACTTAGAATAGTACCCTTCACATGGTAAGCAATCAATATATGCTAGCTAATATTTCTAGGCAAAGAAATTTGCCCTTTTTTGAAAACAATGAGGAGCCTGAAAAATTTTAAGCAGTGATGCGGTATAAGCACCTTGGACTCTGTATCAGTCAGGATTCACTTCAGGAAAAATAAACCTTCACTTACCAACCTAGTTGATAGTTAGCTGTTGCATAATTTTCTTCAAGCTGTGTTTCCCAAAAGTATGCACATATTTTATTTATCCCTGATTCTGCACCTTCTATAGATTCTGTCCCATAGTATTTCCTCAATAAGAAAGAATAACATTTTATCCAAACCTTTTTATTCTACTAAAGGCTTTTTAAGCCATCTCTCTAAGAATGAGTTAGGATTATTGCTGCATTCTTTTTTGCCAAATAATAGATGTCATGAAAACAAACCAATCTAGAGGGGCAGAATATATAATTCAGATACAAATCCATGCAGAGTTGGAAGAGATTAGCAATATAATTTAGAGCAGTGACATGGTCTGTGAGGCACATCCCTTCTGCCAATGAACTCAGAACAAGGAAGTAGGAACCATCTGCAGACTCATCCAAAACCACTCCAGCGAACAACCCCCACGCCAGCAGGTCACCATCCACATTTTTTCTCTTTGGGTTCCAGGTGTGGAATTATCAAGTTGTTCATTTATTCAGGACACATACCTGCCAACAGCTTTCCCCATAATAATCCACACAGCTTCTTTCAACCCTTCCTGTTTTCCAAAATCAATAATATGCTGCTTCCTGTGCTAAGTTCCTCAGGATAACAAACTACTGAGCAGCCATAGATAAATATCTAATCCCCAATCAAATATGATATTTCAAACATGGCAAGTCTGATTTTGCCACCCTGTAGTAAAAACCTTGGCAGTTGCCTATGGCTTATACCACATTGGTTCTAGAGATTCTTGCTGTAGTGTATTCTTACAAATGAGGCCATTTCAGAAAGATATCCCTTGAATCTTTCAACTACCAAACCTTATTATATTGCCTACAGAAAGACTTTAATTCCACTTTACAGCAATTTATGTTACTGATGTTTCTCTGTATTAAAGCCTGCTTCAAGAGTCTGTCTCTACTCTCTGTGCGTAAAATACAGAAGAATGTGTAGTTGGTAGGAAGCAATTAGAAGAGGAGGTTTGAAGTAGGAGGGCGTTGAAACAATCATGATAGAGATCAATCTTCCCAAATCGCTGCTGGAGAAAAACTTACTTCTTACCAGAGCAGAGAAATTAGAGAATTTTTGTTTTGTTTCGTTTAAAGACAGGATCTTGCTCTACTGCCCAGGCTAGAGTGCAGGAGCACAGTGGCACATGCAGTCACAGATCACTGCAGCCTCCAACTCCTAGGTGTAAGCGATCTTCCCACCTCAGCCTCCTTAGTAACTAAGACTACAGGTGTGTGCCACCACTCCCAGCTAATTTGTTGTTGTTGTTGTTGTTGATGTTGTAGAAATGGGGCCTTGCTACATTCCCCAGGTTGGTCTTTAACTCCTGGCCTCAAGTGATTTTCCCATCTTGGTCTCCCAAAGTACTGGGGTTGTAGGCATGAGCCACCATGCCTAGTCAGAGCACAGAATTTAAATGAATTTTGTGTTGAGCCAAGAGTCATATGCGTGTGTCATCTATGAAGGTGCCCTGGTCAGGTCTCCCTCGAGGGAATCTGCTGCTGGGACTATGATTGAATGACAGGCTTCAACTGCCACAACTTTAGATCCATGACAGCATTCACCCCAGTTTGTGGTTCTTCCAGGCATCTCCTAGCCGATGACTGAGCACAGCAGGGGCTAGAAAAAGGCATAGCTACCCAGTGCAGGATGAAAATCTGGCTCAGGGGCTTCTCATATGTTTGTCTGAAACTTTCTCAGAACTAATCTCCAATCAGAGGTTCTTCTTACTCAGCTCTTCCTTCCCATTATCCTTTCAGGTTCCAGACCTATATTGTAATCTGAAGCGTTCTTCTTGCCCACTACTCTTGCTGCCTCTCCTCTTATCTTTCACAGGAATGTCATACTTTATGGGGTCCATTACTGTGACTATCACTGTGCAATTTTCTAAGCCAAGCAAAGAAGTTTAATGCTTTTATATTATATCCCAGTTTTGAGCTCTAAGGGATGAAATGGAATTCACAGGAAAAAAGAATATGAAATTCCATAAGCCAAATTCAAAGAAGTAGGATCACCTGAGGTAAGGAGTTCTAGACCAGCCTGGCCAACATGGTGAAACCCCATCTCTGCTGAAAATACAGAAATCAGCCGGGTGTGGTGGCATGAGCCTGTAATCCCAGCTACTCCGGAGGCTGAGGCAGGAGAATCAGCTTGAACCTGGGAGGCAGAGGTTGCAGTGAGCTGAGATCGTGCCACTGAACTCCAG
The DNA here is from genome assembly GCF_009828535.3 of Hylobates moloch. Classification (NCBI taxonomy): domain Eukaryota; kingdom Metazoa; phylum Chordata; class Mammalia; order Primates; family Hylobatidae; genus Hylobates; species Hylobates moloch. The sequence continues at coordinate 69,210,031 of NW_026652286.1, read as the reverse complement.
CCTGGGTGACAGAGCGAGACTCTGTCTCAAAAAAAACGGTTTGACCTTAAAAATAACATAATGTGTGATATGCACAGACATACACACATGCACACACCCATCTATAGCTATACCTATCTACCTCTTTTTTTCAGACAGAGTCTCACTATGCTGCCTAGGCTAGTCTTAAACTCCTGGGCTCAAGCAATCCTCCCACCTCAGCCTATTGAGTAACTGGGACTACATGTGCACACCACCACACCTAGCCATTACCCATCTATCTTATATAAAAAAAACAAATAATGCAGATATGCATATATTACTCATATTACATATATAAATGTTTGTGTGTTTAAATCTTCCTTGGTTTTCTGAGCAATATTTACACTATTTTATTAATCAGAAGTTGCATAATAAACTTTGCCATTTATTAGTTTTGTTTTCATCTTGGGTTCACTTAAATAAAATCCTAAATATTTGTGGGTAATTTGAGATGGGTTTTAATTATTATTTAATATAACTGCCTCCCTCTCCCTTGCTGATTTCATGGTAGGTAAATCTTGATAAAGGGTTTTGGCAAAGTGAAATTCTTTGAATATGCAATCACTGACCTACAGCTTTGTTTTGTTTTGCTTTGCTTTGTTTTCGAGGCAGAGTCTCTCACTCTGTTGCCCAAGCTGGAGTGCAGTGGCACAATTTTGGCTCACTGCAACCTCTGCCTCCCGAGTTCAAGCGATTCTCCTGCCTCAGCCTCCTGAGTAGCTGGGACTACAGGCACACGCCACCATACTCAGCTAATTCTTGTGTTTTTAGTAGAGATGGGTTTTCACCATGTTGGCCAGGCTGTTCTCAAACTCCTAACCTCAGGTGATCCACCCCCCTCAGCATCCCAAAGTGTTGGAATAACAGGTATGAGCCACTGCATCCAGTCTACAGCATATTAATAGGATTTTTGCTTAAAGATATGTCACAAACTGAATGTGGAAATAGCTTGTGCCATTGCTATACCATCCTCTAAGTAGTTTATCTGCACTGTGAATTTAAGATTAATACTCTAATTACTGTGAAATACTCCCAGGTCACAAAAGCTTGTGTTTTTTTAGAGTGAGTTTTGAAAACCTATTGCAGATCTCTAGTCCTTATTGATCTGCAATGCCACTGCTCTATGGGTTTGTATGTTTGGAGCTGCTACTGGATTATAAGAAAAGCCTATGAATATTCTTTCTTGTCATTTCAGGGTTACCAGAATAATAGGTAAACATGGATGTTCTCATATAAAATGCCTCCATAGCTAACATTTCTAAAGATAATTACCAACATAAACTGATCAGCAGTACTTGTCAATTTAGAGGAAAGGAGTTTTCCAGTCACCTTGCTAGACAGCCTACAACTCATTTTGGAAAAACTCACTTAAAATTTAATGTGGCCCTGAAAACTTTCTTCATTCTCTCCTAGTCTACCTACATATTTAATTCTTCCAATAATATTTACCTCCTTTTATTTTCAAAGCTAAAAGAATTTAGCTATCCCCCTTAATAAGCTTTAAAACTAAATCTACTGAGCCCCACACACCATCTAAGCCTGGTTGGTAGTTGTGCAGAATCAAGGCTCATCTAAAGGGAGATAGAAAAAAATACATATTTTTTAAATATAAAATATTCTCCTTGATCTATATGGTAACTTCCTAAATTTGAGACTAGCTTCATACTGCTTAAAAAAGTATGCATGAGGCAATCTGTATTTATCTGTATTACTACAGCATATGGTTTGGCTCCAAAACACAAGTCAAGAACCCAGAAGTGTCAAACTCTATTACCAACTCTGGGAAAAACTAATTGTAATTCCACATTTAAAATTGGAATGGGGGGGTGGAGCCAAGATGGCCAAATAGGAACAGCTCCAGTCTACAGCTCCCAGCCTGAGCGACACAGAAGATGGGTGATTTCTGCATTTCTGTTTGAGGTACCGGTTTCATCTCACTAGGGAGTGCCAAACAGTGGGTGCAGGACAGTAAGTGAAGTGCACTGTGCGTGAGCTGAAACAGGGCAAGGCATTGCCTCACTCGGGAAGCGCAAGGGGTCAGGGAGTTCCCTTTCCTAGTCAAAGAAAGGGGTAACAGACAGCACCTGGAAAATCGGGTCAGTCCCACCCTAATACTGGGCTTTTCCAACGGGCCTAGAAAATGGCACACTATGAGATTGTGTCCCGCACCTGGCTCAGAGGGTCCTATGCAGACGGAGTCTCGCTGATTGCTAGCACAGCAGTCTGAGATCAAGCTGCAAAGCGGGCTTGCTTAGGTAAACAAAGCAGCCAGGAAGCTCAAACGGGGTGGAGCCCACCACAGCTCAAGGAGACCTGCCTGCCTCTGTAGGCTCCACCTCTGGGGGCAGGGCACAGACAAACAAAAAGTCAGCAGGAACCTCCACAGACTTAAATGTCCCTGTCTGGCTGACAGCTTTGAAGAGAGTAGTGGTTCTCCCAGCACGCACCTGGAGATCTGAGAGTGGACAGACTGCCTCCTAAAGTGGGTCCCTCACCCCTGAGAGGCCTAAATGGGAGGCACCCCCTAGTAGGGACAGACTGACACCTCCCTCGGCCGGGTACTCCTCTGAGATAAAACATCCAGAGGAACTATCAGACAGCTGAATTTGTGGTCTTACAAAAATCCGCTGTTCTGCAGCCACCGCTGCTGACACCCAGCCAAACAGGGTCTGGAGTGGACCTCTAGTAAACTCCAACAGATCTGCAGCTGAGGGTCCTGTCTGGTAGAAGGAAAACAAACAAAGAGAAAGGACATCCACACCAAAAACCCATCTGTACATCACCATCCTCAAAGAGCAAAAGTAGATAAAACCACAAAGATGGGGAAAAAACAGAGCAGAAAAACTGGAATCTCTAAAAAGCAGAGCACCTCTCCTCCTCCAAAGGAATGCAGTTCCTCACCAGCAACGGAACAAAGCTGGACGGAGGATGACTTTGACGAGTTGAGAGAAGAAGGCTTCAGAAGATCAAACTACTCTGAGCTACGGGAGGAAATTCAAAACAATAGCAAAGAAGTTAAAAACTTTGAAAAAAAATTAGAAGAATGGATAACTAGAATAACCAATGGAGAGAAGGGCTTAAAGGAGCTGATGGAGCTGAAAGCCAAGTTTCGAGAACTACACCAAGATTGCAGAAGCCTCAGTAGCAGATGCGATCAACTGGAAGAAAGGGTATCGCTGATGGAAGATGAAATGAATGAAATGAAGTGAGAAGGGAAGTTTAGAGAAAAACGAATAAAAAGAAATGAACAAAGCCTCCAAGAAATTTGGGACTATGTGAAAAGACCAAACCTACGTCTGATTGGTGTACCTGAAAATGACAGGGAGAATGGAACCAAGTTGGAAAATACTCTGCAAGATATTATCCAGGAGAACTTCCCCAATCTAGCAAGGCAGGCCAACATTCAGATTCAGGAAATACAGAGAATGCCACAAAGATACTCCTCGAGAAGAGCAACTCCAAGACACATAATTGTCAGATTCACCAAAGTTGAAATGAAGGAAAAAATGTTAAGGGCAGCCAGAGAGAAAGGTCGGGTTACCCACAAAGGGAAGCCCATCAGACTAACAGCTGATCTCTCAGCAGAAACTCTACAAGCCAGAAGAGAGTGGGGGCCGATATTCAACACTCTTAAAGAAAAGAATTTTCAACCCAGAATTTCATATCCAGCCAAACTAAGCTTCATAAGTGAAGGAGAAATAAAATCCTTTACAGACAAGCAAATGCTGAGTGATTTTGTCACCACCAGGCCTGCCCTAAATGAGCTCCTGAAGGAAGCACTAAACATGGAAAGCAACAACCGGTACCAGCCCCTGCAAAAGCATGCCAAATTGTAAAGACCATCGAGGCTAGGAAGAAACTGCAGCAACTAACGAGCAAAATAACCAACTAACATCATAATGACAGGATCAGATTCACACATAACAATATTAACTTTAAATGTAAATGGGCTAACTGCTCCAATTAAAAGACACAGACTGGCAAACTGGATAAGGAGTCAGGACCCATCAGTGTGCTGTATTCAGGAAACCCATCTCATGTGCAGAGACACACATAGACTCAAAATAAAGGGATGGAGGAAGATCTATCAAGCAAAAGGAAAACAAAAAAAGGCAGGGGTTGCAATTCTAGTCTCTGATAAAATAGACTTTAAACCAACAAAGATCAAAAGAGACAAAGAAGGCCATTACATAATGGTAAAGGGATCAATTCAACAAGAAGAGCTAACTATCCTAAATATATATGCACCCAACACAGGAGCACCCAGATTCATAAAGCAAGTCCTGAGTGACCTACAAAGGGACTTAAACTCCCACACAATAATAATGGGAGATTTTAACACCCCACTGTCAACATTAGACAGATCAACGAGACAGAAAGTTAACAAGGATATCCAGGAATTGAACTCAGCTCTGCACAAAGTGGACCTAATAGACATCTACAGAACTCTCCACCCCAAATCAACAGAATATACATTGTTTTCAGCACCACACCACACCTATTCCAAAATTGACCACATAGTTGGAAGTAAAGCTCTCCTCAGCAAATGTAAAAGAACAGAAATTATAACAAACTGTCTCTCAGACCACAGTGCAATCAAATTAGAACTCAGGATTAAGAAACTCACTCAAAACCACTCAACTACATGGAAACTGAACAACCTGCTCCTGAATGACTATTGGGTACATAATGAAATGAAGGCAGAAATAAAGATGTTCTTTGAAACCAACGAGAACAAAGACACAACATACCAGAATCTCTGGGACACATTCAAAGCAGTGTGTAGAGGGAAATTTATAGCACTAAATGCCCACAAGAGAAAGCAGGAAAGATCCAAAATTGACACCCTAACATCACAATTAAAAGAACTAGAAAAGCAAGAGCAAACACATTCAAAAGCTAGCAGAAGGCAAGAAATAACTAAAATCAGAGCAGAACTGAAGGAAATAGAGACAAAAAAAAACCTTCAAAAAATTAATGAATCCAGGAGCTGGTTTTTTGAAAAGATCAACAAAATTGATAGACCGCTAGCAAGACCAATAAAGAAGAAAGGAAAGAAGAATCAAATAGATGCAATAAAAAATGAAAAAGGGGATATCACCACTGATCCCACAGAAATACAATCTACCATCAGAGAATACTACAAACACCTCTATGCAAATAAACTAGAAAATCTAGAAGAAATGGATAAATTCCTTGACAAATACACTCTCCCAAGACTAAACCAGGAAGAAGTTGAATCTCTGAATAGACCAATAACAGGCTCTGAAATTGTGGCAATAATCAATAGCTTACCAACCAAAAAGAGTCCAGGACCTGATGGATTCACAGCCGAATTCTACCAGAGGTACAAGGAGGTACCAGTTCCTTCTGAAACTATTCCAATCGATAGAAAAAGAGGGAATCCTCCCTAACACATTTTATGAAGCCAGCATCGTCCTGATACCAAAGCCTGGCAGAGACATAACCAAAAAAGAGAATTTCAGACCAATATCCTTGATGAACATTGATGCAAAAATCCTCAACAAAATACTGGCAAACCGAATCCAGCAGCACATCAAAAAGCTTATACACCATGATCAAGTGAGCTTCATCCCTGGGATGCAAGGCTGGTTCAACATACGCAAATCAATAAATGTAATCCAGCATATAAACAGAACCAAAGACAAAAACCACATGATTATCTCAATAGATGCAGAAAAGGCCTTTGACAAAATTCAACAACCCTTCATGCTAAAAACTCTCAATAAATTAGGTATTGATGGGATGTATCTCAAAATAATAAGAGCTAGCTATGACAAACCCACAGCCAATATCATACTGAATGGGCAAAAACTGGAAGCATTCCCTTTGAAAACTGGCACAAGACAGGGATGCCCTCTCTCACCGCTCCTATTCAAGATAGTGCTGGAAGTTCTGGCCAGAGCAATCAGGCAGGAGAAGGAAATAAAGGGTATTCAATTAGGAAAAGAGGAAGTCAAATTGTCCCTGTTTGCAGATGACATGAATTGTATATCTAGAAAACCCCATTGTCTTAGCCCAAAATCTCCTTAAGCTGATTAGCAACTTCAGCAAAGTCTCAGGATACAAAATCAATGTACAAAAATCACAAGCAGCCTTTTACATCAATCACAGACAAACAGAGAGCCAAATCATGAGTGAACTCCCATTCACAATTGCTTCAAAGAGAATAAAATAGCTAGGAATCCAACTTACAAGGGATGTGAAGGACCTCTTCAAGGAGAACTACAAACCACTGCTCAATGAAATCAAAGAGGATACAAACAAATGGAAGAACATTCCATGCTCATGGGTTGAAAGAATCAATATTGTGAAAATGGCCATACTGCCCAAGGTAATTTATAGATTCAATGCCATCCCCATCAAGCTACCAATGACTTTCTTCACAGAATTGGAAAAAACTACTTTAAAGTTCATATGGAACCAAAAAAGAGCCCCCATCGCCAAGTCAATCCTAAGCCAAAAGAACAAAGCTGGAGGCATCACGCTACCTGATTTCAAACTATACTACAAGGCTACAGTAACCAAAACAGCATGGTGCTGGTACCACAACAGAGACATAGATCAATGGAACAGAACAGAGCACTCAGAAATGATGCTGCATATCTACAACTATCTGATCTTTGACAAACCTGACAAAAACAAGAAATGGGGAAAGGATTCCCTATTTAATAAATGGTGCTGGGAAAACTGGCTAGCCATATGTAGAAAGCTGAAACTGGATCCCTTCCTTACACCTTATACAAAAATTAATTCAAGATGGATTAAATACTTAAATGTTAGACCTAAAACCATTAAAATTCTACAGGAAAACCTAGGCAATACCATTCAGGACATAGGCGTGGGCAAAGATTTCACGTCTAAAACACCAAAAGCAATGGCAACAAAAGCCAAAATTGACAAATGGGATCTAATTAAACTAAAGAGCTTCTGCACAGCAAAAGAAACTACCATCAGAGTGAACAGGCAACCTACAGAATGGGAGAAAATTTTTGCAACCTACTCATCTGACAAAGGGCTAATATCCAGAATCTACAATGAACTCAAACAAATTTACAAGAAAAAACAAACAACCACATGAAAAAGTGGGCAAAGGACATGAACAGACACTTCTCAAAACAAGACATTTATGCAGCCAAAAAGCACATGAAGAAATGCTCATCATCACTGGCCATCAGAGAAATGCAAATCAAAACCACAGTGAGATACCATCTCACACCAGTTAGAATGGCCATCATTAAAAAATCAGGAAACAACAGGTGCTGGAGAGGATGTGGAGAAATAGGAACACTTTTACACTGTTGGTGGGACTGTAAACTAGTTCAACCATTGTGGAAGTCAGTGTGGCGATTCCTCAGGGATCTAGAACTAGAAATACCATTTGACCCAGCCATCCCATTACTGGGTATATACCCAAACGACTATAAATCATGCTGCTATAAAGACACATGGACACATATGTTTATTGTGGCACTATTCACAATAGCAAAGACTTGGAACCAACCCAAATGTCCAACAACAATAGACTGGATTAAGAAAATGTGGCCCATATACACCATGGAATACTATGCAGCCATAAAAAATGATGAGTTCATGTCCTTTGTGGGGACATGGATGAAACTGGAAACCATCATTCTCAGCAAACTATCGCAAGGACAAAAAACCAAACACCGCATGTTCTCACTCATAGGTGGCAATTGAACAATGAGAACTCATGGACACAGGAAGGGGAACATCACACTCCAGGGACTGTTGTGGGGTGGGGGGAGGGGGGAGGGACAGCATTAGGAGATATACCTAATGCTAAATGACGAGTTAATGGGTGCAGGGAATCAACATGGCACATGGATACATATGTAACAAACCTGCACATTGTGCACATGTACCCTAAAACCTAAAGTATATTTAAAAATAGATAAATACATAAAATAAAATAAAACTGGAATGGGGTTATTGGGACACAGCCAACCAAAACCATAGTAGGTAATTCTATAATTATAACATGCAAATAAGAAAGTAAAAACCCCAAACATTTTATTTTCTCAAAATTTTAAGGTTTTCTTTTTATATCTCTCTCTTAAATTCTCGGTTATTTTTATTTTAGTAGAAATTTAATTTTAATGTATTAAACGGCACACAAATATTGACGTAAATAATAGATGCCCGAGGTGCAAACTGCACGTGTCACAAATCACCCTATTTGGCTTTGAGAGGTAGTTAAACAGTATCCTCTCAGAGCCACACTGCACATTAAAAGTAGAAAGACATCCTGGGATAGGGCAAGGCTTCTGAAATAAAACTGCACATATGTGGGGAAGGGTTGGCAGCAGCAGGATCCTTTAGAATAAGGGGAAGAATGGAAGAAATGAACAAGCACTTATATTGCTGAGTGCCTTTCATGTGACAAGAGCTCCATAATTCTCAACACAACAGCCTGTATTTACACTAATCATAGCATTTATTCCAGGAGTGCTGATTGTCTCTTACATGCCTATCTTCTCTACTGGATTTTAAGTTTATTGAGTGCAAAATCAAATATTACTTATTATTTGTTTTTGCCAAAACATTATCTACCAGTGACCAGCACAAAGTAGGTAATCGATAGATATTTGTTGACTTAATGAATAAGCCAATATCCTAATAATTAATATTCCCATTTGATGAAAAAGAGACTAAGGCCCCCAACAGTTAAGTGACTTGTACAGGTCACACAGATCACATAGGTTAGTAATAGCTGAAGAGGAATACAAATCCAAGCCTGTCTGATTTTGAGAACGAACTTTCTACTGCACCAAGCAGCTCTATGGATGCCATAGTGGACCAAGCCTCAGAGAAGAGCCTTAGGGTTTGTGAAAGGATGGCAGTGGGAGAGAAAACTTTCACACATCTTCCTGTGAACATGAAAGATTTCAGAGAAGTAAAAATGAAGAGGACAATTTTATTTCTGGGTACAGTTCAAACTAGGACAAAAATCATAGCATCGGGGTAGGGAAAGTCTCTCATGTTTCCTAGCAGGCTCTTCAATGCTGGCTTTTGCTCTCCAACAGTTTGTGTTCATTTGCTTTTCTCTGTGCTTCCTTCCTGTCGTTCTCGCCACAGCTTCTTTCCTTATGAGGTTTAGAATTCCAGGGAGACATCTGTATATGAGGTCCAGGAAAAGCAGCTAAGAGGTCACAGTAGAGAGTACAGACTCTGGAGTCCATCTGCCATAGTCCCATCCCCACTCTGCCCCATTCTAACCAAGTGACATTGGGCAAATGATTCAATCTCTCACTGTCTCAGTTGCCTCCCCTGGAAAATGAGAGTATTAATAATAGAACCTATCTACTGTATAAGAATTAAGTGAGTTAATACATGTCAAGTGCTGAGAACAGTATCTAGAACATGGTAGGAACTTAATGACAAGTAGCCATTACCATTACCATGTCCTTGATCCTAAAACTCAGGAGCACAGCAAGCTGCATGCATAACACAACCCACTGATGTGCAAACACATCTATCATGTTCCAGCTTAGGCTTGGGACATAGAGACCCAACATAAAACTCCCCTCCCAAAGGCAGGAGGGAAGTGTTGCTGGGAGTAAGTGAAACAAATCTGAATAATATTTTCTAATATCCCCTGATTTAAATAGGCAACAACTTGGAACATAAGCAGCTGTAGTTGGGGTCTTTTCCTCCATGCCAATCACTACATGTAAAAATCATTCTTGTTTGTCTAAAGAAAGAAACAAAAACAGTAGTCTTTCCTCATTACTCTTCTCTGAGCATGTGAAATAGTATTTCAAGTTCACTTCAGTTCAAGAATGAATTCTACTGTTTCTTCATCTGGATTGCTGAGGACTTAAGGTAAGGGAAACTATGCCCAATTTATTTGGAAATTACAAATATATCAGAAGCTAGGACCAATTTATTTGGAGCCATTTTCTTAGTTATGAATCCTCATCAGAAAAAACAATGATTAGGATGGTAGAGGCGTAGGGGCTGACATAACTAAATAAGGGCCTATTTTTTTTTCATATAACAACATATCCAAAGTGTGCAGTCTATGGATGGTGCAATTGCTTAAACAGATTATCAAGGACTTATTCTGTCCTTACTCTGCTCTCATTAAGATGCATCTTTCAGGCTTCATTTATAAGATGGCTGTTTTAATGCTAGTCATTGGGTTGAAGATCACAGAAAAAGAAATGAAGGAAAAGGGCAAGGGACAGAAGGTTGAAAAATCAAACCAGAAATATACAGCTACTTTAAAACAGCCTTCACAGAATCTCCACCCAGTGATTTGCTGCACCGAGTGATTTCCATCTTCGTGGCCAAAAATACTTGGCTCAATCACATGAAACTGTTGTTAATAAACTATGCCATGCATTTAAAAATATGGTGTATGATCCAATCGAATTTGGCATATGGAGACAAGTAACACTGAGAGACAGGATGTTTTGCCTGGATGCATTGCCACTCTAGATACAATTGAGCTTCTATCAGTAAGAATAAATGACTAAATAAATATTGAGGAAACAACTAGTAGTGTCACCCATGTTCACGAAAGAGGAAGTCTAAAGATTGCCTGCGTCCTCATAAGAAATTCTCTAAAATGGCCAGGACACTGTGAATAACAACAATAAAGAGCCATAATGTATTTTTTCAGTGGAATAGAATAATCCTCCACTTCAGCAGAGCATGTACCCAGAGACAGGATTAAAATAAGTGTATTAATAAATACAAATATAGGCCTACAAAAACAAACCTCTACAGCAATAACATCTCATGGCATCAGCTCCCAGTCCTTCTCTTAAGTTGTCAGTGGTGACCAAATGGTTAATATAAACATGCTTTTAGCTTATGTTCCAAAGCAAACGTTTAAAAGATGACAAAGTAAAGACTAATGATACCCAAGAGGTATCATTTTTTGGCAACAACATATAAGAAAATGAAGATTTCACTTTTAAGAAAAGAAATGCATGATGAGATTACATACAACAGTTTGAGAAAAAGGCAAATGGGCATCACAAAGAAAATATCCCAAAAGGGACAAAGGAAGGAATTTGAAAAATCACTGTAGAAAAGTAATAAGTGAGGTTAAGCAATGCATGCAAAAGGATAATGCAAAAGGGAAGAAAGACAATGAAATACAAATGATAGATATGAAAGGTACATCATGGTATGTAACATAGAAATAATTATTGTGTATGAAAAGGGGTAAATGATACGCAAAAACAATAATTAACTATTTAACAAATATTTCTACTTGAGGTAGTATTGGAGACTACATTCCCTGAAAAAATTTTCAGTACCTAAAAAGTATAAATACATAATAAAATCTGATTCAAAAAATACTTGTAAATATAGATCTGAACTAGCAAAACCATAAAGGAGTTCCTCAAACACCAAAATAAGTAGATGATACATACATACAAAATATATACATAGCATGTTCTCATTCCTATGTGGGAGCTAAGAAAGTAGATCTAATGAAGATGGGGAGTATACTGGTGGTTACCAGAGGCCAGGGAGGGTAAGGGAGAGAAGAGGATAAAGAGAGGTTGATTAATGGATATGAAAATACAGTTAGATAAAAGAAATAAGACCTAGTGTACAATGGATCAATAGAATTACTAAGGTAAACAATAATCTATAGTAAATTTTAAAATAGCTAATAGAGAATAAGCATTTCGAGCACAAAGAAAAATGTTTAAGGTGGCGGATATTCCAATTATCACGATTTGATTATTACACATTATATGAATGTATCAAAATATCACATGTATCCTCAAAATATGTTACATCTATTACGTATGAATTCTTAAAAAAAAGATTATACCAAAACATTAAAAAAGTAGATACATAGATATATAGATATGTAAGCAAATACTAAGAATGAAGTAGAACCAAGGGATTAAACTACCATAAAGCTGTTGTCCTGAATCATAGACAGATACTTAGGATCACAGAGTTTGAGTTTCAACAGTCAAAAACTAAGCATTAGATATGAAAAAAGTAGAATTTTTTAAAACTCCTGAATTAATCCAAAAGCAATGGAATAAAGCACAGAGAAAGCAGAACAACAAAAAACATAAATGAAATCATAGAAACAAATGTTAAAATATATCAGCAATTCGTATAATTGCAAATCCATTTAAATTTTTAAAGTCCGTTTTACAAGAGATAAACCCAAAATACCCAAACAAAGTTAAAAATAACAGCATAAGCCAGAACAGTCAGGCAAGAGAAAGCAATAAGAGGCATCCAAGTAGGAAGAGAGGAAGTCAAACTATCTGTTTGCAGACTATATGATTCTATACCTAAAAACCCCCAGTCTCTGCCCCAAAGCTCCTTGATCTGATAACTTCAGCAAAATTTCAGGATACGAAATTGAAGGGGTGGCCTGCCCCTCCACACTTGTGGGCGTTTCTCGTCGGGTGGAAGGAGAGACTTGAGAAAAGAAAGAGACACAGAGACAAAGTACAGAGAAAGAAAAGCAGGCCCAGGGAAACCAGCGCTCAGCATACGGAGGACCCGCACCGGCACCAGTCTCTTGAGTTCCCTTAGTGTTTATTGATCATTATCCGGCGTTTCTCAGAGAGGTGGATGTGGCAGGACAATAGGGTAATAGTGGAGAGAAGGTCAGCAGGAAAACATGTGAACAAATATCTCTGCATCATAAACAAGGTAAAAAAATTGCTGTGCTTTTGATGTGCATATACATAAACATCTCAATGCCTTAAAGAGCAGTATTGCTGCCAGCGTGGTGTCTCACCTCCAGCTCTAAGGCGGTTTTCTCCTATCTCAGTAGATGGAATATACAATGGAGTTTTACACCTAGACATTCCATTGCCCAGGGACGAGCAGCAGACAGATGCCTTCCTTTTTTTTTTTTTTTAACTTTTAACAAAGATGTTTATTACATATTCATTTATAGTAACCAAAACAGGGAGAAAACCAGGAAATAACACAAATGTTAACTAACAGAAGATTGGATAAACATAATGTGGGATATTTACACAAAATCATACTAGACAATAGGAAGGTACCACATAATAGATGTAATAACCTCAAAAACATGTTGAGCAAAGGAAGCAGGACGCAAAGCAATACGTATTGTATGATTCCACTTACGTGAAGTCACAGAACGGGAAAAACTGATCTTTGGGGCAAGAAATCAGAATAGTGGCTGAGGCTGGATCAGGAAGGGTGAATGAATGGGAATTAACTGCAAAGGGGCAGAAGAGAACAATTTAATGTGGTAGCAGAGTTAATTATTTTGATTGGATATTGATTAAATGACTGTATACAGTTGTCAAAACACATCAAACTGTACCCTGAATATGTGTGCATTTTACTCTTTATAATTTTGTGACAATTAACCAAATCTATAGTACATCTGAAAAGATAGCCTGAATAGTTTAGATGAAAATGGCTAATTAAAGTTGTAAGAAACTACAACAAAAAAGTATGTATGCATTCAATTTTTTTCCTTACTGAAAAATCCTGACACAAAGAACTTTAGTATGATTCAGTAGTTTTAGGTCTTATCTCAACTGCAAAGAGGCCTTCCTCTTTTACTAATCCTGCTCAGCACAGACCCTTTACAGGTGTTGGGCTAGGGGACGGTCAGGTCTTTCCCTTCCCACGAGGCCATATTTCAGACTATTACATGGGGTGAAACCTTGGACAATACCTGGCTTTCCTAGGCAGAGGTCCCTGTGGCCTTCCGCAGTGTATTGTGTCTCTGGGTACTTGAGATTAGGGAGTAGTGATGACTCTTAACAAGCATGATGCCTTCAAGCATTTGTTTAACAAAGCACATCCTGCACAGCCCTTAATCCATTTAACCCTGAGTTGACACAGCACAGGTTTCAGGGAGCACAGGGTTGGGGGTAGGGTTACAGATTAACAGCATCTCAAAGCAGAAGAATTTTTCTTAGTACAGAACAAAATGGAGTCTCTTATATCTACTTCTTTCTACATAGACACAGTAACAGTCTGATCTTTCTTTTCCCCACAAAAATTAATGTACAAATCTCAGTAATATTTCTATACACAAACAAGGGGAACTTAAATTTACAAGCAAAAAACAACCCCATTAAAAAGTAGGCAAAGGACAAGAACACTTTTCAAAAGAAGATATACATGTGGCCAACAATCATATGAAAAAAAGCTCAACATCACTGATCACTACAGAAACGCAAATCGAAACCACAATGAGATACCATCTTACATCAGTCAGAATGGCTATCAATAAAAAGTCAAAAAATAACAGATACTGGTAAGGTTGCAGAGGAAAGGGAAGGCTAATATACTGCTGGTGGAAATGTAAATTCGTTCAGCCATTGTGGAAAGCAGTTTGGTGATTTCTCAAAGAACTTAAAACAGAAATATCATTCAACTCAGCAATCCCATTATTGGGTATATACCCCTAGTGCTATTGCACACTTAAAAGACTGCAGTACAGTGTAAACATAACTTTTATATGCACTGGGAAACCCCCAAAATTTGTGTGATTTGCTTGGTTGTGATATTTGCTTCACTGCAGTAGTTTGGAACCAAATCTGCAATATCTCTCAGTTATACCTCTATTTAAAAATTAAGAATAATATGCACAATTTTATGTCATCCAAATTGAACATGTAATTAGAATTCATCACTTCTCAGGGCCAGGCGCAGTGGCTCACGCCTGTAATCCCAGCACTTTGGGAGGCCAAGGCGGGTGGATCCCCTGAGGTCAGGAGTTTGAGACCAGCCAGATCAATATGGAGAAACCCCATCTCTACTAAAAATACAAAATTAGCCAGGTGTGGTGGCACACACCTGTAATCCCAGCTACTCTGGAGGCTCAGGCAGGAGATCACTTGAACTCGGGAGGCAGAGGCTGCAGTAAGCCAAGATGGCGCCATTGCACTCCAGCCTGGGCAACAAGAGCAAAACCCCATCTCAAAAAAAAAAAAAAAAAAAAAATTCACTTGTCAGAAAACTGAATTCAAAAAGAAAAACATAAGAACAGAACTATAAACATTTTTAAACTTAAACTGTAGTTTAAGGTATACAAACACACATGCACACATACATACACACACACTTCAACTAAGTTCAGATCTTTTTTTAGGTCTTTTTTGGTGTATAATATTGGTACATATTTGTGGAACACATGTGATGTTTTGATATATGCATAGAATGTGTAATGATTAAATCAGGGTATTTATGATATCACCTCAAATGCTTATCATTTCCTTGTGTTGAGAGCATTTCAAATTTTCTCTTCTAGCTATTTTGAAATATTCAGTATACTGTTGTTAACTATAGTCTCCCTGCTTTGCTACTGAACACTAGAATTTATTCCTTCTATCTAATTGTATTCCTTCTATCTAACTATCTAACTGTTGGTACCCATTAACCAACCTCTCCTCATCTCCTCCCCACACACATACACAACCTTGCCAGCTTTTAGTATCCATCTTACTACTCTTTACCTCCATAAGATAATCTTTTTTAGCTTCCACATAAAAGAGAAAACATGCACTATTTTGTATTTCTCTGCCTGGATTATTTCACTTAACATAATGACCTCCAGTTTCATCCATGCTGCTGCAAAGGACAGGATTTCATTCTTTATGGCTGAATTATACTTCATTGAGTGCAGATGTCAAATTTTCTTTACCCATTCATTTAGTGATAGGCATTTAGATTGATTCCATGTCTTAGCTATTGTGAATAGTGCTCCAATAAACATGGGGGTGCACGTATCCCTTTGACATACTAATTTCTTATCCTCTGGGTAAATACCCAGTAGTAGAATTACTAAATTGTATGGTAGTTCTATTTTTAGTTTTTTGAGAAAACTCCATACTGTGCTTCATATTGGCTGTACTAATTTATATTGTCACCAGCATTTTTTTGTCTTTTTCATAACCAAAAGTGACAGTGATAACTGAGGTAAGATGGTATCTCATTATGGCTTTGATTTGCATTTTTGATTAGTGATGTTGGGCATTTTTTCACATACTTGTTGGCCATTTGTATGTCTTCTTTTGAGTAATGTCTATTCACGACTTTTGCCCACTTTGTAATGAGATTACTTGGTTTTTGTGGTTGTTGAGTTGTTTGAGTTTCTTGCACATTCTGGATATTAGTTCCTTGTTGGATAAACAGTTTGCAAATATGTTCTCCCATTCACCATGTTATATTTTCATTCTGTGGATTGTTTTGGGGTTTTCTGTTATGTTGTGGTGGTGGCTGTTGTTGTTGTTGTTGTTGCACAGAAGGCTTTTGGTTTAATATTCCCACTTGTCTATTTTTTTGCTTTGTTTTGTTGCCTATGCTTTTGAAGTCTTAGCATAAAATCTTTGCCTGGATTGATGTCCTGGAATGTTACCCCTCTGTTTTCTTACTGCAGTTTCACAGATTCAGGTCTACATTGAAGTTTTTAATACATTTTGAATAGTTTTGTATATGGTGAGACATAGGGGTCTAGTTTGATTCTTCTTCATAAGATATCCAGTTTTATCAGCACCTTTATTGAAAATGATGTCTTTTCCCTAATGTATATTCTTGGCACCTTTGTTTAAAAGTTGGCTGTAAATATGTGGGTTTACTTCTGGGTTCTCTATTCTGTTCCTTTGGTCTATGTTTATTTTTATACCAATACTGTGCTGTTTTGGTTAGTATAGCTTCGTAGTATATTTTGAAATCAGGTAGTGTAATTCTGCCAGTTTTGATTATTTTGTTCAGGATTGCTTCGGCTGTTCAGGCTCTTTTTTGGTTGCATGTGTATTGTAGGAATTTGTTTCTATTTCTTTGAAAAACGTAATTGGTATTTTAACCAGTGATTGCATCAAATCTATAGATTGCTTTGAGTAGTAGGACTATGTTAATAATATTAATTCTTCTGATCCATGAGCATGAATGCCTTTTCATTTGTTTCTGCCTTCTTTAATTTTTTTCATTAGTGTTTTGTACTTTTCCTTGTAGAGGTCTTTCACCTCCTTAGTTAAATTTATAGGTATTTTCTCTTTTTGTGTAACTGTGGCAAATGAAATTGCTTTCTTGATTTCTTTTTCCTTCAGTTTGTTGTTGGTGTACAAAAACAGCTACTGATTTTTGTATGTTGATTTTGTATCCTCCAACTTTTTATTAGTTCTAAGAGTTTTTTTTAGGTTTTTCTATATATAAGATCATGTCATCTACAAAGAGGGACAATTTGACTTTTTTTTAACATTATTTATGTTGAAGGACTACCATTTGACTTTTTCTTTTCCAGTTTGGATGCCCTTTATTTTTTTATCTTGCCTGATTGCTCTGGCTAGAACTTCCAGTCCCATGTTGAATAGGAGTGGTGAAAATGGGCATTCTTGTCTTCTAGTTTTTAGAGAAAAGGCTTTCAGCTTTTCACTCTTCAGTATGATGTTAAATGTAGGTTTGTCATAAATGGCTTTATTATGTTGAAGTATGTTCCTTCTATGTCTAGTCTGTTGAGAATTTTTATTATAGTGATGGTAAATTTTATCAAATGATTTTTCTGCTTCTATTGAGATGATCATATGATTTTGTCCCTCATTCTGTTGATGTGATGTATCACATTTATTGATGTGCATATGTTAAATCATCCTTGCATCCCAAGGATAAATCCACTTGATCATGGTGTCTTATCTTTTTGATGTGTTGTTGAATTCAGTTTGCTAGCATTTTGTTGAGAATTTTTGTGTCTATGTTTATCAGGGAGATTGGCCTGTAGTCTTCTTTTTTGTTGTGTCCTTGTCTGGTTTTGAGATCAGAGTAATGCTAGCCTCAAAGAATGAGTTAGAAAAAAAGTTCCTGCTCTTCACATTTTTAAAATAGTTTGAAAAGAATTTGTGTTAGTTCTTCTTTATACATTTGGTAGAACACAGCAATAAAGCCATCCAATCTTGGGCTTTTCTTTTTTGGGAGTTTTTTTTTTATTACTGATTCAATATTGTTACTCATTGTTGATCTGTTTATTTCTTTTATTTCTTTCTGGTTCAATCTTGGTAGGTTATATGTGACCAGGAATTTATCCATTTCCTCTAGGTTTTCCGGGTTTTTAACATATAGTTGTTTACAATAGTGTCTAATGATCTTTTGTATTTCTGTGGTATCCAATATATTATCTTCTTTTTTATTTCTGATTTTATTAATCAAGACAGCTTTACAGATAATTCTACTAAACATTTAATAACAAATAATTCCTACCATATAAAAACTTTTATAAACAATAGAAAAAGGCATTCATTTTATGAAGTTAACATAATCACAGTAGCAAAATTTAACCAGAAGATAAAACAAGAAATAAAATTAAAATCCAATGTGGTAGCATAGGACTAAATGCCTACTTGAAAATAATTGTTATGAATTTAAACTGAAATTACTTTTCATGGTTTTGTGTTTTTCCAGATACATACAGTTTTATGAATGCAGGTGCAAAGTATGTACAGAGTTAGATTTAACCCAAGTGGTTGTTCTGCCAAACAAATTTGAAGAAACAAAAAGGGAAAAAGGAGTTGGGCACATTTGAAAGGGAGTAATTCCAATGGCAGGTCATGGAATCTATTCGGATAAAGAAGGAAGAAAGGATAGTAGAGGGATGAGGGATGATAAAAAGATGCTAGGGTCCATAAACTACAATCCCTGATGGGAGATGGAAAATTGATTTGATCAGCAATCCTTCGATGTAGGAAAGACAATATTATTTTCACATTTATATATGATGAAACTGAGACTCAGATATGCTAATAGACTTTTCTAAAGTAAGTATATATGTGAGAAATTATCGGAGCTTTCATTCCAGTGTGAATACCCTGGCTCTCACTCCCTTTTCTGGTCTTTACTGACTTCTACATCTTGCAAATTTTCCTGGTTACTGCTATTTCTTAGGGGTTAATTCTCACTTAGGGTCAACTAAGGATTCCCACATAATAAGTCAGATTTTGATAAGGCTCAGATTTTGTTTCTATTTTAATAATGTTGTAAATTCTAATTTTCTGAAATAATTATTTAAGATGAGAGGAAACATCTGTTAAACAAGGGAAATGAACTTTATTGCCACAAAATGCCCATACTGTATAAGAATGGAGAGCACAGTCCAACATTCTCAAAAACTGTATATTCTATTACAATTCATTTTCCTCAAGTCTTCCTTCTCTATTCATATTCCATTCACAAGGTTTCTCTGCTCCTTTTTTGAAGGTTGAATTTTGAACACACTATTTACAACCTGCAGGTTTTTTGTTTCCTCGTTCTACGTTGTAGGTTAACTAGGAAGTGCTAAGAATACCTTTCTCTAGAAGACTATAAATCGCCACATAAAGTCTATTTGTTTGACAACTTTTCCTCCCCTTGGTAATCTTACCAAGAATTCCTTCAAGGTCATCAAACTTGAAATATGTATTTATAATCATTATGTAATAAAATGAGAAAATGGGACTTGTTTGGACATCTTTTTATACAAACTGACATTTATTCTTCTGCCAATATCAATAAATAAAAACAGCTGCAAAATACATGTGTCATCATTCAGAAAATTGACAAAAATGACTGGAGAGTTGTTGCTTAAGTAAACCAGTTATCATTTAAGTATCAGGGTCAGAAAATGTATGGTGCTTAGTTTGATTTATCGTCTAGGTGTGTGCCTGCTTCTTTGTATCATCAATTTCCTAAGTATAACCTATCAACTTGGAGAGACACAGTTTCCGGCTCAACACCACCAGTGCATTAACATCTTTGAAGGCATTCACCACACATGTAAGATGTAAATCAAAAGCAAATTTATTCTAAAATGATGTTTTTAAGATACTATTGTGAAAAATTAAAAGTACCTGCAGCAAAATAAAAATAAAACACTTTTTAAAATTGGAATGCACTGTCTTGTGTCCAAAATTGCTGTTGTAAGGCAAATTTGTGTTTAGAAAATATAATTGTTATCTTGATATTTCCTTCTTTTTTATCACTCCTAAAAGGCCTTATTTGCTCTTATTTTGATTTCTCCTGCCTTATTCCACCGTATAATTTTCTCTTACACTTATATACTTTTGATTTCTCAGTAGTTTAGCCTACTTGATTTTCTGTGTAACATTGAATTCCTGCCAGTTTTGTAAAACTTATTTCACATTGCTTTAAAGTGTGATTTTTCTCAAACCCCAGATGCAGTAAATGTGAAACACTGTGCTGTTTGGAAATTTCAGTCACTGCATTTGTTTGGTTAAGACAACTTAATTGCTTGCAGAGGCAGCTCCAGTTTCAGCCAGTAAAACAAATTCAATGATCACTGTGAGTCAGGTGAGAACAAAGAAGAAATAATGTTTCATTCTTCTGCTGGTGGCTCTTCACTGCACTTATCACCACTAGGGAGTCAATGTTGGAGGGAGGGTGTCAAAAAGAGTGAGAATGCAGAATTGACTAGTAATGTTCCCATGAAATTATTGCTGAACCAGATGTAGAAAAATAATATCAAGCAAATATTTCAAATAACAGACAGCTGCACACAAAAGGCAACTCTGAGAGCTTTCATTGCAATAAAATGTATTTTAAAAGTAAGAGGTACAGACTTCTCTCAAATACCTAGCCTCCAGAAGTGTTGCTTTAAAGAGATCTAATAAACTGTTGCTGAAGTAGAAGAATCAGCTTGACATTGGTGACATTTGTAAAGAAATTTTTAATCTATATGTTGTTACATCTCATTCTACCTCTTCTCTACTCAGAATGTTATATGGGGAATTTAAAGGATGATGCAAGGTTGGAGAGTAAGAAGTAACTTAGTCCCATTCATATCAAACCACATAGCTCTTCCAGAGGTGGAGACACAGAATCAATCATGGGTGAGAGAATCCCAATATCCATTGCAACCTTATGAGTTAAGAGACCATCTACAGATGTGTAAAGTCTAGGAGAGTAAAAGAAACTACAGAAGAAATCTTGGAAAACCAAGATGCCTACTTTGGGCAAATGACATTTTGATGAGCTCTGCAGATTCACTTTCCTGAAGGTCATATTCAAAAGAGCTCAGATGGGCAATAGTGGTAAGAATACCACCCAGGCCCACTGGCAGCAGCATATGCCTTTGAGCATAATACTGAGCTGCTTCCACCCACAAGCCCATGAGAAAATTGTTTTATCTTTATTATCTGGTGGGATCTGTGAAACCCTGGAGTGTTAGAGGAGGATAAGACACTTGAAAAATTAATCAAAGAAAATCCAGAAATTCTTAGTGTAAATTGGGCTGACATTAGATAGGAATTTGTATAGATGTTCACTGTGCATATATCCTTGAAAAGATAGTTTAGATCAAAGGGCTTCAGTGAACCACTTTGCAAGACATTCAGGAACACAAAAAACTCATGGAGAATTTTCTCTTAACACTGTCTTTCACTGAATAGCTACCCAGGAGAGAAATATTTCTTCAAAAACAATATCCAGAGGCCAAAGCAAGAATTCCAACCCCAACCCATACTGTCTATACTTTCAGAAAGAGATTATCTCAAAAAATAGAGTCCAAATGCAATTTCAGGGCTGATGCAATTTTCATCTCTTCATGCATTTGTTATCTACAATTTTGAAATTACTGAGTGAGTGACTCTATTTCATAGTAAAATGCCCCATAATATTTACTGAGCCTTTTTATATGCCAGGCATCTTGCTAACCACTCTACATGGCTTACATAATTTAAAGATTGCAATAAGTTTATAAAGGAGATATTATTCCTGACTTATAGATAAAAAAGCAAGACTTCCAATCAAGACTATATGGTAAATTCTGTCTGTGAGCAACATACGCTCATATACACACACACACACACACACACACTTACAAACATACGTGCATGTACAGATACACACATATTCAGCCGACTCCACATATCACTCTCATTGATATTTCAAAAAGAGTTAATAAAATTTGGACAAGGTGGAGTGAGATAGCCAAATAGAAGCTTCCACCAATCATCTTCCATGCAGGAACATCAAATTGACAACTATTTACACAAAGGAAAAGTATCTTCCTAAGACTCAAAAATCAGGTGAGCAATCACAGTGCCTGGTTTTAATCTCACTTCACTGAAAGAGGCATTGAAGAGTATAGAAAAGACAGTCTTAAATGCCGACATCACCCCTCCCCTATTCCCCAGCAGCAGCCATACGATGCAGAGACTCTTTGCACTTGGGGGAGACAGAGTATAGTGACTGTGAGATTTTGCATTAAAACTCAGTGCTGTCAACACTGAGAAATACTCAGCTGACATCTATGGAGGGAGCATTTGGACCAGCCATAGCCCCAGAGGGGAATCCTACATTATAGCAGTTGGAACTTGAGTTTCAGTTAGACTTGCCAACATGGGCTAAAGTGCTCTGGAGTCCTAAATAATCTTCAAAAGCTGTCTAGGCCATAAGGACTGCAATTCCTAGGCAAGTCTTAGTGCTGTGCTGGGCTCAGAGCCGGTGGACTTAGGAGATATGTGACCTGTGAGATACCAGTTTGGGAGGCTAAGGGAGTGCTCGCATCAGCCCTCCCCTAATCCCAGGCAGTGAAGCTCACAGCTCCAAAACAGACCCCTTCCTCATAATTAAGGAGAGGAGAGGAAAGAGTAAAGAGAACTTTGTCTTGCAACTTGGATACTAGCTCAGCCACAATAGGATAGGGCACCAGGCAGAGTCATGAGGCCCCCATTCCAGGTCCTCACTCCCAGATGCCATGTCTACACACACCCTAGGCCAAAAGGGAACCCACTTCCTTGAAGGGAAGAACTCAGTCCTGGCAGTATTCACTACCTGCTGAGTAAAGAGTCCTTGGGCCCTAAATAATCAGCAGGGGTAACTGCACAGAACATGCCATGGGCCTTGGGTGAGACTCTGAGGTGTGCTGACTTCAGGTGTGACCCAGCATATTCATAGCTATGGTGGCTGTGAAGAGAGACTCCTTCTGCTTCAGAAAGCAAAGGGAAGAGTAAATGGGATTTTGTCTTGCAGCTTATGCACAAGCTCAGCCACAGTGGGAAAGAACACCAAGGGGGATCTTGGGGTCTCTGATTCTAGCCTTGGCTCTTGGATGGCATCTCTGGACCTACCCTGGGCCAGAGGGGAGCCCATTGCCTTGTAGCATCAGTCCCAGGCCTAGCAGCATTCACCACAAGTTGACTGAAGAGCCCTTGGGCCTTAAGTGAACATCAGCAACATCCTAGCAGTACTCCCATGGGCCTGTGGTGGTGGTGGACACAAGGAGAGACTTCTCTGCATGGGGAAAGGGGAGGGAAGAATGGAAGGACTTTGTCTTGTGATTTCAGCACCAGCTTAGTCACAGTAGAATAGAGTACCAGGTATATTTCTAAGATTTGTTACTCTAGGCCTTGGCTCCTGGATACATCTCCGGACCCACCTGGGGCCCAAAGGAACTTGCTGTCATGAACGGAAGGACACAAGACTGGCTGGCTTTACAACTTGCTGATTGTTGAGCCTTGGGACCTTGAGCAAATATGGATGGTAGCCAGGTAGTGGTTATAGTGGTCCTTGGACAAGACCCCATGCTGTGCTGGCTTCAGGTCTGACCCAGCACAGTCCCAGTGGTGGTGGTCACAGGGGTGCTTTTGGTGCCCCTCTTCTAGCTCCAGGTAGCTCAGCACATAGAGAGATTCCATTTGATTGGGAGAAAGTAAATGAAGAGAAGAAGAATCTCTGCTGTCTAGGCCACAAGATAATAAAAAGACAGGTAATCAAAAGAATTCTTCCAGATCAAATTCAAGACTACCAAGTCAGTACCTCTATGAGTCTGCAAGAATTACAGTGTTACTGGGCTTGGGGTGCCTTCTAATTCAGATATAGCTGCAGTGACCAAAAACTTAGATCACAACATCCAAGTCCCTTCAAATATCTAGAAAGCCTGCTCAAGAATGATGGATATAAACAAGCCCACACTGAGAATACTACAATAAATACCTAACTCTTCAATGCCCAGACACCAGTGAACATCAGAAGCATCAACACCATCCAGGAAAACATAACCTCACCAAATGAACTAAATAAGACACCAGGGAGCAATCCCAGAGAGACGGAGATATGTGACCTTTCAGACAGAGAATTCAAAATAACTGTTTTGAGGACACTCAAATGAATTCAAGATAGAACAGAGAAGGAATTCAGAATCCTATCAGATAAATTTAACAAAGAAATTGAAATAATTAAAAAGAATCAGGCAGAAATTCCGGAGGTGAAAAATGCAGTTGGCATACTGAAGAATACATCAGTCTCTAAGCAGAATTGATCAAACAGAAGAAAAAATTAGTAAGCTTAAACACAGGCTATTTGTAAATATGGTCAGAAGAGGCTAAAGTAAAAAGAATAAAAAAGAATGAAGCACACCTAAAAGATCCATAAAACAGCCTCAAAAGGGAAAATATACGAGTTATTGACCTTAAGAAGGAGGTATAGAGAGAGATTGGGTAGAAAGTCACAGATGAATTAAAAGAAAAAAGATGAAAATATATATGTATGTGTGTGTGTATATATATAATATATATGTACATATATACACACTATATAAACAGTAGTCAAAAGAAAAACAGCACGACCCAATTAATATTAAACAAAAGAGACTTCAAAACAGAATATTTGCCAAGATAAAGAGGGGCATTTCATAATGACAAAATGGCTAATTTATCAACAAAACAGCAATTCTTAATGTTAACCTAACAACAGAGAGTCAAAGTAAATGAAAAAAAATTTAACAAAATTAAAGAGAAAAAATAATTAATTAATAATTATTGTTGGAAACTTTAATATTCTTCTATCAATGATCAATAAAACAATTAGACCAAACAATCAATATAAATTTGAAGAAGAATTTGAACATTATCAACAAATTTGTCCTAATCAAATTACAAGGCTTCACCCAGCAGCTGCAGGATATACAAGCTTTTCAAGTGCACACAGAATATTCACCAAGATAGATCATATGATGAGGCATATAAAATAAGCCTTAAAAATTTGCAGTGTTCTTTGCATACAAAACATATTCTTTGACCACAAATGAGTTTAATTAGAACTCAAAAACAATAATATATCTAGATTATCCCCAAAAATATTTGAAAATTAAGCATACACTTCTTAATAATCCAGTGTCAATGAGGAAATCACAAATACACATTAGAGAGTATTTTAACTTAATCATAATAAAAACACAACATGTCAAAATGTATAACGTGCCATCTAATGAGGTGCTAAGAGAGAAATTTAGGGCTTTAAATGTTTACTTAAAAAAACAAGAAAAGTGTAAAATCAAAGATCTAAGCTTTCACTTTGAGAAGCTACAGAAAGAATAACAAAGTAACTCAAGATAAATAGAAGAAATAAAATGATAAAGATAAGAAAATAATAAATATAATAAAGCAAATAACATTCAACTTTTCGAAACAAAAGAATAGACAATCTATATTACATTGCATCCATTAAAGAAATTAAATCAATAATTTAAAACCTTCCTGAAAAGGAAGTTTCTACCAAGATGGATTCAGTGGTGAAGTCTATCAAACAATAAAGCAAAAAAAAAAAAAACTAATATCACCAACGCACTTTCAGAAAATGAAGAGGAAGGAATACTTTTACTCCTTTTGAAACCAATACTCTAAAGTTAAATCTTGACAATGACATTACAGGGAAAGAACATAACAGTCCAATATCCCTCATAAATATAAATATAAAAGTACTTAATAAAGAAGTATCAATTCACTCCAAAAGACAATCAAGAAAACGCAGAATTAACTCCAATAATGCAAGAGAATAACTATATAATTATTGCAATAATTGCAATAAAAGATTTAGCCAAAAGCCAGTACTGCTTCATGATTTTAAAAACCTCTCAGAAAACTAGAAGTAAAATGAAATATCCTTTTATTTATTTAATGGAGCACTTCTACAAAAAATCTACAGTAAATACTATACTTAGTAGTAAAATATTAAACAATTTGTCACTGAGGTCACACAAAAAAGGCAAGTATATCTGCTCTCGGAACTTCTCTTCAGCATTGTAATGAGATTCTATCTAATGCAAGAAGACAAACATTTTAAATAAAAGGTATGAATATGGGGAAAGAAAAAGTAAAACTGTACTTATTTACAAGTGAAGTACATGTATACCTAGAAAATCCAAAGGATTTCACCCAAACAAACTAATAGATCTAATATGTGAATTCAGCCAAGTCTTAGGATACAAGGTCAATGTACAAAATCAATTGTATTTGTTTATACTAGCAACAAGAAGTAGAGATTGAAATTTTTAAAAAATCAATACATTTTGTTAGGAGTACCATAAAAAAAATCCAAAACACCAGCAGTACATTTAACAAAAGATATAAAAGACTTCTATTTAGACAACTTCAGAACACTGCTGAGAGAAACTGTGGAAAACCTAAAGAAATGAGGTATGCCATAGCAATGGGTTAAAAGAATCAATATAATAAAAATGGCATTTGTCCCCATATTAAGCTATAGACTCAATACAATTCCAGTCAAAATCGCAACAGGTTTTTTATAGAAATTGGCAAGCAGATACTAAACTTTACATAAAAATGCAAACCTAGAATGGCCAAAGCAATCTTAAGAAAGAAGAACATAGTTGAAGAAAAATAATTGCCTGGTTCTAATGGTTACTATAAAACTATAAAACCAGAGTAATTAAAATGGTGTCATTTTGACTAAGTATAGAAGAAAAATGGAACAGTAGAACAAAGTAGAATCCAGAAATAGGTGGGCTAGACAATAACTTTTTAAGTAGAATTCATGGAACGCTAAACATAAAGAAAAATTATAAATCATGCATTATAAGTATTAAAATCTTCTTAAAAGACATTTAAGAAAAAAAGACAAGCCAAATTGAAAAAAAATTACCAAGATTTCACAAATCAATAATAAAAAAGACTGACAACCCAATTAAAAATGGGAAAAAGGATTTAGACAGATACTTCAAAAATTGTGAATACAAAGAAAAGAAGATATACAAAGGAAAAGATGTTTAATCATTGTCATGGATGAAATATAAGTTAAAGCCATGAGATATCTCTACACACCCACTAGAATAGTTACTACTAAAAAGACTGACTCTACCAAGAGAATGAGGAGCAACTGAAACTCTCATATACTGTGGGTGGGGGTATAAAATGGTAGAACCAATTTAGAAAACTGTTTAGCAGGGTTTTTGTTTTGTTTTGTTTTGTTTTTGAGACGGAGTCTCGCTGTGTCACCAGGCTGGAGTGCAGTGGCGTGATCTTGACTCACTGCAACCTCCGCCTCCCAGGTTCAAGCAATTCTCCTGGCTCAGTATCCCAAGTAGCTGGGACTACAGGCACCCGCCACCGTGCCAGGCTAATTTTTGTATTTTTAGTAGAGATGGGGTTTCACCATGTTGGCCAGGATGGTCTCTGTCTCTTGACCTCGTGATCCGTCCGCCGTGGCCTCCCAAAGTGCTGGATTGCAGGCATGAGCCACCGCACCCGGCCGCAGGTTTTTAAAATAAAATTATACATACACCTATGTCTAGCAATTCCAGTCCTGAGTATCAAAAAATTGAAAACTTGGGCCCATAAAAAACAAGCACAAAAGTGTTGATTGCAGCTTTATTTATAATACAGAAGAAAAATGTAGAGGAAATAGATGTCTGTCAATAGGATAATGTGTAGTGACCCGAAATCCAAGTGAAGAAAATATTTCAAGGAAGAAGTAGTAATCAGCTGTATCAATTGCTGATATTTCAAGTTATGTAAGAACTGAATTGACCACTGAATTTAGGTAAGTCGTAGGCATCTAAATAATATTAAATAACTTAAAATACAATCTTTAAAGGTTTTATTTAATGTCAACTACCTCAATTGGGAAGAATTGCATCACAATCTATTTTTCACTTT
The DNA here is from genome assembly GCF_009828535.3 of Hylobates moloch. Taxonomy (NCBI): domain Eukaryota; kingdom Metazoa; phylum Chordata; class Mammalia; order Primates; family Hylobatidae; genus Hylobates; species Hylobates moloch. The sequence continues at coordinate 69,182,099 of NW_026652286.1, read as the reverse complement.
TCTGCCTTGTATTATAACTTCACTGCAATACAATTTGTGGTAAATAAAGAGTATAATGTTCTTCCTAAAATTAGCTAATATACTCTTAGCATTTCCATAATAATAAATCCATTTCCCTAATTATTATAGTATTTTCATATCCTTAATATTCAGTGTCTGTACAAATACATTGGCAGGTTTCACAATTATCAATTTTTCAGTATATCCCTCTAACAGTAATAAATTTACACTATACTCCCAAGTGACTCATGGGGATTTCAACATATAAAGCATATGATGAGATGTTTTCATTTCCTTACAGATGTATGCTTACTTATATTTGAAAGTGAAATTTTTAGGTAACATAAATTCAAATAAAATTGTTGTTTATTTACCCATATGGTTATGATGATAAGATGGTAATTTTCATGAACATAAAACATGCCAGAAATGACTATAAAATGGACATTTAGCTGTCTGGACTTTGTAAGATCAAGTGGGCAGAGCAGATTCAGGCTGAATACTGATGTAAATGTGAAATTTATTATCTTTTACTAGTTCAAAATCTAAAAAAAAAAAGAAATTGCAAATAACTTATAGGTTAAAGAAGAAATCACACTGAAAAGAACAAAAAAAAGGAATTTGAATTTCAAAGAGGATAAGTAGTTTACACAAAGTCACACAGCTAATCAATGTCCAATTCATACTCAATATGTAATTTTAAGTTTTTAACCATTATAAAACAATGCCTCTGTGATTCTGAAAGATGTCTTGGCCTACATCTTTAGGCCACTCAACACCATCTGAAGCCAGTCAGAATTTATCTTTATCTATTAATAAATTTTCCAAAACAATTTGAATAAAAGCTCAGGAATCATTCACATCTCCCACTAGAATGTATGCTCCATGAGGGTTGGGACCTGGCTAGCCATGTGTATCCACCTCCACATTCTCAGTGTTTAGAATATTTGGTACATATATTGCTTTCTTGATAAATATGTATTGAATGAGAGAATAAAAGAATAATTAAAATTTGGAGATTTTATCTGTTGTTTGGTTTTTGTATCCCAAACTCTAGCCACATAAACAATTATATCTCAAATCACAATTCTCTAAGTGTTTAATAGAGATAAGAGCAGTATGAAGTGGCATTGCAACAGAAGAGAAATCTATCAATATAGAACAATAACATAAGAGGTGTAAAAAAGTAAAAATCTGTATGGAGTATTCTGGGGAGAGTCAGGTATTGAATATCTGCTTATGTTTTAAAGGCACTGTTATGGGTTGACTTGTGTTCTCCTCTGAATGTATACATTGAAGTCCTAAACCCAGTACCTCAGAATATGACCTTATTTGGAAATAGGGTTGCTGCAAATCATCATTAATTAAGAGGGTTCATACTAGGGTAGGATGATCCCCTAATCTAATATGACTGGTGTTCTTATAACGGAAATTTTAGACACAGACACACACATCGCAGGAGTGATATGAAAATGAAGGCAGAGATTAGGGTGATACTTCTACAAGTCAATGAACCCCAAAGATTGTCAGTAAACCACCAGGAGCTGGGAAAGTCATGGAACAGATCCTTTCCTGCAAGCCCTCAGAAGAAACCAAACCTATCCCTACCTTGATCTCAGACTTCTAGCCTCCAGAACTGCAAATTATAAATTTCTGTTGTTTAAACCACCCAATTTGTGGTACTTATTACAGAAGTCCTGGCAAGCTAATATTGGCACCATACAGATAATCAATTACACCCATTGGGCTCTTAAACCATTGCTACTTGATCATCTTTCTATAGCAGGTGGTTTCACGTCTATGGAAGATGTGAAATGTCATAATAAAAAACTTGAGCTAAAGCATCAATGAATGGTTAAACTGGATGGCCTTTAAATACCTCCAACTTTGAATGTTTATAGCTCTATGGTTCTAAGATTATTTCTCCCTCTGGGGTCATTATTCAGAAGAGAAAAATGAAGTATCAGTTCCAACAAAATTTCACTGAGCACTTAAAACACCACCCATCAAGTATTGTCCTCTTTTGAATGGTTTTGAAAGCATTTGAAAGTGGAAAGTTGCAATTCTTGCCTTCAGTACTCAAGAAATATGAATACAAGGATAAATAACAAAGTAAATAACCTTATAATGTTTATGTCTGGTTTTGTCCCATGTGTTTGGGTTGGGTGCCTTTTCAAGGAATCTATTAAGTGCCCTTTCCTCCCACACTTCTCCAGGGTCCGATTCCTGCTCTCAGCATCCTCAGTTCTCAATACACTCCTGAATCCAGAGGATAAGAGTGTTGATAAGAAAAACCCTGGAGCCCAGTTGTACTACATGGAATGTTACAGAGCAGCCCTCCACTGGGATTAACTATATTTTAATCCTTGTCAATATTTGTTACAATAAAATAATGCTCTCTGAACCTCAGTTTAACACTTTATGACACCTTATCTTACACATCATTACCTACCACAAGTCTTTGAGTACTTTGAGGACAAGAACCATCACTTTACCTTATTCCCTAGCACACTGTGTGCCTGGTGCTTTGCCTGGGAATGGAGGCATAAACATAACACATATTTACCTCCTAACATGTAAATTAATATTAATAGCACATCACAAATTTGCATAAAGCATTAAGACAACGTGTCACTAATGCACAAAGATTCATCAGGCTCAGGGATGCTACTTTATGCTTCTCCCTGAAAATCAGCCTAACATCTGAAATTGATTTAAGAGACCCTTCTTCAAATCTACTACATTTCTCTGTGCATAACTATATCAATGCATATTTACTATGTTTTCTTGAAATTATCTCTTTATGGCTCCTTTTTCATTTGATTATGCACTTCTGAAAGGCAAGGATCATTTTCTTTTAATTTTTGTATCACCCAGCATGTATATCACAAGTCCTGAAACTTTATAGGCGCTCAAAACTACTTGCTTAACATGTTTATTGTTTCTCAAAAGGAGAAAGAGAATACATTTTTATATATCAAATACCTCCAGAATATCCAGATGATGATGAGACGTAGACATTTGAAACATAGAATAAAAGATCACAATGGACTCAGAAGTCACAGAATTTGAAAAAGATGGCCCAAGTATGCTCCCTACTGTTCCTTTCAGATTCTACATTACATAACACCTAAGAAATTCCTTCCTTACTGACTTCCCCTTGATTTGTTGGTTGGTTGTTCTATTTCCACCTCCTCTGTATATCTTGCTGAGTTATATGCTTCTATATTTATTTTACAATAGTTAGATCATATTATATAAACTTCTTTGCATTTACTTTCCCTATGTAACAAAATCCCCCCATTCAGTTGTTTCCCTATGTAACCTATTAACGATTACATAATATTCCATAGTATGTGTATGAATTAGGGTAAATTACTAAACTGCTACTAAAGAGAGATCTCAACATTGCAATGACCAAAAACATGTTTATTTCTCTTTCATCTAATAGTTCCAGCCAGTTTTTTTCCCACCCACAAGTACCTGGTTTCATACAGTTGTTCAGGGTCCCAGGCTGATGGCAGTTCTAGCATCCTCAGCATATAGCTTCCAAAGTTGCTCTGGGTATTTCCAGTCCCACCCTGAACTGAAGAAATAGCATAAAGGGGCACATGCAGGAGGTGTATGGTCAGTCCTGGGATTGACACACATCACTTCCATTCACCTTTCATTGGCAAGGATTGATTTATAAGGCCACACATAGATGTAAGGGGACCTTGGAAGACCAGCCAGGCAGTCACATTCCAGCTATGATTTGATTACTATGGAAGAAGAAGAGAATCAATTTTGGTGGACAGCTAGCAATTTTCACCCTAGTGTGGATTTACCAAAATTTGTTCAAATTTCTTCCTAATGATGGGTCTTTATTTCTTATTTATCCTTACTTACCAGTGTTTTTATTTATATGAATTTCAGGAAAGATTCAATAAATATGGTCACATTGCTTTCTCAAGTTTCCTTATAAATTTTAACATTTAATCTTGGGGTTAACCTGCTCTTTAAAAATGATATAATAAATATTGCATGCTGATCTTTCATTTAACAGTTTTAAAATAGGCCCACAAGCTAGGCATCAACAAGTATCCTTTTGTCAAAAAGTACAAAATCCCCTGCCTGCTAAATCCCCACTATGCCAAACAACACATTGTAGAAGAGCTAATTCATCTGGAGAGGAAAGGGCTCATCTAGTAAATAAAACACAGGGCCCCTAGTTCTAGTAGAGTGTAATTTGAGATTGATATGCTAGGCATTTGATGGGCTTAATTTGTTCCCTAGTTATATGTAATCAGCATTACAAAACCTCTCATGCATCACTGGGATGAATTTGGATAATCTTCAGATCAGCAGTCAGAAAAACCCCTAAGCAGAGTATATTTGTTAAGACTGAATAATTATGTCTACCGTTCTTCAGAAAGCTCAGAAAAATTTGCAAACAACAATTAAGCCATAGAACATTTATAAGGCATGGGCAAAATATTATTTTCTTTTTCTACACAAAGAGCAGGATGAGAACAGTTAAATGATTAAGTGAAAGAGCTAGATAAAGATAGAATTCCTGAAGGGCTGATGTCAGGGTAATAATTTAACCACTAGACCCTTTTCTCTTCTTGTTATTCAAAAGGTAGGTCTCCTCAGGTCCTGGTTTCATAAATGCAAGCAGCATAAAGAATCTTACACTGGGGCTAGTCAGCAGATAAATAGGATACTTTCACTTTGCTGAGCTGCCAGACCTTACTCTTCAAAAGCCTAGGCTGTATCACACAAAGGGAGTTGAAAAAATAAATCAAATCTTCCTTTTTGCAAAACTTCTTAAAATAACTTCTTCTGAACATATGACAAAATTTGTCAAATTTTAGATAAAATTAACAGTTGGATTTGGAATAATTTCACTAAAGTATGAAAATCATTATTGTTGCTTTATCAAGTTTATAAAAGGGGTGATTTCTGATAGCCTGGCAGAATTCAAATATAACGATTTATTTCTTAAAATGTATATGACTAGTAAGAGAATAATTTCTTTGAGTTATTTTAGTTGTGCCATACTTAATTATTATAACAATTATCATATATAATTAACGGATTACATTATTAAGCACAGTAAAACTAAGTATAACAATCATATAGATGTCTACGTTTTATTTCCATATTTTTAAAATCTTAAATTTTCAAAATCTTTAATTTAATTTTAAATTAATATATTAATTTAATGTATATTTAATATATAATATATAATATAATTAATATATATTATATATTGTATAATATGTAATATATAGTTTATACATTACATATTATAATACATTACATAATATAATATATTATATATAATATATTTTTATATAATATATATTATCATATATATATTTATATATAATATATTTTTATAAAATATATAATATATTTATATGATATATTTATATTTATATAATATGATATATAATATATAATATATATCATATATATTTATATAATATATAATATATTTTTTATATAATATAATATATTTTTATATATTTTTTATATAATATAATATATATTAATATATAAAATATATTTTGGAGGCAGAGCTTAAAAGTTATTCTCTGCTACCCAGTGAAATAATATTATATATAATATAATATATCCTGAATTATTTACTTTTTTTCTATCTCCAACAATCTCATGCTAATACAAATCACCACTCAGCTCACCTGAACAACCACAGGGCAATTGGTCTTCCTGTTGTCACTCTTGCTCTCTTACAGTAAACTTTCCCAATACCAGCCAAAATGATATTTCAACAAGATAAATCTGACCATACCACCACAAACTTAAAACTTCGACTTTTCCCCATTGCACTAGAAGTAAAATTTCTACTTCTTACCATGAGCTATAAAACTCTATATAATATTACCACTGTCCAATTCTGTAGCTTTATTTTTTATCACTGTCTTCAATGCTCACTATTCTTCAGCCACGCCATTCTTCTTTCAGCTCCTGAAGCACACGAAGTTATTTCTCACCTTTGAATATTTACACTTGCTTCTTCCTCTCTGTGGAACTCTGTCTCTGAATGGTGACCCCTTTAGTCATGTCAGATCTCAGTTAACATAGCACCTTCTCAAGGACACCTTCCAAGGCCCCTTTATCAAATATTGCCACTTCCTGGCTCACTCTATCACATTACCCCATTTTATTTTCACAGCACTGGAATGATTTTAGGGAATTTCGGTTCTTTGCTTTCCTGATCATTAGTGGATTTCTCCAGAATAACATTATATCCATGACAACAGGAATCTTGCCTATGTAAACCATATCTTTATCTTAGGTGCCTAAAACATTCTGGAAGATACTAGTTGTGCAATAAATATTTGGTGATGAATTAACTTCAAGTTTACTACCATTTCATCCATCTATAAAAGAGAATGCCAGAAACAATCCAGTCTAAAGCACATGTGCAGCCATTTCCAATCTTCCTTGAAAACTTTCGCTTTTGGGTACAAGTATTTAAGAAACAGAGAGCTGATTTATCTTACCCTACTAGCACCTTAGCCTGAGCTTCTATTGCATGATTTCTAGATACACCAAAACCTCGTGTTCTTCCTACTTCCATACTCTTTACAATAAATTCCACAAATATCTTCACATTAATCTTTAAAACATATGTCATATTCATTCAAAACCTTCAATGTATCTTCTACATATAAAATAAGGTCCAATTTCTTCATAATCTTCTTCCCAAGCTTCCAAAATCACACCTCACTATGCTCATATCTTGTTGGTTTCCAAAATTTACATTTTGCTTATACTGCTCATTTGTTCATGACCTGCTCTTATCCAAACCTTACTAACTTTTAAAGGCTAAGCTATTTCACAAACTCATAAGACTTTCAACCTGTTCCAGCCTCCACTGATCTCCTATTGCTTTGAACAACACTTGCAGTTGTGGTGAAGAATAATATCCGTATCATTCTTTTGATACTAACTTATTTGCTGCTGTGTTTTATGACTCAACTGTTTTATGCAACATTTTCTCATTCACTCATTCATTCGTTCATTTGTCATAAACTAGTGCTAGTCTTATGCTAGATGCTAGAGATATATAAATATCAATACTCTTACAGAAGTCATTAATAACCCACTAGAAGTGAATAATGCATTGTGCTATGTTCATTTAATCTTCACAAAGACTCTGGGAGGTAGTTTGTTGCTATTTCCATTTGACAAATGAGAGCATGTGATAAACAAAACTTGCCTAATGTCACTCAACTAATAAAAAATTAAGATATAAGGAGCAGGTTCTAAGTGACCACAAAGTCCATTTTTCATGCTGCCACTCAGCAAATATTTTTCAAATATTAACACAACTTTTACATTATCTTAAAGAGATATATTAAAATGTTTTATATGCCAGTACAATAATACTGCAGAAGCAGACTCTCTTGCTGTAGAATAAAGTAACACACACACACAATAACAACAATAAGAGCCATGCATTCCAATTAGAAATCAGAAAAGATACGCTAGTGTTCACTGGCAAGTGTTCACTAGCACGCTGAAGGAATTTGTTATTTTACATCTATTGGCCAACCTGGTGTTCCACAAGACATAAGCCCTCCCTGGAATCTCCCTCCAGTCTGACTAAACAGCACCAGAGTTTAGGTTTCTAGAATACTAGCAGCTTGAATTGGAAATAGTCTCCCTGAATCTTCGAACTCTCCTGAATCAAAGAGTTTCCAGGGGCCAGTAGGTGGGTTAAGCAGAGAAAATGTCATGAGGCTAAAGGCTTTCTAACTGTTCCTGCAGAAAGGCTTGGTATGAAATTTTCTCTTCCCTTGGCTGAAAGAGAGCCTGGGAACCAATATTCAGAGTAAGGATATTAAAACAGTGAATGTATCCTTGATGGAATGAAGAAGAAGCTGAATAGATAGATGAATGGAGTGCTCTGAATCCCTAATGCCAGGAAAGTTCAAGGAAACTGGATTGCAAAAAATGTTGCTCTTAGTGTCTTTTAGCAACCAATACACTTGCTGCTATCCCACAGCCCAAGCGAAGAGAGACCACTGCATTGTAACATCCACAGCAGCACCTCTACTTAAGATAGTCTGACATTTTAACATCAGCAATGAAAGTTGGTAGTTATAGGAAAGAAAATTTCTTCAATGAGCTAAGAGAAAAATAACTCTCCATCTAGAATTCTATGACAAAGCAAAACTATTTTTCAAGAATGAAGAAAAATAAAAATATTTTCACATAAACAAAAACTGAATAAATTTATCAAAAGACCCTCAGTAAAGGTATTCTCTAGGATGTTATTCAGGGAAAGAAAATAATTCTACATATGAAACCTGGAATATAACAAGAAATGAAGTGTAAAGAATTGATAAATATACGGGTAAATACAAACTGACATGATCATATAAAAAGAGCAACAATGTTTAATTTGTAAGGAGAAGAGGGAAAAAAGAATCAACCTAAAGAATTTGACATGCATATTGGACATATTTATGGCATATATATTGGGAGGGTGGTGATCTGAGTTAGTGTTCTAAATGTACTCAAGCTATGCTTGGGAAGGTGTGAAAGGTACTGGTTTAACTTCACAATTTGCTAAGGGACTAATAAATAAATATAGAAATAATAACTTCTTAACAGGCAGAGCAGGGAGTTGTAATGAGGAAAAAGACAGAAAAATAATTCGCTATTAGAAATAACAAAGGAAAAATAAAACAAAAAGAAAAAGATATTGAAGAGAGGAGAGAGAAATAGCACAAAACAAGATTTTAGAAAAAATTCTAAATGCATCAGCAATATGAATACTTTTAACTCACTTCAATTAAAAGACAAAGATTACTTCATTTAAAGAAACTTTAGCTATATTTTATTTCTTTTCTTTTTTTTTTTTTTTTTTTGCTATTTAAGTGTCTTCTTTATTATAGCCCTAATAACAATCATGTTACCATATTCTGTTCAACATTGATTTTAAGGCAAAAGACCAAGAGGAGGTAGCTGCTTCTGCCTGCTTCCGACACCACCCTGCCCCCAACACAGTGGTGTGCTGGTAAACATTTAACAACCAGATCTGGACAAAAGGAGCAGGTCCCTTGATCTACAGCAGTAACCAATTTGCATGGTATAAATACTCCCACCAACCAGACGTCTCTGAAGGCAGAGTTGAAAAGAGATGCACACAACCAGTTCTCGGGGACATACAGCCAGCTCTGGCACCACAGCTGCAACTCATGAAATATCTAGAATAATTCAAGTTGTGTAACCACTGTTTTTTGTCTCTCTGCCTGTCTTCCCACTTCTGCTCCCACAACCAGGTGCCAACTCTCTCCATATATCTCAAAAGCAAATGCCCCAGAGGGGAGAACCTGATTCTATCACCATTCTTTTTTTTTTTTTTTAATTATACCTTAAGTTCTAGGGTACATGTGCACAACATGCAGGTTTCTTACACAGGTATACATGTGCCATGTTGGTTTGCTGCACCCGTCAACTCATCATTTACATTAGGTATTTCTCCTAATGCTATCCCTCCCCCAGCCCCCTACCCCCCAACAGGCCCCAGTATGTGTTGTTCCCTGCCCTGTGTATAAGTGTTCTCATCGTTCAATTCCCACCTATGAGTGAGAACATGCGCTGTTTGGTTTTCTCTCCTTGCGACAGTTTGCTGAGAATGACGGTTTCTGGCTTCATCCATGTCCCTACAAAGGACATGAACTCATCCTTTTTATGACTGCACAGTATTCCATGGTGTATATGTTCCACATTTTCTTAATCCAGTCTATCACTGATGGACATTTGGGTTGGTTCCAAGTCTTTGCTATTGTGAATAGTGCTGCAATAAACATATGTGTGCATGAGTCTTTATAGTAGCATGGCTTATAATCCTTTGGGTATATACCCAGTAATGGGATGGCTGGGTCAGATGGTATTTCTAGTTCTAGATCCTTGAGGAATCGCCACACTGTCTTCCACAATGGTTGAACTAATTTACACTCCCACCACCAGTGTAAAAGCGTTCCTATTTCTCCACATCCTCTCCAGCAACTGTAGTTTCCTGACTTTTTAATGATCGCCATTCTAACTAGCATGAGATGGTATCTCGTTGTGGTTTTAATTTGCCTTTCTCTGATGACCAGTGATGATGAGCATTTTTTCATGTGTCTGTTGGCTGCATAAAAGTCTTCTTTTGAGAAGTGTATATTCATATCCTTTGCCCCATTTTTGATGGGGTTGTTTGATATTTTCTTGTAAATTTGTTTAAGTTCTTTGTAGATTCTGGATATTAGCCCTTTGTCAGACGGGTACATTGCAAAAATTTTCTCCCATTCTGTAGGTTGCCTGTTCACTCTGATGGTAGTTACTTTTGCCGTGCAGAAGCTCTTTAGTTTAATTAGATCCCATTTGTCAATTTTCGCTTTTGTTGCCATTGCTTTTGATATTTTAGTCATGAAGTCTTTGCCCATGCCTATGTCCTGAATGGTATTGCCTAGGTTTTCTTCTAGGGTTTTTATGGTATCAGGTCTAACATTTAAGTCTTTAATCCATCTTGAATTAATTTCTGTATAAGGTGTAAGGAAGGGATCCAGTTTCAGCTTTCTACATATAGCTAGCCAGTTTTCCCAGCACCACTTATTAAATAGGGAATCATTTCCCCATTTCTTGTTTTTGTCAGGTTTGTCAAAGATCACATGGCTGTAGATGTGTGGTGTTATTTCTGAGGCCTCTATTCTGTTCCACTGGTCTATATATCTGTTTTGGTACCAGTACCATGCTATTTTGGTTATTGTAGCCTTGTAGTATAGTTTGAAGTCAGATAGCATGATGCCTCCAGCTTTGTTCTTTTTGCTTAGGATTGTCTTGGCAGTGCTGGCTCTTTTTTGGTTCCATATGAACATTAAAGTAGTTTTTTCCAATTCTGTGAAGAAAGTCATTGGTAGCTTGATGGGGATGGCATTGAATCTATAAATTACCTTGGGCAATATGGCCATTTTCACAATAATGATTCTTCCTATCCATGAGCATGGAATATTCTTCCATTTGTTTGTGTCCTCTTTTATTTCATTGAGCTGTGTTTGTAGTTCTCCTTAAAGAGGTCCTTCACATCCCTTGTAAGTTGGATTCCTAGAAATTTTATTCTCTTTGTACCAATTGTGAATGGGAATTCACTCATGATTTGGCTCTCTGTTTGTCTGTTACTGGTGCACAGGAATGCTGTGATTTTCACACATTGATTTTGTATCTGAGACTTTGCTGAAGTTGCTTATCAGCTTAAGGAGATATAGGGCTGACACGATGGGGTTTTCTAAATATACAATCACGTCATCTGCAAACACGGATAATTTGACTTCCTCTTTCCCTAATTGAACACCTTTATTTCTTTCTGCTGCCTGATTGCCCTGGCCAGAACTTCCAACACTATGTTGAATAGGAGTGGTAAGAGAGGGCATCCTTGGCTTCTGCCAGGTTTCAAAGGGAATGCTTCCAGTTTTTGCCCATTAAGTATGATATTGGCTGTGGGTTTGTCATAAATAGCTCTTATAATGTTGAGATATGTTCCATCAATACCTAGTTTATTGAGAGTTTTTAGCATGAAGGGCTGTTGAATTTTGTCGAAGGCCTTTTCTGCATCTATTGAGATAATCATGTGGTTTTGGTCATTGGTTCTGTTTATGTGATGGATTATGTTTATTGATTTGCGTATGTTGAACCAGCCTTGCATCCCAGGGATGAAGCTGACTTGATAATGGTGGATAAGCTTTTTGATGTGCTGCTGGATTCGGTTTGCCAGTATTTTATTGAGGATTTTTGCATCAGTATTCATCAGGGATATTGATCTAAAATTCTCTTTTTTTGTCATGTCTCTTCCAGGCTTTGGTATCAGGATGATGCTGGCCTCATAAAATGAGTTAGGGAGGATTTCTTCTTTTTCTATTGGTGGGAATAGTTTCAGAAGGAATGGTACCCGCTCCTATTTGTACCTCTGGTAGAATTTGGCTGTGAATCCATCTGGTCCTGGACTTTTTTTTGTTGGTAGGCTATTAATTATTGCCTCAATTTCAGAGCCCGTTATTGGTCTGTTCAGAGATTCAACTTCTTCCTGGTTTAGTCTTTGGAGGGTGTATGTGTTCAGGAATTTATCCATTTCTTCTAGATTTTGTAGTTTATTTGCATAGAGGTGTTTATAGTATTATCTGATGGTAGTTTGCATTTCTGTAGGATCAGTGGTGATATCCCTTTATCAGTTTTTATTGCATCTATTTGATTATTCTCTCTTTTTTCTTTATTAGTTTTGCTAGCAGTCTATCAATTGTGTTGATCTTTTCAAAAGACCAGCTCCTGGGTTCATTGATTTTTTGAAGAGTTTTACATTTCTCTATCTCCTTCAGTTCTGCTCTGAGCTTAGTTTTTTCTTGCCTTCTGCTAGCTTTTGAATTTGTTTGCTCTTGCTTCTCTATTTCTTTTAATTGTGATGTTAAGGTGTTGATTTTAGATCTTTTCTGCTTTGTCTTGTGGGCATTTAGTGCTATAAATTTCCCTCTACACACTGCCTTAAATGTGTCCCAGAGATTCTAGTACCTTGGGTCTTTGTTCTCATTGGTTTCAAAGAATATCTGTATTCCTGCCTTCACTTTGTTATTTAACCAGTAGTCTCTCAGAAGCAGGTTGTTCAGTTTCCATGTAGTTGTGCGGTTTTGAGTGAGTTTCTTAATCCTGAGTTCTAATTTGATTGCACTGTGGCCTGAGAGACAGTTTCTTGTGATTTCTGTTCTTTTACATTTGCTGAGGAGTGCTTTACTTCCAATTATGTGGTCAATTTTAGAATAAGTCCAATGTGGTGCTAAGAAGAATGTATATTCTGTTGATTTGGGGTGAAGAGTTCTGTAGATGTCTATTAGGTCTGCTTGGTGCAGAGCTGAGTTCAAGTCCTGGATATCCTTGTTAACCTTCTGCCTCATTGATCTGTCCAGTATTGAAAGTGGGGTGTTATAGTCTCCCATTATTATTGTGTGGTAGTCTAAGTCTCTTTGTAGGTCTCTAAGGACTTGCTTTATGAATCTGGGTGCTCCTGTATTGGGTGCATATATATTTAGGATAGTTAGCTCTTCTTGTTGAATTGATCACTTTACTATTATATAATAGCCTTCTTTGTTTCTTTTGATCTTTGTTGGTTTAAAGTCTGTTTTATCAGAGACTAGGATTGCAACCCCTGCTTTTTTTTTGCTTTCCATTTGCTTAGTAGATCTTTCTCCATCCCTTTATTTTGAGCCTATGTGTGTCTCTGCACATGACATGGGTCTCCTGAATACAGCACACTGATGGGTCTCAACTCTTTATCCAATTGGCTGGTCTGTGTCTTTTAACTGAGGCAATCAGCCCATTTACATTCAAGGTTAATACTATTATGTGTGAATTTGATCCTGTCATTATGATTTTAGCTGGTTATTTTGCCCATTAATTGATGCAGTTTCTTCATACCATCAATGGTCTTTACAATTTGGCATATTTTTTCAGTGGCTGGTACTGGTTGTTCCTTTCCATGTTTAGTGCTTCCTTCAGGAGCTCTTGTAAGGCAGGCCTGCTGGTGACAGAATCTCTCAGCATTTGCTTGTCTGTAAAGGATTTTATTTCTCCTTCACTTATGAAGCTTAGTTTGGCTGGATATGAAATTCTGGGTTGAAAAATCTTTTCTTTAAGAATGTTGAATATTGGCCCCCACTCTCTTCTGGATTATAGGGTTTCTGCAGTGAGATCTGCTGTTAGTCTGATGGGCTTCCCTTTGTGGGTAACTTGACTTTTCTCTCTGGCTGCCCTTAACATTTTTTCCTTCATTTCAACCTTAGTGAATCTGACAATTATGTGTCTTGGAGTTGCTCCTCTCAAGGAGTATCGTTGTGTTGATCTCTGTATTTCCTGAATTTGAATGTTGGCCTGCCTTGCTAGATTATGGAAGTTCTCCTGGATAATATCCTGCAGAGTGTTTTCCAGTGTGGTTCCTTCCATTCTCCCCATCACTTTCAGGTACACCAATCAAATGTAGATTTGGTCTTTACACATTGTCCCATATTTCTTGGAGGCTTTGTTCGTTTATTTTTACTCTTTTTTCTCTAAACTTGTCTTCTCACTTTATTTCATTAATTTGATCTTCAATCACTGATACCCTTTCTTCCAGTTGTTCAAATCAGCTATTGAAGCTTGTGCATGCATCACAAAGTTCTCGTGCCATGGTTTTAAGCTCCATCAGGTCATTTAAGGTGTTCTCTACACTGTTTATTCTAGCCATTCATCTAACATTTTTTCAAGATTTTAGCTTCCTTGAGATGAGTTAGAACACGCTCCTTTAGCTTGGAGAAGTTTGTTATTACCGACCTTCTGAACCCTACTTCTGTCAACTCGTCAAATCCATTCTCCATCCATCTTTGTTCCATTGCTGGCAAGGAGCTGCAATCCTTCGGAGGGGGAGAGGCACTCTGGTTTTTAGAATTTTCAGCTTGTCTGCTCTGGTTTCTCCCCATTGTTGTGGTTTTAATCTACCTTTGGTCTTTGATGTTGGTGACCTGCAGATGGGGTTTTGGTGTAGATGTCCTTTTGGTGATGTTGATGCTATTCCTTTCTGTTTGTTAGTTTTCCTTCTAACAGTCAGGTCCCTCAGCTGCAGGTCTGTTGGAGTTTGCTGGACGTCCATTCCAGACCCTCTTTGCCTGGGTATCACCAGCAGAGGCTGTAGAACAGCAACTATTGCAAAATAGCAAATATTACTGCCTGATCATTCCTCTGGAAGCTTCGTCCCAGAGGGGCACCTGCCTGTATGAGGTGTCTGTCAGCCCCTACTGGGAGGTGTCTCCCAGTTAGGCTACAGGGGGGTCAGGGACCCACTTGAGGAGGCAGTCTGTCCGTTCTCAGGCTCAAATGCTGTGCTGGGAGAACCACTGCTCTCTTCAGAGCTGTCAGACAGGGACGTTTAAGTCTGCAGAAGTTTCTGCTGCCTTTGGTTCAGGTATGCCCTCTCACAGAGGTGGAGTCTATAAAGGCAGTAGGTCTTGCTGAGCTGCGGTGGGCTCCACCCAGTTTGAGCTTCCTGGCTGCTTTGTTTACCTACTCAAGCCTCAGCAATGGCAGGCGCCCCCCCCCAGCCAGGCTACAGCCTCGCAGGTCGATCTCAGACTGACTAGCAGTAAGCAAGGCGCCGTAGGCGTGGGACCCACTGAGCCAGGCATGGGAGACAATCTCCTGGTCTGCTGGTTGCTAAGACCATGGGAAAAGCACAGTATTTGGGCAGGAGTGTACAGTCAAGCCAAAGTACAGTCTGTCATGGCTTCCCTTGGCTAGGAAAGGGAAATCCGTGGACCCATTGCACTTCTCGGGTGAGGCGATGTCCCGCCGTGCTTCAGCTCACCCTCCATGGGCTACACCCACTGTCCAACCAGTCCCAGTCAGGTGAACCAGGTACCTCAGTTGGAAATGCAGAAATCACCCATCTTCTATGTCGATCACGCTGGGAGCTACGGATCAGAGCTGTTCCTATTTGGCCATCTTGGAACGGAAAATGCTATATTTTATTTCAAGAGACACCGAAAACTTAAGAAACAAGAAAACGTTAAAGTGAAAGGATGGAAAATATATACAAGTTAAATTTTAATGAAAACACAGTTTGTATTATTTTGTATTACCTAATGTAATAGGTAAAATTTATATTACCTCATATGTTAGATTTTTAAACAAAAACATTTCTAAAAATAAAAAGTTTCATATCTTACGAAAGGGTTTGATTCACAAAGAAAATATGGCAATTTTAAACTTACACAGTTATAACTCAGCTTCAAAATATATGAAGAAAAAAACTAATAGAAATACGATAAGACAACTGAGAATTTTTCAGTAAGTGATAGACCAAGCAGACAAAAATCAGTTAAGCTATAGAAAGTTTAAAATAACATGAGAAGTTTGATTTAATGGATATGCATAGAATATTGCATACAACAGTAGGGGATATGTTTGGAAAGTATATCTTTTCAAGCACATCTGAAACAATTATATCAGAAATTACAAGTGCTAGCCCATAAATCTGGTAACAACATTTTTCAAAGACTATCATATGAAAATGAGTTATTATTCATGAATTTATTATCATATAAATGATAATTTTAAGAATCAGTAATCAAAATATAATAAGATAACTGAACACTTTTGGAAAGTGAAAATATAATTCTGAGCAACTCATGGTCAAAGAAGCAAAATTAGAAATTAAAAATATTTATAACCTAAAAATAATGAAAATATTATGCATCATTATTAAATAATCAGGTAACATTTGCTTGAATACCTGCAAAAATAGCTTATTATAATCATTCTGGTAATTTTATTTTGTTGTAAATGACAAAACAATATTGAAAGAAAAGTCTTTTATTTTATTTAACATGTCTAGCCACTTGCGACAAAATTACCATAAAGTCTTCATGTGAAAACATACGAGCTAGGAGGAATAGAAAAGATGTATGCAAGAAAAGGTTATCAAGCATCAAATATTCATAACAAGAGAATAGTCAAGACTATAGCATAGATGTATGCTACCCAGCTGTAGACACTCAACTGTGCTACAATGATGTTCCTTCAATTTACTGTTCCAACGCTTCTGTCCAAAGCAATCAATTGAAACAGCAAGCACACAGTGCAGAACTCAAGAGTAAATGGGCAAGAATATGGCATAAAACTCACATTATGATGCAATATGAATAAAATTTAGATTACTAGAAAATCCTGCGTATATGCACACAAAAATTCCTAATATTTTCTCAGAAAATTTATGCACTTAACTATCAGTTCCAAAGCACCTATCCTACAACCCTAGATACCATCCTAATACTGTTTCCCCAAGATCCTTTGGGTGTTCTCTCTTCTAGGTTATGGTATACTTGCCTTGAAGCATGTACATGTGTATGTTTTCCTTGCATTATACAATGAGCTTTTTGCTGGCAAACATCAGCACAATGCCTAGCACATGGTTAGTACTTGAAAACTTTTGTTTTCAATTTTCTTTTAGAAGTTCAATAATCGGACTTCTGGTTTTAAAATAGCAGTGTAGAAGCAGAATGGTTTCAACTCCTGCACCCCCCAGAAATAAAAACACACAGTGCAGACATTTGCACCAGCAACAACTGAGAACTCAAATATGAGGATGAGACAGATACCAAGGCCACAGTGAAGTGAAAAAACTGAGCAAACTGTAGAATAATTGAACTTCCACATCTATGACACTCCTCCTCCCTTTCTGCCTGGCAACAAGCATGCAGAAAAATCTCCCAACTTACAGTTTCCATACAGCAAAAAGTGAGATTAAGGTGGTCAAGCAGCTTTCGCCACATCTTGGGTTCCCTGATAGAAAGACCTGTCCTTACCCTAACCAATGGAAAGTATCCTGACTTCCTGAAGAGAGAATATCCCTGAGGGTAGGCAGAAACAAAGACTGTAGGTGGGACTACCTTCCTACATCCCCAGCCCTGGAAACTGCTCTGTAACTTGGCCAAAAGAGATAGCAAATTTTTGACAGAGTGAGACCCTCTCTCAAAAAAAGAAAAGCATATGATTATTTCAATAGATGCCAAAAAAGCACTTAATAAAATTCAACTTTCCTTTTTGATAAAAATGCTCCTCAAACTGCATATGAAAGTAACACACCTCAAAATAATAAAGGCCATGTATGACAACCTCACACTGTGAGGTTACACTCCACAGGGAAAAGTTGACAGCCTTTCTCTTAAGATCTGGAACAATATCAGGATGCCCAGTTTCACTACTTTTATACAACATAATACTAGAAGTTCTGGACAGAGAAAATAAGCAAGAAAAAGACAAAAGGGGCATCCAAATTTGACAGAAATAAGTCAAATTAGCCTTCTTCACAGACAACATGATCTCACACGTAGATAAACTTAAAGACACTGACATAAAAAAAAAAAAACTATTAGAACTGATAAATGAATTCAGTAAAGTTCCAGGATGCAAAGTCAACATACAAAAATCAGTGATATTTATATATGCCAACAGCAAACCATCTGAAAAAGAAATCAAGAATGCAATCCTATTTACAATAACAACAAAAAAATGCAAAATACCTGGGACTCAATCTAACCAAAGATATTAATGATCTATACAAAAAAAAACTCTAATGAAAAATTGAAGAGAAAACAAAAAAATGGGAAGATATCCCATGTTCATAAATTGGATTAATATTTTTAAAATGACAATACAAATTCAATGCAATCCTTATCAAAATATTTCTATTCTTCACACATATAAAAAATCCTAAAATTTATATAGAACCATAAAAGATCCTGAATAGCCAAAGCAATGCTGAGTAAAAATAACAAAGATGGAGGCATGACACTATATGACCTTAAAATGTACTATGAAGCTATAGTAACCAAAACAGCATGATGATGGCATAAAAACAGACACATGGACCAATGGAACAGAATACAGAACCCAGATACAAATCCATGCATTTAAAATCAACTCATCTCCAACAAAGGTGACAAGAACACACAATGAGGAAAAGACACTCATCTCAATAAATCATGCTGGAAAAATGGATAACTATATACAGAAAAATGAAACTCGACCCCTAGCTCACACCATACAAAGAAATCAAATCTAAATGAACTAAAGATTTAAATCTAATACCTGAAACTATGAAATTACTGGAAGAAAACATTGGGGAAATGCTCCAGAACATTGACCTGGGCAAGATTTTTAACATAAAGCCTCAAAAACACAGGCAACCAAAGAAAAAAAAATAGGCAAATGGGATTACATCAAGTTAGAAACCTTCTGCACAGCAAACAAAGCCAAGAAAGTGAAAAGACAACCTACATGATGGGAGAAAATATTTGCAAACTATACATTTGACCAGGGACTAATAACCAAAATATATAAGGAGCTCACACAACTCAATAGCAAAAAAAATCCAATTTAAAGATGGGCAAAAAATTCAAAAAGACATTTCTCAAAAGAAGACATATAAATGGCCAACTGGAAGATGAAAAACATGTTGAACATCACTAATCATCAGAGAAGTGCAAGTCAAAACCACAATGAGATGTCATCTTACCCCAGTTAAAATGGTTTGTATCAAAAAGACAATAACAGATGTTGGCATGAACGTAGAGAAATGGGAACCCTCATACACTGCTAGGGAGAATGTAAAGTAGTACTGCCACCATGGAGAATACAATAAAGTTTCCTCAAAAAAAAAAACGCTAGAAATAGAACTACCACATTCTCCAGCAACTCCTCTACTGGGTATATATTCAAAAGAAAGGAAATCAATATATCAAAGAGATATCTCCAAGCCCATATTTACTGCAGCACTATTCACAATAGCCAAGATACAGAATCAACCTAAGTGTCCATCAATGAATGTTAAATAAAATGTAGTTTATTACACAATAGTATACTATTAGTCCATAAAAAAGAATGAAATTGTTTCATTTGCTGCAACATAGATGAAACTGGAGGCCATTATGTTAAGTGAGATAAGCCAGACACAGAAAGACAAATATTGTATGTTCTCATTAATATGTGGGAGCTACAAAAGTGGATCTCATGAAGATAGAGAGTAGAATGTTCGTTACTAGAGGCCAAGAAGGATAGAGGGGAGGGAGTAATGAAGGAAGAAAAAGAATATAAATGTATTTCTTACCACTGAACTGTACACTTTAAAATGGCAAAGATGGTAAACTATATATGTGTATATAATTAATTAAAATAATTTATTTTAAAAAGAAAATTCAATAATGAATTAATGTTAAAATTATATAGACTCTCATTCAAGGCAGGAAACACCTTTTTCAGTCTATACAACTGAGTTAATACTGACATAGTGTATAAAAATGTGCTTAGCAATATATTAGGCATTCAGTAAGCACTCAATAAATTCTGACTGTTGGAACTTTTGATGTTGCTGATAATCAGTGACAGAACAAGGAAGAAATTTTTTAAGCAGGTCTATCAACTACATTTCACAGAACAAGGAACTTACATACAATATTCAAAATTCAGATAAATGTGAAGCTGACATTGAAAAAAGACACACTATGAATTCTATACTACTCCATAGCTAGAAGGCAGGAGGCATTATCTAATTAAATTACAGTTTGCTCAAATCCAGAAATGAGAAGGTCTTCATGTCAGGCTATCTGTGTTGGAGATACTACAAGTAAATTTAATTATACCTGAGGAAAAATTTGGGATAAAATATATGTAAATATTTTGTTGACCATAAAATAAAATTTATCAACTTGCTTTTGCAAATTTAGAATATTTCTGTCCTATTTTCTTATCTTCTTATTCCTACGTATAGAAATTTCTCAAGTCCTTCTCATTAAAAAACATACTCACATCTCTCTTTCTCCATAAAGAGATGTGTTTAATAACATACAATCAACAGATCAAGGAATAATTTTTGAAGAATTTTTTTAGTTATGAAGCATCCTGTATCACAAATTTACAAGCAGATTGTCTAAAATTTTCACCTACAAAACAAACAAACATACTCTGTATATTAAAATGTAGGGCTTTCCTGGCACATTAAATTTTTTACTAGAAAATTATTTATAGCATAATGTAGTGAGAAAAATAGTCTTTGGATCAGGCCAACTTGGATTCAAATCTAAGTTAATGTCTTAATCATTATAAAGGCCAACTGGAATATTCTACCTCTCATGATTGATTTTGAAGATGGAATAAAGTATTAATATGTAAGGCAATTAGGACATTGGTTGCCGTCTAAAACACTTTGAAACTTGTTAGCTTTCCTTCTTTCAATAAACAGTAACATTAACTTTTCCAAGGTAGGATCTTCTAAATTGTCTTTTCTCCTAATATAATGAAATATCTGGGCTCCTTTGAGATTTGTGTCCACTTTAGCATCTCAACTTCCTGAATAAATGAATTAGATCCCCATCTTAAGAGAGAATTTTTAGTAACTGGTACAAGGAAAAGTTCTCTAGCCTTAGTTTTATTTTTGGCTCTTTGCAATCACTTTCTCTTAACAAAGCATTTCTTTCTCAGGTCCTGATATGCTTGACTTTCATTCAAGGTTTTATGCTCTGACCTGATGTAATTTAATTTACTACAATTCTACTATCAGCATTATTAGACAGGAACATTTCATTTTCTAACATCTATGTAGCCATTTTTAAACTTTTAAATGCTTTAACAATTTTTCTTTAAATAATGATTTCCCAGAATAGCTCTTTGTAATACTTAAGCTTTATTTAAAAGAATGTGGAGAAACTGGAAATAGTCCAAAGAAGAACAGGCAAAATGATTAAAGGGACAGGAAATAAATTATCTCAGAAAAAGTTGGAGTGAGTTAAAAGGAGAAAGCAACGGTATTATATAACTGGTCTGATTCACCAAACCTTCTTACAAATAAAAGTTGGTGGCCTTGGGAAGTTATACTGGAAAAGCCAGCACACACACTTGTGAACCAGAAAGGATGAAGGAAGTCTTCCAGGTCTACCTCTAGTTCCAACTCCTGATTGCTCTAGTTTTGTTCTGATTTCTCATAAAACTTAAAGTATAAAAAAGAAATGAGAAACAGGTTGCATTATATGACCTAACTCTGACTAACTGGTGGAAGTTGTTTTGAGAATTATGAATTTTCATTTCTACAATGATTAGGATCTCCTTTTAAAAAAAATTGGTAGGAGATTAACATCACATTCAGCTATGACTCATCAAGAGGCTAGAATCTATGAGAATTCTGTGGCAGTTACTGCCTAAGTCTTTCAAGGAAAAGCTTGGAAGACTATCTCTCAAACACACATCTTTATTTTGGGAACAAGGGAAGATATATATTAATAACTGAGAGAACTCTCTTAGATCTTGTCCCCAGAATCAGTGTCTATACTAGTTATCTCATACTTGCCCTCTGCCTTTTGTCACCTGGGAAGCTGTATCAAACAGTTTTCATGCCTTCTGGCTTTCAGATGGGTATATCCAACAGGAGGTACTGGCATATCAGAGAGCAGGAGGAGAATGAAATTAGGATATTTTCCCCCTTGACTCCCTTCTGCCACATAGCCATGGATTGCCTGAAGCTGCACTTAAGCCAGCAGTTCTTTTTAAGTGATGCTTTCCATATACGTCTCTCTCCAAATTCTGGTAACTGTACTATCTCCTTAGTAACCACTCCCTATAGTTACTAGGCCTAGGGCACTGTACTCTCCCTTGGTGTTTTTTTGTTTTTGGTTTTGGTTTTTTAACCCTGGTCACAACTTTGAAAGTAGTTGCTTTCTTAAACTCTGCTCAAATTAACCTAGTTTGAAAGTGCAACCTGTTTTTGTCCCAGGATCCCACATGATCGAGTACCTCCTAAGTATAAACCTCTACACATACATAGTCAATGAATTTGGATGCTTATTTAAGCTTTTCTTTAAGTTCAATAATGGAGAATTATGTATACTTGTCTATATACTGCTGAAATGGTCAATAACCTAAAAATAAACTTCAAAGTGTTGTCTGGTTTTAGATTAATATAAATACCAGCCCTCATTTTATTTTGCATATCTCTGGATTATTCTGTGTATAAAGTTTAAACAATCATTAGTTGATACAGTTCTGTGTCTTTCTGAAGCATCTACTCAAAAATTGTTTTGGTTTCCAGGGGTTGAACAGTATACTGGATGATTTCTTAAATCTTCCTACCAGGTTTGGAAGGAAGCTCTCAAATTTGTCCAAATTCAACCAAAGTTCACTGTACTCCTTATATTACCAGGTAATAAATTGGAGATAGGGCATAGCGACAAGGCAAAGATCCAAAACAGAAAAAAATTAGTCATTTTTTCTGGCCCCCCTTCTATCTCATTTCCTGGAAAGAGCTCACAATCTAGGAAAAGAGGTAGAAGAATAAATAATCAAATGTAAGTAAAGTATCAGAAACAGAATGCTTCAATATTCATTCATTGAACACTTACCATCTGGCAGGCAAAATACTAGGTATAAAAGTGGAAAAGATGAAAAAAGTGGCTCCTACTCTCAAAATAATCAAGATCTAGCAGGAAATCAGACACACAAATCA
Organism: Hylobates moloch; assembly: GCF_009828535.3. NCBI lineage: Eukaryota > Metazoa > Chordata > Mammalia > Primates > Hylobatidae > Hylobates > Hylobates moloch. The sequence continues at coordinate 69,159,028 of NW_026652286.1, read as the reverse complement.
TTGCAATTCAGTATGATAAGTACTTACAGAGGTACAAACAAAAAAAGCAATTACTTTTCATCAGCGACCTTTTGAGAAGATGTTATGAAGAAGATGGCACTTAACGAAGATGAGGAACTTGCTTAGGAGAAATCAAAGAAAAAATAATAAAAGTGTTTCTAGAATAAGAAGAGAACTGGTATGAGTGGAACATGAGATGGGGTGAGAGAGATGAAAGTATATGTAGGTATTTGGGGTCTAAAATCTGGAGGAATAGATGGAATATATAAAATCATCACCAAAATCACCACCAAAGGCGAATTATTCATTGGGCTACTGTTAGAGTTATAAGAAAAGTAACAATGATGTGTATTTGAATAAAATCAAAACAAAGCAACCAGCAAATGAATTCAGTTTTTCCTTCCTTGTTAGACAATTTATCTGTACTCCTACTTCACTTCTTCCCTCCTACGTGGTGAAGAAATAAACAGGTAAGGGAAAGCACGTAAAAGACCAGCACATATCCAGATGAATGATTTGACTTTCATTTCACAAAAATACTGAGACCCTACTATTTCTGAAACACTATGATAGACACTGAGGGAAGTACAAAGACACAAGATATCCTTTTTGCACCCTCATTTTATAAAAGAAAAAAGAAGAATGCTGTGAAATAACTTGTTCAAACTCATTCAGGTATGTGAGAGCATCCTTAGTAATATTCCAACTACTAGGATCCTGCAAATAACATTGCAAACATTTATCACCTTGCTTCCTTAATTGCTTTGAAAGTATCTACATTTTATAAACAATACTTGTCAAGAAATGATAGAATTCCATCACCAACTAATACCTATGATAGTAATAAGTGAAGACTCCCAAAATCTTTGCAAGTTGAGGAATATTCTCAGTAATGTTTAAAATTAGCATACTACGTTCACTTTTTTCTTGCAGATAATCTGATCACAGAAACTCTCAGCCAAGAACCAGCAAGAACAATAAAATATTCTCCATTTGCTCTCTGTATTGGTCGGTGCCCAGCCAAGGAAACAAAATTACTACACAAGGTAATTCAATAGAGAGAACTTAATATGAGAAATTAATCATAAAAATGCCTGAACTACGAAAGAACAGCTAGAAGGTGAGGTAACTCTGAGATCAGTGACTGCAGGGACTATAGGAAGGCACTCACACCCCTAACATCCACTAGGGCCAGAGGGACTAGGAAGGCAGAGGAGTTGCTGAACTCCAAAGCTTGGCCATTGGTGAAAGCCAGATTCAGGAGCTGAGAATTGAGAGGAAATGGCTGACTACAGGGAGCTAGAACCACTTAAGAGTTGCAGTCACTGCCAACAACGCCTAAGGCAGAGAGAGGGAGAAAAATACCCTACCCCCCTTCAGCACGAACTAATCCCTAGAATGGTCAGCATCATTCTCTACTATAATTGCCTGTATATTTCTCCATCTATGTCAGTGCTTCCCAGTGGAAAGCCTAACTGGAAGGCAGCACGAAGAAGTATGAGAAATGCGGTTTGCAGCGGGCAGTTCAAAGCAGGGAAATGGCAGAGAATGGATCTATGATCAAACAAGCAAATAACTTGCAGTCTAAAATTTCACGCTTGCCGTTAGTAAGATGTTTCACTCTTCTTGCCCCTCTTTCTCCTTATTTGGATGTCTCTTTTGAAGGAAAGTCAAAGGTTGTGTTCTTTGCTGCTCATTTATGAGGAACCACTGAATACCTGGTCAGTGCCACGCATATCTAGCAATTATACCTAGCAAGAGGCTTTTTTGGAAACTTCTTGTTGGTACACCTAGCAAACGGTTTATGGTGAAATCACATTCCAAAAGGTCAGAGATTGTTTAGTTGACAATTTTGTATCGTCAAAAAGAGTGCCTAATAGCATCATCAAGCTGTTTCATGACTATTTGGTCCAAAGAGCATGGCAGTCACTAATAGATTTGGGACATTAAAAAAAATCTCTGCCATTTTTTTGTCAACTATTTCTTAAAGCAATCTTTCAGATACAGTTGACAACTCACTCCTGTGAAAATTAACTGTACACTCTGATATTATCATAATCCCTAGCATTCCGTGAGCATTTTGGGGTGCCATAAATTTAACTGAGCACTTTTTGTCAATCATTTAATAATCACAACCACCCCCATAAAGTAGGTAATAGTAAAACACACAGTCTATAGATTTAAAAAAAACGTAAAAGAGAATAAATGATCAGTCAGGATTACATGGTTTGGTAAAAAATTACTCTAACCTGGGATTTAAAGACATTACAACCTTCCTTTTAACCATCACACCTGCTAGTAAAATGCTATACAACATCTATTTGTTTGCATACCTCTCTTCTCCAATAGAATACAAGCCATCTAAGGGGAGGATCCTGCCTTTTTGATATTCATATTTCCCTCATTCACCAATGCAGTAGCTCTCCATTAGTGTGGGTTGAATGAATAAAAATTCAATATGCTTTAATCTTTACACAAAAGTGAAGAAAGTAAAAGACCAACACAAAAAGTACATGCTCATCAAAGGTACTAACCCAAAATATTACAATTGCCCTCTTAATCTCACAATAGATTTATTCTAAAACTTAATTTTCTCTTTAGTAACTCTCAAGCTATCTAATTTTGAAACATTTATTACCAAAATGCATTTAAGTGCCTATTTGTGCATTCCAAACCCAAGTTCTGCAGATCAATAAAACTCAAATTGCTTTTTAAAAAGAGATTCTAAAACATTTTTAAATACTTCAAAAGCAAGAATAAGATTACGAATTGAGTTCAAACACAGAAATACTCTGAGAAATATCAAAGAGTTTTCCCCAAACAAGCTAACTTATGCTTGGCAATTAGGAATTTAGGAATAAAGAACATTGTTAACTAAGTAAAACAACAAGCACACAAAAAATATACATCTAAACTGGCATTGTCTTTTTAAATCATCCTTTGAAGAATGTACACTTAATTCAGTCAGGCTGAAACAGTTGAAATTATTTTTTGAGCTTCATTACCTTCAGAATCCCACCGAAAAAGTTTTGCCCATTAATATACACCTCACTGCTCATTTTCACTATTAGTCCATCAGAATCAGTGGCTACATCTGGTTCAACATTGTATTCCCAGCAACCAGCAGAACAACGGTGAGTCACAGGCAGTGTGTGCGGAATAAAAAATTAAAGAATAAATGCATTCGCACCTGAAAAATACTGAGATATTCTTCCTTCTGAGTCAAAAAAGGGTGTAACTTGATGGAAAAACTTTTCAGCCATCCATTAACTCTCATCTTCACTTTCATGTCAACCATCCCCTGAGGTAAGCACTATTTTTTTTTCTTTTTTTCTTTACACTTATTTGTTTTAGGGGCCCACTCTCTCACCCTGGCTGGAGTGCAGTGATGCAATCATAGCTCACTGCACTCTCAGTCTCCTGGGCTCAAGCTTCCTGCCTCAACCTCCTGAATAGCTGGGACTACAAGTGTGTGCCACCACAACCAGCTAATGTTTTTTTCATTTTTTTTTTTTTTTTTTTTTTTTTTTTGTAGAGACAGACTCTTGCTATGTTGCCCAAGCTGATCTCAAATTCCTGGCCTCAAGTGATACTCCCTCTTACCCTCCCAAGGTGCTGGTATTACAAGAGTGAACCACTGCAACCAGCACTGGTGTTATTTTCTTTCTTTTTTTTTTTTTTTTTTGAAGTTTTATTTTAATCTCAGAGGTACATGTGCAGGTTTGTTACTTCAGTACATTTATGTTCATGCTGGTTTGTTGTATGGATTACTTTGTCATCCAGGTGTTAAACGTAATTCCCATTAGTTATTTTTCCTGATCCTCTCCTTCCTCCCACCCTCCACCCTCCAATAGGCCTCCCTGTCTGTTGTTCCCATCTATGTGTCCATGTGTTCTTATCATGTAGCTCCCACTTGTAAGTGAGAACATGTGGTATTTGGTTTTCTGTTTCTCCATTAGTGTGCTAAGGATAATGGCCTCCAGCTCCATCCATGTTCCTGCAAAGGACGTAATCTCATTTCTTTTTCATGGCTGTGTAGTATTCCATGGTGTATCTGTATCACATTTTCTTTATCCAGTCTACTGTTAATGGGCATTTAGGGTGATTATGTCTTTGTTATTGTGAACAGTGTTGCACTGAACATACATATGCATTAGTCTTTATAGTGGAAGGATTTATATTCCACTGGATATATACCCATTAATGGTATTACTGGGTCAAATAGTAGTCCTGTTTTTAGATCATTGAGGAATCACCACACTGTCTTCTACAATGGTTGAACTAATTCACACTTCCACCAACAGTTAATATGTGTTCCTTTTTCTCCACAACCTTGCCAGCACCTGTTATTTTTTGACTTTTTAATAATAGCCATTCTGACTAATGTGAGATGGTGTCTCACTGCGGTTTTGATTTGTACTTGTCTAATGATCAGTTACGTTGAGCTTTTTTTCATATGCTTGTTGGCCACATGTATGTCTTCTTTGAAAAATGTCTACTCATGTCCTTTGCCCACTTTTTAATGGGGTTGTTTGGTTTTTTCTTATACATTGGTTTAAGTTCTTTATAGATGCTAGATATTAGACCTTTGAAAGATGCATAGTTTGCAAAAAATGTTTCCCATTCTGTAGGTTGTCTGTTTGTTCTGTTGATCATTTATTTTGATGTGGAGAAGCTACTTAGTTTAATTAGATTCCATTTGTCAATTTTTACTTTTGATGGAATTGCTTTTAGCATCTTTGTCATGAAATTGTTGCCCTTTCCTGTGTCCAGAATGCTGTTGCCTAGGTTGTTTGGGTTTTTTTTTTTTTAAATATGTTTGAGTTCTACATTTAAGCCTTTACTCCATCTTGAGTTGACTTTTGTATATGGGGTAAGAAAGGGGTTCAGATTCAGTATCCTGTATGTGGCTAGCCAGTTATCCCAGCACCATTTATTGAATACACAGCCCTGTCCTCATTGCTTGTTTTTGTCAGGTTTGTCAAAGATCAGATGGTTATAGATGTATGACCTTATTTCTGGGCTCTCTGCTCTGTTCCATTGGTCTGTCTGTTTTTATACTAGTACTAAGCTGTTTTGATTATTGTAGCCCTGTAGTATAGTTTGAGGCCAAGTAGCATGATGCCTCCAGCTTTGTTCTTTTTGCTTGAGATTGCTTTGGCCATTTGGGGCCTTTTTTGGTTCCATATGAATTTTAAAATACTTTTTTCTAGTTCTGTGAAGAATGCCATGGTAGTCTTGATAGAAATAGCATTGAAGCTATAAATTGCTTTGGGCAATATGGCCATTTTAACAATATTGACTTTTTCTACCCATGAGCATGGAATGTCTTTCCATCTGTTTGTATCATCTCTGATTTCTTTCAGCAGTGTTTTATAGTTCTCCTTGTGGAGCTCTTTCACCTCCCTGGTTAGCTGTATTCCTAGATATTTTATTCTTTTAGTGGTAATTTTGAATGAGATTGCATTCCTAATTTGGCTCTCAGCTTGACTGCTGTTGGTGAATAGGAATGCCAGTTATTTTGTACATCGATTTTGTATCCTGAGATATTGCTGAAGCTGTTTATCAGCTGAAGGAGACTTTAGACCAAAACTATGGGGTTTTCTAGATATAAGATTATGTTGTCTGCAAACAGAGATAGTTTGACTTCCTCTCTTCCTATTTGAATGCTCTTTCTCTTGCCTGATTGCTCTAGACATGACTTGCAATGCTATGTTGAATAGAAGTGGTGAGAGAGGGCATCCTTTTCTTGAGGCAGCTTTTGAGGAGAATGCTTCCAGCTTTTGGCCCATTCGACATGATGTTGGCTGTGGGTTTGACATAGATGGCTCTTATTATTTTGAGGTATGTTCCTTCAATCCCTAGTTTATTGAGAGTTTTTAACATGAAGGGATGTTGAATTTTATCAAAAGCATTTCTGCATCTATTGAACTAATCATGTGGTTTTTGTCTTTAGCTCTGTTACGTAATGAATCACATTTATTGATTTGAATATGTTGAACAAACCTTGCATCCCAAGAATGAATCTTAGTTGATCATGGTGGATAAGCTTTTTGGTGTGCTTCTGGATTCAGTTTGCCAGTATTTTGTTGAGAAATCTTTGCTTTGATGTTCATCAAGGATATTGGCCTGAAGTTTTATTTTTTGGTTGTGTCCCTGCCAGTTTTGGTATCAGGATGATGCTGGCCTCATAGCATGAGTTAAGGAGGACTCCCTCCTCCTCAATTTTTTGGAACAGTTTCAAGAGAAATGGTACCAATCCTTCTTTGTACATCCAGTAGAATTCAGGTGTGAATTCCTCTGATCCTGGGCTTTTTTTCGTTGGTAGGCTATTTATTACTGCCTCAATGTCAAAGCTCATTATTGATCTGCTCAGGGATTCAATTTCTTTCTGCTTCAGTTTTGCAAGGGTGTATGTGTCCAGGAATTGATCTATTTCTTCTAGATTGTCTAATTTATGTGCATAGAGATGTTCATATTATCTGATAGTTATTTCTATTCTTGTTGTGTCAGTAGTAGTATCCCCCTTGTTGTTTCTGATTGTGTTTATCTTAATATTCTCTCTTTTCTTCTTTATTAGCCTAGATAGTGTTCTATTTTTATTAGTTTTTTCAAAAAACCACCTTCTATATTCACTGATCTTTTGAATTGAATTTCATGTCTCAATCTGTTTCAGTTCAGCTCTGATTTCAGTTATTTCTTGTCTTCTGCTATTAATACCTTTGTGGTTGGTTTGGTCTTGGTTCTCTACTTCTTTAGTTGTGATGTTAGGTTCTATCTGTTTGATGTGGGCACTAAATTTCCCTCTTAACACTGCCTTAGTAGTGTCAAAGAGACTTTGGTATGTTGTATCTTTGTTCTGATTAACTTCCTGATTTCTGCCCTAACTTTAAAATTTACCCAGAAGTCTCTCAAGAGCAGGTTATTCAATTTCCATGTACTTTTATAGTTTTGAGTGATTTTCTTAATCTTGATATCTAATTTTATTGCCAAGTGGTCTGAAAGAGTGGTGGTTATGATTTCAGTTCCTTTGCATTTGCTAAGGAGAATTTTCCTTCTGATTATGTGATCAATTTTAGAGTATGTGCCATGTGGCAATGAGAAGAATGTATATTCTGCTGTTTCTAAGTGGAGTCTATAAGGTCCATTTAATCCAGTACTGAGTTTGGGTCCTGAATATCATTAATTTGCTGCCTCGATCATCTGTCTAATACTGTTAGTGTGGTACTGAAGTATCCTACTATCCTTGTGTGGGAGTCTAGGTCTCTTTGAAGGTCTCTAAGAACTTGCCATATGAATCTAGGTGCTCCTGTGTTGGGTGGTTTTTTGAGACAGAGTCTCACTCTGTCACCCAGGCTGGAGTTCTGTGGCACTATCTCAGCTCACTGCAACCTCTGCTTCCCAGGTTCAAGCAATTCTCGTGCCTCAGCCTCCCAAGTAGTTGGGATTACAGGTGTGAGCCACTATGCCCAGCTACTTTTTGTATTTTGAGTAGAGACAGGGTCTCATCATGTTGGCCAGGTTGGTCTCAAACTCCTGACCTCTGGTAATCTGCCCACCTTGGCCTCCCAAAGTGCTGGGATTACAGGCATGAGGCCACCATGCCTGGCCAGGGTGCATATATATTTAACACAGTCAGATCTTCTTGTTTAGTTGAACCCTTTATCATTATGTAATGCCCTTATCTTTTCTGATTTTTGTGGGTTTAAAGTCTGTTTTGTATGAATTTAGGATTGCAACTTTTGCTTTTTTTGGTTTTCCATTTGCTTGGTAGATTTTTCTCCACGCCTTTATTTTGAGCCTATGGGTATCATTGTATGTGAGATGAGTCTCTTGAAGGCAGCTTATCCATGGGTCTTGGTTCTAGATCTACTGTGTCACTCTAGGCCTTTTAATTGGGGCAGTTAGCCCATTTACATTCAAAATTAGTAATGATATGCGTGGTCTGATCTTCTCATCATGATATTAGCTGGTTATTTTGAAGACTTGTTTGTATGGTTGCTTTATGGTGTCACTGGTCTGTGCACTTCAGTGTGTTGTTTTTATAGTTGCTGGTAATGGTCTTTCTTTTCCATATTTATTGCTTCCTTCAGGAGCTCTTGTAAGGCAGGTCTGGTGGTAACAAATTCCCCCAGCATTTGCTTGTCTGAAAAGGATCTTACTTCTCTTTGGTTTATGAAGAAGAGTTTGGCCAGATATGTAATTGTGGCTTGAAATATCTTTAAGTGTATTGAATATTGGTCCCCAATGTCTTCTGGCTTGTAGAGTTTCAGCTGAGAGGTCTGCTGTTAGTCTGAGTTTCCCTTTATAGGCTACCTGACCTTTCTCTCTAGCTGCGTTTAACATTTTTCCTTTCATTTTGACCTTAGAGAATTTGATGATTATGTGTCTCGGGGATGATCTTCTTGTGAATCATCTTACTGGGGTTCTTTGCATTTCCTAAATTTGAATGTTGGCCTCTCTCACTAGCTTGAGGAAGTTCTCATGCATGATATCCTGAAATATATTTTCCAAGTTGCTTACACTCTCCCCAACAGTTCCAGGACACCAACAAGTCATAGATTTGGTCCCTTTTCAAAATTCTATATTTCTTGGAGGTTTTGTTCATTCCTTTAATTCTTTTATCTCTATTCTTGTCTGACTGTCTTATTTCAGAAAGCCAGTCTTCAAGCTCTGGGATTCTATTCTTAGTTTGGTATATTCTGCTATTAATACTTGTGATTGCATTATAATATTCTTGTATTGTGTTTTTAACCTCTGTCAGGCAGTTATGTTCTTTTTTGTATTGGCTATTTTGCCTGTCAGCTCTTGTATTGTTGTGCTGTGGTTCTTAGCTTCCTTGGATTGGCTTTCAATTTACTCCTGCATCTCAATGATCTTTGTTCCTATCCATATTCTGAATTCTATTTCTGTCATTTTAGCCATCTCAGCCTGGGTCAGAGTCCTTACTGGAGGGGTTACACAGTCATTTGAAGGAAAGAAGGCACACTGGGATTTTGAGTTGTCAGAGTTCTTGAGTTGGGTTTTCCACATGTTTGTGGGCTGTTGTTTCTTCTACAATCTTTGAAGTTGCTGACCCTTGGGTGGATTTTTTTTCTTTTATCCTATTTGATGACCTTGAGGGTTTGATTGTGGTATAAGGTGGATCCAGTTGGCTGGAAGATTTTAATGGGCCACTGCTCAGCTCCCAGTTGCTGGGGTGCATGCTCTAACTCTGGGGGACTTGTATCAGGCCTGACTTTGTTCTGTGGCTCCTTTAAGTTAGGAATCCATTGCACTGGCAGGGCCAAGGTGTTCCCTGACTGCTGGTCACTACACTCTGATGACTGGTGCCAGGCAAAGCATTTTGTAGTGTGGAGGTAGTGAGATCTTTCCTTGTTCATATGTGCTAGCAGCAATAGTGCAGTGGTGTGCATGCTCATTGGCTGTGGCAGGGTGCTAGTGGGTGCCAAGTTACCTGCCTCCATGTGGGCATTCACAACAGTGATGGAGGCATCATGGCTCAGTGGGGAGGAGGATCCTGCTGGCAACTGTGCATGCAGTTGTGCTGGTGGTGGTGCCAGCACAGGGACTAGGTCTGGCAGATGCTGGTCTCTTTTTCTTCTATTATTTTTATTTTGTATTGTATGTATTTAAGGTGTACAACATGATGTTCTGATATACTTATGTTTGTATACATTTACATAAAGAAGTCATTACTACAGTCAAGCAAATTAATATAACTATCATCTCATATAGCCCATAATATTTCCATAGCAATTTGAAAAATAATTTCTCCCTTGTTGGACTACAATAGTCAGTCCACTAAGTCCACTAAGAAAGGTGTCTGCAGGGAGCTTAAAAAAAAATCAAAGAGCTATAGATATTCCTAGACCTACTAATTAGCACTTTAGATTACAGTGATAAGAAGTGGTAACAATCTGAAACAAAGGGATTTGAAAAGAGTACTTTAATTAGGGTGACCATCCGTCTCTACCCGATTGGCACAGTTCACATATCACCTGTGATCCAGACAGAATTATTTGCCATGCCCCTTTCACTCTCCAGAGTACCTTGTTTTAGGAGGCTAATGATATGTCCACTTCAATTTTAATTCATTAATAATTCAAAACATCTCCAGTTTTCTTCTGAATTGGTTCTGTTCTCTATTTTTCTAGGCAGTTTTTCTTATTTCCCTGACTTCCTTCCTCTTCCATTGCATGTTTATTTTACTGCTATTAAAGTGAACAAGCAATGAAATAAATACTATTTATCATTACAACAGATTGCCAAAACATATGCTTTTCATAAATAAAGGTGGGATATTGGACTACTTAAACCTCTGTAAATGAACATGAAGGTAATAGGATTTTATGAGCTCTGGCACAAAGGAAAATGCTCATTAGAAAATACAGCATCAATTTATGGCCAAAAGTGAATAGCTCACAAAACTATACAGATTTCTACCTTCTCTGAAACAAAGGATTTTTTTTCAGCACTACAATTTTAAGGCCAATTTTGCCACAAAATTAAGAAGGCTGCAGCATAGTTGATTCATTCATTTCAACTATCTCAGCCATCCATGCAGATTACTCCAGGGACAATGAGACCATGAAATCAGTACTGATCATAAAGACAATTGAAATTAATAAGTCAAGCTCCTAAGAAGATTATACACATGACCTTGCTTCAGTAGAGAGATAAATATGTATTTCTAATGTGCCTTTATAAAGGATGTCTCATAGGTCTTTGATAAAGAATTTTTTCTGAACCTGTTCAGTGGCAGAGTATGTAAGTCATTTCATTCATTCTCATTTGTTCATTCATTCTTGCATAAACTCTAATTTTCTAATGCCCTAATAAGTGCCAAGCATGGTGAGCACAGAAGATAGCAGAGATATCCTCTAGGAACTCATAGTAAAGTAGAGGAGACAGATCCACGAATATCACATATGTTAAAGAGAAATATGCTCCAAGTGTTTCGCAAGCACAAGAAGAAGTGACTGGCTGCACCAGGGGTGAGGTAATGTCTAACCAAAAAATGAACAAACAAAAACACACACACATTCGTATATCTTTGAGGATCCTCCTTCATCTGCTCAGCTTTCTACTCTGTCTTCACCTATTCTTACCTTCCCTTCAATTCCTAACCTTTGCAGTTTTCCAAATGTCTACCATGCTTTTTATACCTTCATACCTTTGCACATGAAAATTCCACTGACTGCTGTGTCCTTACCCAAAACCTGCCTACTGACATATTTCTTTTAAGATACAGCTTAAGCCTTTTCTGACCACAAATCCTGAGAGATTTCACCTTTGAAATTTTTGCCTTGTTTTTTCTGTGTGCTTTAGGGTATGGCTTGTTATATTCACCTGCGATTCCCAGGTATCTTGCACAGCACATTGCATAACTATTCACTGAATGAATAAATGAAAATTTGAGCTATATCCTAAAGGGTGCCACAAAATAATTAAAAGTTAAAATTTCATAAACATTTACTATTCGTAAGACCCAGAAATTCCACTTCTAGCTATTTGGCCAGGAGAAATAAAAACATATGTCCACATAAAGACACGTGCATGAATAGTATCTTATTCAAAATAGGCAAAATTGAGCATATCCCAAATGTCCATCAAGAAATAATATTCAGCAATAAGAAGGGATTAACTGTTGACTCTTCTAAAATCATTGATGTATCTCAAAAACATTAAACTGAGAAAAAGAAGCCAGAAACAAAAAATTACATAAGTATGATTTAATTTATATGAAACCTTAGAAAAGACAAGTCTGATTTATAGTGATAGAAAGCAGATCAGTAGTTGCCTAGACCTGGGGATGAGGAACAGGTATTGACTGAGAAGGACTGCAAGAGAACCTTTGGAAGTGATTAAAATATTTCATTATCGTGACTGTGGTGGTGGCTACATGAATATGTACATTTGTCAAACATTATCAAATTCTACAAATAAAAAGTATGCATTCTATTATATATGTTATACCTCCATAAAGTTCATTTGTAAAAATTTTGTGATAATTTGCATCTAAGGCATGTCAGGTTTTTGGGAGTCTAAAACTTACAGAATTTGGGTAACCTCCTTAACAAAAAATATAAAATTAAGTTAAAGATATTTATTTAGAATATGAAGTAAAACCACCAAAAATTATAGATATTAAAAATTTGACAAATACTACAAATATTACAAAATACAGAAAAACAAAATATTGTTTTTATTGATTAATTGCAGTGTGCACTTCTAGAGTACTTTTTTCCCTATATTTTTTGGCTACACACTCTTTGATTAACTCTTCATAGAATAATGATTTTCTGTAGAAAGAATGAAAAGATAATTCTGTCTTTAGCCCAGAAGATTAAAATTTGGTTTTATTATTCAGAGTTTATGAGTTTTGTTTAGAATCATGACTCATCACTGATAATGTCATATGACGTTTTTTGAAGTTGTCAAATGTGGAGAATATGTCTGTCACACTATTTTCATATATGTGCTATTTCATATATATATACTATTTCATATATGAGCTATAGATATACTCACTGTTTATAGTCATGCTAAATGTTTGTGCTTCTATGAATTCTGATAAATCCTATTTTATGAAATTATCATTTAAAAATCAAAATGTATGGTAAATCTATAGTTATATATTTCATTACCAAGTATATTACTGAAAAAAAGAGAGTCATTTTTAATAGGATCAATGAGAATCAAATCGTCTACATAAAATTTTGCACCACCTAGTGTTTGAAAAATTCTCCCTAAGTTAGCTTCTAGCTTTCACTTTTAAAATATTGTGTCTTCTCTGCTACCCACACATTCCTTGTACCAAGTACTATAGGGAGCCTTCATAACACCATGAGATCTCTGACATTGCACTCTCCTGACATAAAACAGAGTGAGCTGGCACAGAGGCCAGTAGCAGACTGGAAGCCGTTCCCGCACTGACAACTAGTAGTAATGTATCTATACCCAGAAGTGACTAAAAGCTACATAAATATCCCACCAAACTCAAAATAAATGTGTCTGCCACTCCATTTCCTCTTAGATTTCCAAAATGCTCGTAAGGATTCCAGTGCCACTGACAAAAGGGTGACAAAGGGAAAATTAATTAAAGAAGAAAGATATGGTAATTAGGTTCTACCCCATCTCTCTTAGAAGGTACAATTTTTTTTCAAATTATTTATAAACATATGACCGTATAATTACATTGCTAAGGCTCATTCATTAGCTGCACAGTAAATCCACTACTATGCATCTAGTAAAATTTCTTATTCATTCATTCAACAAATATTTGTTTTATGGAAAGTCCTAAGCAACGAAAGTTTTTCCTCTAATTCTGATAGTTTTGAGAAACATATCTTGAAAAAAATATGTGTAAACTTTATTTCTAGCGAAGAAAACTTGCAAAGAATTCTTTCTGGACCTACTCATGAACTTGGAACCCTTAGTGAAATTTGGTGTGAAGCTGTATAATTCTAAATTGATGATGTAGGTCAAAATGTTTCATATAGAGGACTGAAGAGGCCTGAAAAATGAGTTTCTTGACTGGCTTCAATCATGATAGTTACATTATATCTGCCAAACATCTGAACATTTCACATGCATCTTATGTCAGGCTCATAACAGCTTCACAGCAACATTGAAAAACAAAATACTTACTGTGTAGCAAGGGAAATATATTTTGTGAGATTTGAAGTCTAGGGACAATGTTCTCCAAACAACTTAAAGACGGAAATGAACTGCTTTCTGAAAAGATTTTTCTAGCAAGCACTTCTCAAGACGTTAGACAGCAATCTATATATATAGTATATTGATGTATAACATATACACATACTCCTTTTTCATTGTTTCTGGGGAAATTATCTTTCTCTCAGATTGTAAAGTGGGTGACAGAAAGTGGATAAGCTGATTGATCAGTCTGAGGAGACTAGAATGTGTGAATTGGAGCAATATTTGCAGTAAGTCATGTGTTTTTTTGTAACACCTTGGGAGAGAGCCCCACTCTACTTACTACAGTTTGGTAGCTTCAGCAGATATTTTACTTCCTTGAAGCTAAAGATTTGTTTGAATTCAATATTTTGTCTTCTTAAAAATTTAGCAAGCAAATTTTATTAAATATTCTATCTCAAAAATGTGGGTTAGCCTTTAAAACCACAAAGTGTTCACATCAAGTAATATCACGAAATGTAGATGCTTCATATCTCACTAATTTTAAAGATTAAAAAATATAAAGCAAGAAAAATAGCAAGTATTTTCCCCTCTAAAAGAAATATCTTCTTTGGTGTTTCTCTGTTTCCTTCCCTATCCACCCAAATAATGAACTAGGGCCCCTAATTGTGGAATCTGTCTGCACCGGCACCATTTAGTGGCTGCATCTGAAATATATATATATATATGTGTGTGTGTGTGTGTGTGTGTGTGTGTGTGTGTGTGTATTTAAGCCTGCCCAGGCCCTGCCCAAGCTCAAATCTACCCAAGGAGTGTAGAGGGGCAAATTATGTCTCTTATTAGAAACTCACCTACCACAAGTAAAGAGAGGTAGACAATAAGTTGCAGCCCTCTTCAGTTCCTATTTTTAGAAAACCTCACCACTCTTACACATTGTGTCTGGACACACCTGAATCCTGAAGGGAGCATAGCTGAGCTCTAAGGGAGGAACCACACTACATTAAAATTGAAAAGTTGAAATAGCAAAAAGCTTCCAAGCAAATAATTTTTTAAACAAGGTTAATGAAAAAGAGGTTGTGATTTTGTATTTAAAATAAATGGAGTTTATGTGTAAATAACTTAAAAGCCTTGCCCTTTAAACACTGGAAGGAATAAAACATTTAATTTAGTAAAGTACCTATTAATATAATGTATACTTGTTCTCTTAAAGCCCCATTTGTCTAGTATCTCTTCTAGAAAACAGATTGGTACTCCAGAGCCCACAAGGAAATAACAGTTCCTTCCAGTGAGTGGTTAACTCATCTTAGCTCAATGCTGAATCTGATGCTTTACAAAATAAAAATAGTAATATCCACAAAAGCTACTACTCCTTCTATGTATGTTACAAAACAATATTGTTGGATGATAGCCCTACTACTACTAATAAAATAATTCAAAAATCAGTTGTAGAGAAGGTAAAATGGCCAACTACATGCAGCCAGGTGGAACAGCTCCCACAAAGGGACTGAGACAACTGGTGTGCTTTTAACAGATCTTCACAGGGAAGATGCCAAGTGTACAGAGGGAAGACACAGAAGCTGGGCTGGAGGGGAAGAAATCTGGGAACTCTGCATGGCTACAGCACACTGGGACTCACTTTTGAACCACAACAGTTCCAGGGGAATGAGTGAATTGAACTGGCAAGGAACAACCCATTCTTGCCACAAGCCTCTGGAACTCCAGCAGGAGGAACCCCTTGACTACCGTAGACACTCAAGTTGGCAGGGAGATCTGCTGAGAGAAGTGGTA